>NW_006442103.1:778329-792290 GCF_000325575.1 Pteropus alecto | reverse complement strand
TATTCATGGCAGCACAATTTACAATAGCCAAGATATGCAAGCAATCTAAATGCCCAGCAACAGACAATAGGATGAAGAAGTTATGGTTCAACTACTGGAAACAATAAGCAAATACAGTAAAGTCTCTGGATACAAAATCAATGTTCAAAAATAGATAGCGTTCCTATACTCTAATAACGAAGTGTCAGAAAAAGTGGAAAAAATAATTCCTTTTGCAATTGCAACAAAAGAATAAAATACCTAAGAATAAATCTAAGGAAACATGTGAAGGACCTATATAATGAAAACTATAAGACCCTATTAAAAGGAATCGAAGGAGATACAAAGAAATGGAAAGATATTCCTTGTTCTTGGATTGGAAGAATCAACATAGTTAAAATGACCTTATTACCTAAAGCATTATACAAATTTAATGCAATCCCCATTAAATTCCCATCAGACTTTTTAAAGAAATAGAACAAAATATCATCAGATTAGTATGGAAGCACAAAAGACCCAGAATTACCAAAGCCATCCTGAGAAAAAAAGAATGGAGCTGGAGGCCTCACTCTGCCCAACTTCAAATTATACTACAAAGCGACAGTAATCAAAATGGCATGGTATTGGCAAAAAAACAGACACGTGGACCAGTGGAACAGAATTGGGAGTCCAGAAGTTAACCCATATTTATATGGGCAAATAATTTTTGAGAAACAGTGGAGAAAGGAAAACATACAGTGGAGAAAGGAAAGCCTCTTCAATAAATGGTGCTGGGAAAACTAAATGCCAACTGCAAAAGAATGAAACTAGACTGTTGTCTATCACCACACACCAAAATTAACTCAAAATGGATTAAGGACCTGAATATAAGACCCGAAATGATAAAATGCATAGAAGAAAACATAAGAACTAAACTCAAGGACCTTGGACTTAAAGAGGATTTTATGAATTTGACGTCAAAAGCAAGGGAAGTAAAAGCAAAAATAAATGAATGGGACTACATCAAACTAAAAAGCTTCTGTACAGAAACTGTCAACAAGGTAAAGGGACAACCACCCAAATGGGAAAATATATTTGTAGGCAATGCCTCCGATAAGGGCCTAATATCCAAAATATACAAAGAACTCATATGACTGAATAACAACAAAAAAACAAATGATCCAATCAAAACATGGGCAGAGAAAGAGGACCTGAACAGACACTTCTGCCTAGAGGACATACAAATGGCTAATAAATATATGAAAAGGTGCTCAGCATCGCTAGCTATTAGGGAAATACAAATCTAAACCACTATGAGATACCATCTCACAACTGTTAGAATGGCTATAATCAACAGGACAAGTAATAACAAGTGTCGGAGAGGATGGGGAGGAAAAGGAACCCTTATACACTGCTGGTGGGACTGCAAATTGGTACAGCCACTATGGAAAACAGTATGGAGTTTCTTCAAAAGCTAGGAATTGATCTACCATACGACCCAGCAATCCCTCTACTGGGTATTTACCCTAAGTCTTGAAAACTCATATCTGAAAAGATATTTGCACATCAATGTTCATAGCAGCATTATTCACAGTGGCCAGGACATGGAAGCAACCAAAGTGTCCTACGATAGATGATTGGCTAAAGAAGCTGTGGTACATATATACAATGGAATATTACTCAGCCATAAGAAGAGATGAAATACTGCTATTTGCAATAATATGGATGGACCTTGAGATAATCATGCTAAGCGAAATAAGCCAGACAGAAAAAGTTGAAAAGCACATGATATCACTTATATGTAGGATATAAACTTAAAAGCAACGAATGAACAAGACAAACAAACAGAGACTCGTGGACGTGGACAATGGACTAGTGGTTACCAGAGGGGCGGGGGGAAGGAGGAGAGAGGAAAAAGAAATAGTTTAAAAAATAAATCAATAAATAAAATATTAAAAAATAAAAATAAATAAATATTAAAATGCATATAGACTAAAAGTAAAGGAATAGAGAAAGATGTATCATGCTAACACTAATAAAAAGAGAATAGGAATACGTATATTAATGCCTGACAGAACGGACTTCAGAGTAAGGAAAATTATCAAGTATAAAGAGGAGTACAACATAATGCTACAAGGGTCAATATTCCAAGAATACATATCGATTCTTCATGTGTATGTGACTAACAAGACTGCACCAAAATACAAGAAGCAAAAAACTGATAGAACTGCAAGGAGAAATAGATGAATCCTCTGTAATAGTTAATACTTCAACACTCCTCTCTCAGAAATGAACAGACCTAGTGGACAGAAAATTAGTAAGGACAAAGCTGAACTCAATAACACCATAAATCAACTGGATGTAATGGACATCGCAGACTACTTCAACCAACAACAGCAAAATACACATTCTTCTCAAGCTCACATGAAACATTCGGCCAGATAGACCACATTCTGAGCCATAACATAGACCTTAACAAATTTAAAAGAATAAAAATTATGCAGTGTATTCTCTAAGAGCATCATGGAATTAAACTAGAAATCGATAACAGGAAGATAGCTGAAGAAACCCCAACCACTTGATGTTTAAACAATACACTTCTAAATACCACAGGGGTCAAAGAAAAAAAACTCAAAAAATTTTTAAAAAATATTTTGAACTAAACGAAAATGAAAATACAACTTAACAAAATTTGTGGGATGCAGTGAAACCAGTGTTTAGAGGGAAATTTATAGCATTGAATGCACATATTAGAAAAGAATAAAGATCTAAAATTAATAATGTAAGCTTTTGTCTTAGGAAGCTGGAAAAAGAAGAACAAATTAAATCCAAAGTAAGCAAAAACTAATAAATTAAAAAATGAGAACATAAATCAATAAAATTGTAAACGGAAATCAATAGAGAAAATGAACAGATAAAAAGTTGGTTCTTGGAAAAGTTTAATAAAATCAATAATTCTAGCCATTTTAACTAAGAGAACAGACACAAATTTTATCAGAAATGAAAGAAGGAGCAACACTGCAGGTCCTGTGATCATTAAAAGGATGATAAAGGAATACTATAAACAACTCTATGCTCACAAATTTGATAACCAAGAGGAAAGGGATGGTCTGCCAAAACTCACACAAGAAGAAATAGACAATATGAAAACGTCTATGCCTATTAAATAGATTGAATCAATAATTACCTTCCAAAACAGAAAGCATCAGGCCCAGGTCAGTCTACTATTGAATTCTACCAAACATTTAAGAAAGAAATTATACCAATTTTCTACAATCACCTTATTCTCTACCCTTATAATGTTGTCATTTCACAAATAATCTATCAAGAGAATCATATGGCATTAAATTGACTTTTATTTTTTAAATAATTTTTTTCAATTATAATTTACATACAATATTTTATTAGCTTCAGATGTACAACACAGTAATTAGATACTTACATAACTTATAAAATGATCACCTCGATAAATCTAGTACTCATCTGACACCATAGTTATTACAATATTACTGACTATATTTCTCACGCTATACTCTACATCTCCCTGATCATTTTGTAACAACTAATTTTTACTTCTTAATCCCTTCACTTTTTCATCTATCCCCAACCTCTCTCCCATCTGGCAACCATCAAGATGTTCTCTGTATTTGTGAGTTTGTTTTGTTGACTTTATTCTTTAGATTCCACATATAAGTGAAATCATATGGCATTTACCTTTTTCTGACTTCTTCCACTCAACAAAATACTCTTGAGGTCCATCCACGTTATTGCAGATGGCAAGATTTCATTCTTTTTAATGGCTGAGTAATATTCCATTGTATCTATGTGCCACCACTTTTAATCCATTCATCTATTGATGGACACCTAGGTTGCCTCCATATGTCCCTTCGAAATAGTGTTTCATGTTTCTTTGGATAGATACCCAGAAGCGAGATTACTAGGTCTTTCTTTGTCTCTTATTACAGGTTTAGTTTTAAAGTCTATTTAACTGATATAAGTATTGCTAACCCAGTTTTTTTTGTTTGTCTGTTTCCATTTTTATGAAATATCTTATTTCATCACTTTACTTTTAGTCTGTGTGTGTCTTTTGATCTGAAATGAGTCTCTTGTAGGTAGGATATGTAAGGGTCTTGCTTACTTATCCATTTAGCCACCCTATGTCTTTTGATTGAAGCATTTAAACCCTTTACATTTAAAGTAATTGTTGACAGATATGTAGTTATTGTCATTTTACTATTCATATTTTTTATTTTTTTCCTTCTTATCCTCCCCTTCTCCCTCCCCTCACCCCATCTTCTTCAAAGTCCCTTTAACATTTCTTGTAATAGTAGTTTTGTGGTTATGAACTCCTTTAACTTTTTCTTGTCTGGGAAGCTCTTTATCTGTTTTTTGATTAGAAATGATAGCTTTGTTGGGTAGAGTAATCTTAGTTGTAGGTCCTTAATTTTCTTTCCTTTTTTTTTTAAATTAATTATTATTATTTTTTTATGGTGACATTAGTTAACGAAATCCGGAAAGTTTCAGCTGTACATGTGTGTTCACCTCTCATAGTTAGATTTCTTACCACATATGAGACCCTTTTACCCCATCTACCTCCCCCACGCCCCTCTGCCCTCTGGTAACCACTAGTCTATTGTCCATGTCCATGAGTCTCTGTTTGTCCTATTTGTTGCTTTTAGGTTTATATCTCACATATAAGTGATATCATGTGGGTTTCAACTTTTTCTGTCTGGCTTATTTTGCTTAGCATGATTATCTCAAGGTCCATTCATGTTGTCACGAATTGCAGTATTTCATCTTCTTATGGCTGAGTAATATTCCATTGTATATATGTACCACAGCTTCTTTAGCCAATCATCTATCGTAGGACACTTTGGTTGCTTCCATGTCCTGGCCACTGTGAATAATGCTGCTATGAACATCGATGTGTAAATATCTTTTCGGAAATGAGTTTTCGGGTCTTTGGGGTAAATACCCAATAGAGGGATTGCTGATCATATGATAGATCAATTCTTAGTTTTTCGAGGAACTTTCATATTGTTTTCCATAGTGGCTGTACCAATTTACAGTGCCTCTAGCAGTATATGAGGGTTGTTTTATCTCCGCATTTTCTCCAACATTTGTTATTACTTGTCCTCTTGACAACAGCTTTCTAACAGGTTTGAGATGGTATCTTATAGTGGTTTTGATTTGCATTTCTCTAATAGCTAGAAATGATGAGCATCTTTTCATATGTTTCTTGGCCACTTGTATGTCTTCTTGGAATTCAGGTCTTCTGCCCATGTTTTGATTGGATCATTTGTTTTTTTGTTGTTATTGAGTTGTATGAGTTCTTTGTATATTTTGGATAATAGGCCCTTATCGAAGGCATTGCTTACAAATATATTTTCCCATTCAGATGGTTGTCTCTTTACCTTGTTGATGGTTTCTTTTGCTGAACAGAAGCTTTTTAGTTTGCTGTAGTCCCATACATTTATTTTTGCTTTTACTTCCCTTGCTTTTGATGTCAAATTCATAAAATCCTCTTTAAGTCCGATGTCCTTGAGTTTAGTTCCTGTTTTCTTCTATGCATTTTATTGTTTCAGGTCTCAGATTCAGGTCCTTAATCCATTTTGAGTTAATTTTGGTGTGTGGTGATAGACAACAAACTAGTTTCATTCTTGCGGGTGGCTTTCCAGTTTTCCCAGCACTATTTATTGAAGAAGCTTTCCTTTCTCCACATTATGCTCAGAGAATATAGTTGGTATGATTTCAACCCTCTTATATTTGCTGAGGCTATCTCTATTTCCCAGTATGTGGTCAATCTTTGAGAATGTTCCATGTGCACTAGTGAAGAATGTATAAACAGCTGTTTTGGGATTGGTGAGGCTATCTCTGTGTCCCAGTATGTGGTCAATCCTTGATAATATTCCATGTGCACTAGAGAAGAATGTATGAGCAGCTGTTTTGGGATGAAAGGCTCTATAAATGTCAATTATGTCCAGTTGGTCTAATGTGTCATTTAAGGATGTTATTTCCTTATTGATTTTCTGTTTGGATGATCCGTCCATATCAGTGGTGTATTTAGGTCCCCTATTACAATAGCATTTTGGTCTGTTTCTCCCTTTAGTTCTGTTAGTAATTGCTTTATATATTTCAGGTTTCCCTGATTGGGAGCATAGATATTAATGTGTTATGTCTTCTTGGTGCATGATTCCCTTTATCACTATGAAGTGTCCCTTTCTTTACCTTTTTTATTTTGAAGTCTATTTCATCCGATATTAGTACTGCTACTTCTGCTTTTCTCTGAATGCCATTTGCTTGAATATCATTATCCATCCTTTCACTCTGAGTCTATCTTTGTCTTTGGAACTGAGATGTGTCTCCTGGAGACAGTATATGGTTGACTTTTGTTTTTTGATCCAATGTGCAATTCTGTGCCTTTTTATTGGTGAGTTCAGTCCATTTACATTTAGGGTGATTATTGAAATATGAGGTCTTCTTATAGCCATTTTGTCTTTTGCTTTCTGGTAGCTCGGTGTTTCCATTGCTTCCTAATCCTTGTGTTTCTTTTTTCTGTATTTTGGTAGGGTTTTGTGGGTTTTCTCTCTGGTCCTTCTTGTTTTATGTTAAATACTTCAGTTCTGAAGTATCTTTGGTGTGCGGTTACCATTATGAATATGTAAAAAAGTTATATACATACAGTCGTCCATTTTCTGCATGGCGTGACGTATCTCCATTTTCCTTTGCAAATTTGGATCTTTGAATCTTCCCCTTTCCAGTGTCTCAATTTGTCCCTATGTATGCTGAACGTTCATTACTGTCTTGTTATAGTAAATCTCTTCTTATTGTTTAAGCTTATAATGCCATGTTTTTAGTAAGGGTTGTACTCTTCTGCCTCTATCTGCCTACTAGTTGTCTTACTCCTAATTATGCATTTTTTTAATTATGGTTTTTTGGGCTTTTTTTTGTCATTTTGTTTTAGGTGAGCTGACTCCTTTCAGTATTTCCTGTAATGCAAGCCTCATAGTGGAGAATTCTCTCAATTTTTGTATGTCTGGAAAGGTGTTTATTTCTCCTTCATATCTAAAGGAGAGCTTTGCTGGATATATTATTCTTTGCTGGTAGTTCTTTTCATTTAATAGTTTGAATATTTGATTTCACTCCTTTCTGGCTTGTAAGGTTTGTGCTGAGAAGTCCAACAATAATCTAATGGGTTTTGCTTTATAGGTTACCATCTTCTTTTTCCTGGCTGCCCTGAGAATTTTTTCTTTGTCATTGGGTGTTGATAATTTTAATACAATGTGTCTTGGTGAAGGCCTTTTTGGGTTGAGATAATTGGGTGTTCTATTGTCTTTCTTAATTCTAAACTCAAGCTCATTCCTTAGATTTGGGAAATTCTTGTCAACTATTTGTCTGAAAATGCTTTCTAATCCCTGCTCCTTTTCCTTCACTTTGAGAATGCCCATTATTCTTATATTTCCTCTCCTGATGGTATCAGCTATTTCTTGTATTTCTCTTCCATTCTTTTTCATTCTTTGGTTTTTCTCTTCTTCCTTTTGATTTTTTCTAGATTTCTGTTTTCAATATCACTGATCCTTTCTTCCATTTGGTTGACTCTATTTCCCAAGCTTGTTATTTCATTTTCCAACTCTTGCAGTGTGTTCTTTATCTCCAGAAGTTCTATTTGGTCCTTTTTAGGGTTTCAATCTCCTTACTAAAGAACTCATTCTGCTCATCTGGTTGTTTTTTCAATTTCTGAAATTGTTGATATGACTCATTCTGGAACTCACTGAATTTTTTCAGAAGTACCATCCAGAATTTTCTGTCATTTAAATCACATATTTCTATGTCTATAAGCTTATTTTCTGGAGATTTTTCTCTTTCTTTCTGAGCTGCCTTGTCACCTTGGTTGTTCTTGGTGTTTAATGGACTATTTCTCCGCCTGGGCATTAATGGAAATATATTCTACTTTCTTTCCAGAAAGAGGATTTATTATATAATTTTCTGGAGATTTTTCTCTTTCTTTCTTTGTCACCTTGGTTGTTCATGGTGTTTAATGGACTATTTCTCTGCCTGGGCATTAATGGAAGTGCATTCTGGGTTGTTTTTTTCCCAAAAGAAAATTTATTATGTGTCTCTCTTTAGCCTGTTGCAAAGAAGGTGTTTTTCTTTTGATTTCCAGTAGGTGGGATCTAAGCCTCTTGGATCTCTGCTTTATAAAAAGTCTTAATAATGTTTTTTTTTCCTTATAGATATTCAATCACACTTGCTACCCTCAGTCTCAGTCTCTGTCAGTGTTAGCAACAGTTTCAGTAGCATTCACTGAGATTCTCTGGAGCTCTGCAGTGTTTGGCTTGGAGGATGTGACGGGAGGGGCTCTCTGGGTTGGGGTATGGGGGCTGCAGCTCAGCCTTGTGTTTTGCAACCATGGCTTCTAGAAATCAACTGTTGTTTCTCTGCCGTCCTCGCTTCTCTGCCATCCCCTTTCTCTGCTTTCTGCCCTGATCCATGGGTACTGCCGTTGAGTGAAGCTCACAGCACTCCCATGCAGGACTGTTCAGGGAACCCACCATACCTTCTCCCCTCCCCCTCCTCCTGCAGGGAGCTCTGGCTGCGAGAGGCAGCTTCTTTGTTTCTCCCAGTCTACCACCTGACTCCCAGGGTTCTGATCTGTGGTAGCTCTTATGCGCAGATCCCACACTCAGACATGCCGATGGGCAGTTTGGGTGTTTTTTGTTGAGTTTTAGATGTTCAGCTTATTGTTGTTTCAAGTGGAGAGATCTGGGGATGTCTCTCATTCTGCCATGTTTCTCAGTAATTCAGTCCTTGCTTTTCATCACTTTGAATATTTTGTGCCAATCCTTTCAGGCCTGTAAAGTTTCTGTTGAGAAATCAGCTGACAGTCTTATGGGAGCTTCATTGTAGGTAACTAACTGTTTTTCTCTTGCTGCTTTTAATATTCTCTCTTTGTATTTAAATTTGGAATTTTAATTATGATGTGTCTTGGTGTGGGCCTCTATGGGTTTATCTTGTTTGAGACTCTGCCCTCCCTGGGGTTGTATGTCTATTTCTTTTGCCAGATTAGGGAAATTTTCTGTCATTATTTCTCTAGCTATTTTTTCATGTAGTCTCCAGCTAGTTCTCTTTCCCCTCTTTACAGCCAGACATACTTTTGTGGTTGTAGTGTCTGCACACCCAACAGCTTACTAGTTTTCTTCCTACATTTATGGCCATTCTTTCTGTAGATGTCCCCTTCCTCTACTTGGCCATGAAATGCTGTAGTTCCTCAAGGCTCAGTTCTCTACCTTATTCATGTGACATTTTGTCCCTGAAGGGTCTCATCCTACATGTGAGTCCTGAACAACAGTGATTCTCAAACACATACATGAACAGACCAGAGTCATATCTGTAGAGTGAACTGCCTTTGTGCATATCCATCAGGATATCTGATAGACACCTGACCCTTAGCATGTCCACAATCAAACTCAGCACTTTTTGCCTATCCCCAAACATTCAAATGTCCACCATGACACCCCTGTTATCTTTGACACCTCTTGTTCTCTTGCTACTCTATATTCAGTTCAAATCCATCAATTTTACCTTTTACATCTATTATCACGACCATATTCCTCTACCACTCTCATCCAAACCACCATCATCTCCCTCCTGGACCACTGCCATAGCCCCCTACTGGTCACCCTGCCTCTATTCTCTAACCTGCTCTTTCTAGTATGGCCAGAATAACATACTTAAAAATGGAAATTTTGAAATAATCTTATCTTGTTGACCTTTCTCCCATCTCTCAAAAATGCATGAATATCCTTCTATTGTTGTAAGACAAAGTTCAAAGTTCTAACATGGCCTAAGAGGTGAGGCAGAGTGACTCCTACTCACTTCCTCCAGCTCATATTGAACTATGCTTTTTTTCCTAATGATACTTGGCCTCCTTTCATTTCCTCAAAGTACAGCCTTGCATCCAGAATATACTGCTTGGACCCCTTCTTCACTGACATAGCTCTACTCATCCTGTAGATCATAGCTCAATCATCATTTCCATGGGGATGTCTTCCCTGACTTCCCAGAGAAGGTCAAATCCTCCCGTTACACACTCTTATAGCCTTTCTTTCATATCACTTATCACACTTGTTACTTCATTTTTATTTATTAGATTAATTAATGTCTGCACCCCCCAAAAAACAACTGAAAACCACAAGAGGGAAGGAATCAGGTCTGTGTGAGTTTGCCATTGCACCCCAGAGCCCAGTATACCTGAGGGTTTCAATTCATATTTGCAGAAAGAATAAATGAACACTGCAGTTAATGGCCCATAACAGTGATTCTTACAAAACCTTTTTTATGAACCTGGGACTTAAATACACCACCATATATCTTTAGAATAACGCCAAGTCTAATTAAGAACTAGCACTTACACAAATGTTACATTGACATTTAAAAAAACTAAAAATACTACAGACGGTAACCCCAAGATGACCAGGTAGAGGTCTAAAGGGTTATTTGTATTGCATTTAACATTTCCCCATAGAAACAAGTTGCAAAGTTCTAACCCAGTTCACAAAACTTATCTATTCCATGAAGAAGTGAGCATTTTACTGATAGGAGCTTTATGATCACTGCACCTTTGAGCCATGAATTCAGGGTACTTCTTAGTCCAGAGAAACCCTCAGCTCTAAACTCTGCATCCTTCAGCCCCTCCAGCCTTGAAACTTTAGGATCTCTCTTGGTCCTAAAGCTTTCTGAGACATGTGCAAAGCAATAGGTAAGATATTGACAGAAGGAAAGCCAAAACAAGATCTGCTGGCAGCCAGAGAAAAAATAAGGGAAATCTACAGAAAAAGAGATGTTGCTGGTGATGCGGGTGGGTGACCCATGGACAGGGGTTAGAGAGAGTGGGCTCTGGCAGATAGAATACACAGGGCAAGCAGAGTGTGGGGAAGCAAACTTGATATCCATGTAACATTACGAACTCTGCCCATCTGTCACCAACAGCACTCAGTTCTTAAACCTTTTCACCCAAAGTGAAGACAATCTGCCAAAAATATCAATCCTAAATTCATTAGAAATAAATTTTTAATCATACCTTTGTTCCATTCCAGACAGAAAGAAGCCAAACAGCACAAAAACAGCTCCTTAGTGAAAAGAGAAACAGAGAGAGATTGAAATCTTCTTTTAATGATATTTAGAACTTCTAGAATGACTGAGGGCTGGAAATTTCAATTTGCTTGGTAAAATATTCGATTTGATTTCTTTGGAGCCAGAGAACCTTTCCAAAAGCAATTTGAGAGCACAGCAGGCTAGCTGGGCTTCTGGTCACATGAACACTTGGCCAGCTGATGTGGACTTCAGTTGTTATTATCTATCAGCCAACCTTTCTGTTATCTTCATAGCTCCACCCATTAGAACCTAGTAACCTTAGATAAATTCCTATTTTCCTGCCAGTACCAGTGTGTGTGTGTGTGTGTGTGTGTGTGTGTGTGTGTGTGTGTGTGTGTGTGTGTTTTGTAGACCAATGAGTAGGGCGAAAGAGAAGAAACCATGAAGGAGGAATTAATACTACCCCCAACTTTCATACTCTTTTGAAAGTGAGTCAGCCTGTCACGTACATATACTTTGTTTCCTTTAATCAATAAGAATAATTGCTTTATTAGCAAGGAAAGAATCTTGTAGAATATTTACCAGCAGGGTGTTGAGTTTAGCTCTGGCCTCCGTTCATTCTTGATTCCTACACTCCTCTGTATTTCTGTTTTCCCAGCCCCTGGATTCCAGACCAGTGTCAGTTCAAGGTCTGAGTCTGAATCTCCTGAGAAGTCTGTAATCCTCTTCTTGGTTTATTTCTCCCTATTTGACAAATAGCCTATCTCTTATCTGGTCACTATTTCAGCTCTAGAAGGCATGCCTTTCATGGTTCTTTAAACAAGTACAATAAAGTGAAGGACTCGCTGACATTTTGTCTGTCCATCAAGTTTTAAAAACTCACCTCAAGTCCTTCTTCCTTCATTAAAGTCAATTACTCCATTTCTCACTGATTTTTCTTTCTCTTGAATTCCTAGAGAATTCTGCACCTCACAATTTGCACTTTAGAAAAAAGATAGTAATATTAAAGTTTCTAAATGTTTTAATTTATGTTAGGCTTGTCAATTAGATTGTAAGCTTCTAGACACCCAGGAATGTGATTTAGGTCTTGTATTCACCACAGTGCTTACCCGTGGTAGATCCCAGGTGAAATAGCAGAAGAATCTTTTTAACCAAACCTGTCCTAGTTGAAAAAACATCTGTTAAGAGGATAAAAGACTTCTAGATAAGACAATTCTAGGTAATACCTGGCCCTGAACATATTCTTTTCCTTCCTAAATCAAGGTCTCTCAAACTCTTCCTTCCCTAGTTCTAGAAGATATCACGTGATATTTTTTACATTGAGGTATAACTTAGAGTAAGTTGCACTAACCTTTAATATACGGTTCTATGACTTTTTTATACCCATGTAACTACCTCCAACATCAAGGTCTAGAACACTTCTAGTACTGCAGCAAACACCTTCCCAGTAAAACAGTAATCAGTCTTCTGACGTCTATCACCATAGGTTAGTTATTCTTCCTCTTGGATTTCATATAAATGGGGTCATGCAGTTATATATATGGTCCCTTTCTCACATCATTTTGACTGTGGTATTTATTCATATTGTTAGACATAAAAGTGTTGTGTTCCTTTTTGTTGCTGTATAGTATTCCATTGTGCAAATACATTACATTTTGTTATCTTACTATTGTTAGATATTTGGATTGTACCTTGTTTTGGCTCTTATGATTAAATATGCTATAAACATTCTTGTGCATAACTTTTGGTGGACCTGAGCACTCGTTTCTGTTGGAATATACCCACGAATGGTATTTCTGGGTCAAACGGTATATGAACCTTAAACTTCAGTAAGTACTGTCTACATATTTCCCAAAGGGACTGTACTCCTATCAGCCAATGCAAAAGAAGTCCTGTTGCAATATCATAGCTTTTTGCACCAG
Organism: Pteropus alecto; assembly: GCF_000325575.1. Classification (NCBI taxonomy): domain Eukaryota; kingdom Metazoa; phylum Chordata; class Mammalia; order Chiroptera; family Pteropodidae; genus Pteropus; species Pteropus alecto. Next base: position 779,316 of record NW_006442103.1, on the reverse strand, counting down.
ACATTTTTGCAGTGTTTTTAGTCTACTGGACATTGCTAGTTGCACACTAAGCAACTATGAACTTTTCTGATTGGTATATCAGTCCTAATACAAGTATATGGACAGCTCAAATAAACTGGCACCTAAAGGTATGGTATAAGGACCAGATGCAGCCCCAAAGTGAATCTAAATCAGGTAAAAAAGGAGAACAGACAGTAAAAAGTCTGTTATTTACTACTGGCTGAAGGTAAAACAAATGTCTGAGATAAGAACTACAGTTAGTTGAAAACAGAATGGCACTCCCTAGAGTTCATATTTTATTGCTAGAAGTGGGAAGTTTGCATAGATATTACAAATTTAACAAATTCTATATAAGCTTCACTTAAAGAAAGGAAGCAGGAAACCACTGGAAGAAACTGTACCCTGACATGCACAATTGCTAAGGGAACCCACATCAACTGCCAAGAGAAATCTAGGCAGGTGGAAGAATCACTAGACACATGAGGAACATTCACTCTCAGAAATAATAACAAATTGAGCAATCAGAGCAAAGATCTGTCTCCCCAAGATGGATTTGTTAAAGGAAATAGGAGATTTAAAATAGTTTTCATTTGTGATATTGAAGTATAAATATTGCCATTTTAATAGTAGGAGCTTGAATTCAATCCACTGAAATCTCATAAGGCGAGAACAGGTTTAGTGACAACTTTGGATGAAGGACTTCTAGATAAGACAGAGAAACAAAGAAAACTTTAGAACTCAGGTGAAGAGAGTCCTGGCATGAGCACAGACAGGAAGAGAGTGGAAGATGAGAAGAGAGGCAGGCCTATGACTGGAAGGACTCTGCTGAGAAGGAGGGTGGTGAGAAGTTCCTGATGGTGGGGAGGGAGCTGAAGGACTTCTAAGAGCAGTAGGTACTCTCTGGAGGGCTGTGAGATCACTCCTTTTTACACCTTCAGCAAAGAGGGCACCACACAAGGTGAATGGCATTTGGGAAACACAAGGGAA
>NW_006442103.1:760081-778291 GCF_000325575.1 Pteropus alecto | reverse complement strand
GATGGGCAGGAAGAAGGAGTGAGATCAGGAGATCACTGATCAGAGAAAATTGGACCTAGAAGGGACCACAAACATAAAACCCTTCAGAATTACACACACACACACACACACACACACACACACACACACACACACACCCCTAGGGAAGGCATTAAATTTCTAATTGGGTATAGAATTGTGAGTTAGACATTTTATTTAAATCTCAAAGGACAGGGAGACCTTCAGGAAGATTTTGCATAGATGAAACAATAGCTATGAGAAAGGAGCATTGAGAAAACAAAAAGTTTTTAAAAAATAGACCATGAGTGCAAAATTAAAACAAAATCAGTAGAGGCTTTAAGAAGCATGTATACCCCAACCAAAATCTGGAATCTATGAAATAGGAAAATCAATTTAAGGAGTCTTCCAAAGAACAGAAGTGGGAGGTGGGAGGAAGAGTTAGTGAGGGAGGGAGGGAGGGAGGAAAGGAGGGAGGGTGAGAGAGACAGAGAGAGAGAGAGAGAGAGAGAAGAGAGAGAGAGAGATATTATTAAAAAAAGAAAACAAAGAAAAATATGTAACTAATTTCTGTATAATAGGAATTCCAGAATGAGAAAAGAGAACAAAAGAAGATGAAATAAGAAAAAAGAAAAAATTTTATCAGCTGAAGGAAAACTTGATTTCAAATTTAGAGGATAATAAATTTGATATTATAGATAATCTGATGAAATTATAAATCACTCAAAAAATTCTACAGGAAATCCTACAATCTTCCAGACTACTTCCCCACCCACCCTCCAGCCTCCATGAAAAGACTCCCCAAATCAGGTGCCCACCAGGTAAAAGAAATCTGCTGACATCTGCCCTCTATTTTGCCAGCTAAATGTCAGGGGACAAAAAAGTGATGGTAACACAATTCTGAGGGAGAATTCTATAGACTAGGGGTACCCAACCTGTGGGCTGTGGACCAGCACCAGTCCCTAGCCTGTTAGGAACTGGGCTACACAGCAGGAGGTGAGCAGCAGGTGAGTGAGCAAAGCTTCATCTGTATTTGCAGCCACTCCCCAGCGCTAGCATCACCGCCTCAGCTCCACCTCAGATCATCAGGTATTAGATTCTTACAGGAACACTAGTCTCTGGTGCCAAAAAGGTTGGGTACAGCTACTATAGACTAACTGTGATTCAAGCATGGCTGTAAAATGCAACCCTTTTCAGACTTACAAGGACTCAGTATATACACTTTTCAACCATGCCCTCAGAAAACTGGTTCCATGGTATCCTAATCCTCTCTGACTCAAACTCTAGAACACAAGCTTCATCTCCCAGAGGAGCCCTCCAGACTTCCTAGTAGACAAGTTTTCTGCTCCTATTCTTACCCACACAATACCTACCACTTTTCTCTAGTTCTCTAAACATTGTCCTCATAAAAACCTCTCAGAGATGATGACCTCTTCTAGCAACCGCTCTCCTTTTTTCTTTCCAGTTGCCAAGTTCCTTATTACTCTTACGCCTTCTCTCCACCTCCTAACTTTATTCCTCCCCTGTGGCCACCTGGCTTCTTCCACCGATCCCCTGGAACAGATGCCATTGGTAGGTAGCCTGCACGCCGAGAAAGGCCATGAGCACTGGCAGTCCATATCTTATTAGCTTCATTATTACACTCAGTGTTGCCGCCTACCACCTTCTTGAAATATTCTTCTCTCTAGAAATTGGCAGGTGAAGTGTATACTCTCCTGGGTCTCCATCACTCTGTTATTATCTTGTTTTTCTCCTCTTCTGCCTGACCTTAAATGTTCCTGTTCCCCAGGCTTCCTTGCTCCACTGCTCTTATTACAGAGCCTGTGTCTGTCTCTAATAGAGACTGTATTGTCTCCAGAGATTAAAACTTACTGAAGTGAAAAGAGGGATTTCCTGAAGGATCCAAGAATAGCTCAAAGAACCCAAGGATCAGAACCCATCTGGCCTCTTACAGGGCTGGAACCTCTGGCTCTCGAGTCAATGTAGGTAAAATCCTTTTCCTACTTGTCCTGTGTTTCTTTGGCATGTGAAGGAGGAAGACTAATCTGAATGTCCAGACATGCATACAAAGGGTAAAGTGCATGAGTGGGCCATAGAGGAGTGGGGGCAATAAAGGGGGCAGGACTGGGGTTCTTTCTAGACTACTTGTTGAACTAGGAAACTCTTCTGCAAGCCCAGTCATAGCTCTGCAGACACACTGAAACATACAAGGCTCCAAACAGAAATCCAGGATGGGAGACTTAGGGCCCCACATAAGCCTCTGTCCTTACTATGTTTCATAGTCCGATTTTTATCAAAAAAGCCTGCACTGGGATTTATAGGGTACTGTACTGATTAAGAAAATCATGATTTCTTCCTTTTTGTAAGTGGATCTTTATGTGCATGCTCTATTTTCTAGAACCTAGAGAGCTCTCTAAGTTGCAATAGTGAAACTCAAATTCATTCTATGACTGTGTCAGACTACAAACTCCAGAAAACAGGCACCAAACTATCTTTTTCTTATTACCTATATCTGACAAAGAGTCTGGACCAGAGGCACACAGTAAATATGTAATAAATATTGGTTCAACAAAGAGGTCCTTAGCATATTCCTTTCTTAGAAGTATGAACTAGTTTGCTTCTGTAATACTCATGTCCTTCGGTTCCTGCTTCTATTTTCTCTCCCCACAAACATCTTTCTCAATTTCTCATTCACAGAATCTCACATAAGTATCAAATATTTTTAAGTATTTTGAAATTTCAGAAAAACAAATAAATATGGAATGACATTTCCTAATCAATATTAATTACATCCTTTGCCAGTATGGAGGAAAATTCTAATGTAATTGTTTCATTGAATTAGTTTAATTGCCATTTTTGTACAAGATTTAGGAGTAACTGGATAGAGCTCTTTGTTATTTTGCTCATGGCCTGTGCAAATGGCTGTGTCCTATCTGACAAGAAGGAGACTCAGAAGAAGTGAGCATTGATCCTTCTCCTGTGGAGAGCTGTTGAGTTGTTCATCTTCCCTTCTGGATCAAGGAGAAAGTTAAGAGGGAGTTTGTTTTTAGTCATTCCTGATTGCATCAAGAGTTTGTTTTTAGTCATTCCTGATTGCATTTAAAGGGGTTCAGAAGAGACTCTCAGTGGTTTCCAACTTCCTTGAGGATAAAGTCCAAAATCTTTAGCATGGCCTGTAATGTGCATCCTGGTCAGGCTTGTGCCTACCTATCCAGCCTTATCTCCCACCATACTCCCCATCCCTCTCCCTACTCTGGCCAGTGCGACCTTCTTATAGTTTTTCTAATGTTCATGGACTTTCTCATTTCAGTGATTGTCTCTGCTTGAATGTTCTCCCTCTCCATCTTTGGCTGGCTAATTCCTCCTACTCACTACTCATATTTCAACTTAAATGCCACTTCATCTAGAAATCTCTAATACTTAAGGATTTGGTTAACCCCTAATATAAGATCCTATATCAGGAGGAACTTAGCATTTTTCTTTCCACTATGCCTGTTATTAGTTATTCAGTGTCTGTTTTCATTCCCAGACATTAAGCTAAATGAAAGCAGGAGCAGTGCCCATCTTATTTGTGACTCTGTCCCCAACACTTAGCATGCTGCATATTTTTAAATAAATAAATGAATGAATATACTGATTGCTATAAAACAGCTAAAAGGGACACCTGAGCCAGTTGTCACAGGTAAATGAAGGTCAGGCCTCTTCCAAATCTATCTTACTATAATTTCTAGTGGAAATACAGTCAAAATTGGAGGGAGGTTTATAGAAAGAGCTGGATGTTTGTAAAGGGCAGGTATATCTTCAGAAAACAGCTAATAAGAGCCAAATATGTTTTAGAAAAACTATTGTTATTCTGAAGTTTTAAATATAAAATACAACAGGATCTAGGGTGTGACAATATCCAAAAATTCTGGCCAGAAGTATTTGTTATATTAGATAAATTCATGTTGTGTATTATTAGCTAAGTAAAGGTGTGGTAGGATTGGCACAATCCATGGGATGAAGCGTTTGAAATTAGCTCGCCCCATAAATCAATACAGCCTGGATCTAGGAGTTATACCTTTATACAAACATTTTGACCTAGAGAAAAAAAGCAATCTATAAGACTTTTAAAATCATAGATGCTCAGAGCTGAAAGGGACCTTGTATTATCCAGTCCAGCCCAACCACACTGTTCTTCTGCCCTCCCCCACCCCCGGCACGTTGTACAAGTGGTTAAGTCACTTTCCCAAGGTTATGTGTCCAGTTAATGGTAAATATGGTGATAGAAACAAAACTGAATTATTTCTGATTCTTGATTCCAAAAACACTAATTTCATGGACTTTAAAGCTTTATTCAAACTGATTAGAAGGTTTTCTGGAAACTGTTAGCTTGCGCCAACCTCTGATTCTGATTTACCAAATAGCATATCCTGCATAAAGAAAAACCTGTAGGTGTGCTAACCCCAATAACTTCCCCTCACCACCCACACTGCTGAAAGGCTTCAGAGGTGATCAAAGTAGCAACTTAAAGTAACTCCTTGACATGATGTTCTGTTTTGTGTCATTATATAACATTGTTCCCATCTGTCCATTCTGAGTTCTGGGAAAAATCAGTCTCCTGAGAAACTGTTTATGTTTTAAAAAATCACACAAGATGATCCAGTAATTCTACTACTAGGTATATCCAAAAGAATTTAAAGCAGAGACTCAAACAGATACTTGTATACTAATGTTCAGAGCAGCAGTATTCACAATTGCCAAAAGGTAGAAATAACCCAAGTGTCCATCAACAGAATGGATTAACAAAATGTGAGATTATATAAATTATGATATATATATATATACATACATACATATATATGAATTGTGATATTCATATATCACACTAATACATATGAATATTATTAAGCCATAAAAAGGAATGAAATTCTGATTCATACTACAACATGAATGTAACTCTAAACATTATGTTAAGTGAAATAAGCCAGACACAAAAGGACACATATATTGTTCAATTCCACTTGAATGAGATACTTAGAATAGGCAAATCGAGGCAGAATGTAGAATAGAGTTATCAGGGGCTGGAGGGAGGGAGTAATGGGGAGTTGTTACTAAATGGCTACTACATAGTTTCTGTTCCGCATGATGAAAATGCTCTGGAAATGATAGTGGTGAAGGCTACAGAACTTTGTAAATTTACTTCATGCCACTGACTATATATTTAAAATGATTAAGATGGTAAATTTTATGTTACATGTATTATATTTTTAAAAATTTACTCAGCAGCTTCCAGTTCCAGCCAAGATGGAATCTTAAAACACGGTAATCTATAAGAAGGTACACAAAGAGAAACAGAGAAACAAGAAAAAGAGGAAACAAACAAAAAATCAAAACAAAAGAATGGCAGATATAAGCTTTAACATATCAACTATTACCTTCAATATAAGTCATCTAAATATACCAATTAAAAAATAGAAATTGGCAAAGGGGATAAAAAAAATATGACCCAACAATATGCTGTCTATAAGAAATTCATTTCAGATATACTACAGGTAGATTAAAAGTAAAAGGAAAGACAAAGACATGCCATGCATAAATTAAGCAAAAGAGCAGGATTTGACTGTATTAATATCAGTGTAATCAGTAATCATGAATTTTGAGCCAAACTTTGAAATTTTAACTTGTGGATAGAAAAAGTCAATATTTAAGGCTAAATAGATTTGTATTACTACTTTCTAAACAGGCTAAAGTCAAAAAAGCGCATTACCTTATTCAGTTCTCCCCCTAATAAAACATCAGTGCCCTCTTCCAGTGATGCATAGAGACTGAAACACGCTTGGATGAGAACGAATACACACTTCTGTTGTGGCAGTTGGCTCCTGTGATGCAGAATGTTGCAATCACATTGTACCAGTCACGCACCTGTACCAGTTACACACACCCTTTCCAGGTTGCTGTGGCCCTCCTAGGATTGACTCCACTCTTGTGTATATTGGGAACCAAAGTTCAACAGTGACTTAAAAGAAAGTGAGAACAGAGCGCTGCTGTCTATGGAGTGACACTCTGATCTGATGCACAGGGCAAGGAACCATCTGGCATCTGAATAAGAGAAGTGCTTATCAGGCCTGAGAACTTCTTCACCTCTTCTTACTAATGCTATGAAGACTGTGGCAATGGGTATATCATCTTCTTTCTTTGTGAGGCCTAGTTTCCAAGCTACCTAGAACTTAATTTCTTACGTAACCATGGAGAGGCAAGATTTTTAGTTGAAAATGGGTAAATATTGTATAAGTATAAATATAATTTCCAGGATCAGAAATTAAACGTAAAATTGTGAGGGGGAAAAACCAATTTATGTATCCTAACAGAGCTAAACTTGAATCATATATGATATAAACTAAAATGTAATGAGTGGCACTTGCAAGAAATGTGGATATCCTGTTCAAACAGTCAGGTATTGTGTTAAGGTTTTACACCTAGAGGTCATAACTTATTATTAGTTTCCTGGGATTAGCATAACAAGTTATCACAACTGGGTGGCTTAAAATAACAGAAATGTATCCTCCCATAGCTGTAGAGGCCAGAAGCCCAAATCAAGGTATCAGGAGGGTTGGTTCCTCCTGGGGGCTCTGAAGGTGAATCTGTCCATGGCTTTCTCCTAGCTTCTGTGCTGGCAATCCTGGTGTTCCCTGGCTTGAGGTTCATCACTTCAGTCTCTGCCTCCATCTTAACATTGCCTTCTTCTCTGTGTTTCTCCTCTCCTGCCTGCTTTCTTCTCTTCTTATAAAGAGAGATACCTTTTGATTTAGAACCCACCCAGATCATCCAGAATGATCTCTTCTTAAAATCCTTAACTTAATATATCTACAAAGACTCTATTCCCATATTAGGTTTCATTTAGAGGTTCTGGGTGAAAATATCTTTGGGGGATGGGGCAACCATAAAATCCATCACAGCTTATTTGTATAATTTTAGTTTTGGAGGAAGACTACCAGAACAGAAACATAAACAGAAGGCAAATAAAAGCTAAAAATACAAAAACGTAGTTTTCCTGGGCAGTTTCGAGTTGGCAGATGTAAGTGGCTTGTGGGATCCTCTTTAAAGACTGACCCGAGATAGAAACATTACTAATAGGGTTACCACATACTTATCAACTAAAGCCTGTCACCCTCCTAGTTTCTTCTCATAGAATTTAGTTTTAGAAAACAAATTTTCTTGATGGTAATATACTGCGATATATAATTATTTGAGAGGGGAGAAAAGCATAAATAAGCAGCCTAACAGAGTGTGGGGTGCCATCTACTAAATTTAGATTGTTTCCGGTTAGGGGGCGGGCTAAATGCTTGAATGGATCCTCTTGCTAAAACAACAAAACCTGATAAAAATCTTAAAAGAGTCAAGACGTTATCAAGAAAGTAAGGAATGCTCAAACCAGGGACTAAGTGAAGACAAGAAACTCTATAGGGGTATTGGGTGAGCACTGTTGCCAACTATTTCCCAAACAAAGTGAAGTGGAGGTGGGGATTCAGAATTGCACTCATATCCTCAAACGGCTCCAGAGACACAGAACAGAGCCTGCCCAAATTGAAAAAGTCTAGTAGATCTTCCCCCTAAAGTTGGGATCCCAGTGAATTAAGCCATCAGTTTAAGAATGAACTTAGAAATAAACTAGTATTACTCCTCAACACCTTACTTCTCCAATCTCACCCTCAGCTCCAGGATACAAGAAGAAAAAACTATACCTATTAGCTCAAATTTTAGTGTTAAGTAGAAGGAAGAAAACAACACAACAGAATCAGGGCTTCATACATATGTTCAGCCTGAATTCACACTACCTGGGAGAATAGGAGAAACCTCTTGTTGCACATTTAATTTAGAGTGACCCTAGACCAGTAGTTCCCATAAACCTGGAAGAAGCAAATGAAAATCCTCTCTGGAGGACCCCACCTTTAATCTTGCTAAAGATCATTTCTGCAGGTAAAATTCTTAAGCACCGAGCAGCTCATAGTACAAAATGACTAAACAGCCAAAGTGCCATAAGCAAGAACCAGCTAAAACAATTATTCAATTCAATGTGCCTGAGGTCTGAAATATGTATCTGTTTACACACTTATACATATGTACATATATATAAAATAGATATCAAGCAAATTCTTACTAAGAGAACGTCGGTATAGCCATATTAACAATAGAGGAAGTATGTTTTAAGCAGCAAAATTGCCAAAGAGAGTTATTTCATAAAGATAAAAGGTACAATTCGACAGAAACCATAATAATTTTAAATTTATATAATGACCTCAAAATACATTGGCAAAACTATAGAGACTAACAGGCAAATTTAAAATCATAGTAGATTTTTAAATACTTCTCTCAGTAATTGATAGAATAAGCAGATAAAAATGTTTTTTAAAAATAAGTAAAGATAAAAAGGGTTTGATTATCACAATTAAGAAACCTGACATATATACATATATATGTAGCTAGATATAGATTGATATCGACATATAGAACATGCCACTCAACAATGACAGACTATACATCATTTTCCTGCACACACATGACGGTTATAATTGAACATATACAGTTAATCTCAGCAAATTTCTGTGGAATAAAGTCATAAAGAGACTTAATATTGCATATGTCATAATGCAAATAAGTTCTAAATCAGAAACAAATAGTAAAGTTTATTGTTGGAAATTAAGAAACACATTTACATAACATATTGGTAAAAAAATAAATCATAATAGGTCAGAAATTACTTAGAGATAAACACTAATGAAAATATATATGTCAAACCTAAAAGAATCATTTGAAAGAATACTTAGAGGAAAATGCTGACATTAGAAAAGAAGAACATATGAAATTTAATGAGCTAAATATTAATTCCAAGAGTGATGTCAGAAGCATGGCAGCATGAGGGGTCCCCTTGAAATTACAACAAACTGAACATCTACAGAGCAACAGAAAACATCCAGCCTAGCACATAAACATGTCTGAGAGATCTGCATTTCAGAGCGTGTGAAGAGTACATTCCCATAAATGCCTAGGCGGAGAAATAATCCACCAAATACCATGATCAATCAAGGTGACAAGGCAGCTCAGAACAAAAATAAAAAATCTCTAGAAAATAACTTAAAAATATAGAAATATGTGATTTAAATGACAGAAAATTTAAGATTGCTGTTTTGAAAAAATTCAATGAGATGCAAGAAAATTCTGATCAGCAGGTCAATGAACTCAGAAACAAAATTAATGAACAACAGGAATACTTTACCTAAGAGATAGAAACTCTAAAAAAGAACCAAACAGAACTTCTGGAGCTGAAGAACTCAACAAAGGGGGAACAATGAAATAGCAAACTTAGGAAATAGAGCTGACCAGATGGAAGAAAGAATTAGTGACATCACAGACAGAAATCTGGAAATGACAATGATGGCAAAAGAGAGACTTCAGAGTGAAAAAAATGAAAGAATTGTATAAGAACGCTCTGACAACATCAGAAAAAGCAATATAAGAATAATGGGTATACCAGAAGGAGAAAAGAGGGATATAGGAACAAAGAGCCTATTCAAACAAATTGTCAAAGAGAATTTCCCAAACCTATTGAAAGAACTGGATCCTTGAATCAAAGAAGCAAACAGAACACCTAATTATCTCAATCCAAAAAAGGCCTTCTCTAAGACACATTATATGAAAACTGTCAAAAATTAATGACAAAGAAAGAATTCTCAAGGTAGCTATGGAAAAGAAAATGGTGACCTATAAAAGAAAATCCATCAGATTATTATCAGACTTTTCAGCAGAACTTTACAAGCTAGGAGGAAGTTGAAACAAACATTCAAACTATTAAAAGAGAGAAACCACCAGCTAAGAATAGTTTAGCAAAGTCCTTCTTTAGATATGAAGGAGAAATAAAAACCTTTTCAGACATACAGAAGCCCTGCATTACAGGAAATACTGAAGGAAGTTATTCTATCTGAAACAAAAGGACAAAAAAATACATAAAAGTATGAGTAAAATGACTAACAGAGAGAAACAGGAAATTGAAACCCTTATGAAGAACAGGGTATTATAAACTTAAATATTACATAATGGTTAAAGATCAGAAAAAATTTTAAAAGAGAAGTAGACAATAACAACTGCAACCCAGAAATGAACTCACAGCATAAATAGGAATAATTTAATGTAACAGAAACAGAAAAGGGGAGGGAGTAAATGTCTGAATCTGCAAAAGGGAATGAAGATAAGACACATGCAGAAGACAAAGGACTACTGTATATATGGAACTTTCTTTTACATAAACTTAATGCTAACCACACACAAAAAATCCAGAATTGAGACACATAACATAAAAAAAGAGGGAACAGAAGAGAAAAAATAAAAAAATACCACCAAACTAAAATAACAGACAGAAACACAGGGCAAAGAAACAATAGAGACGCTAAGCTACCAGAAAACAAAAGGTAAAATGGCTATAGGAAAACCTAATATATCAATAATCACTTTAAATATAAATGGACTGAATTCACCTAAAAAGGCACAGAATAGCGGATTGGATCCAAAAACAAACCCCAACCATATGCTGCTTTCAGAAGACACATCTCAGCTGCAAGGACAAATATAGACTCAAAGTGAAAGGGTGGAAAATGATACTCCAAGCAAATGGTATCCAGAGAAAAGCTGGTATAGCTGTACTTATATATGATGAAATAGACTTCAAGATAAAAAAAAGTAATGAGAGACAAAGGGCACTTCGTAATGATAAAGGGGACATACCTTAAGAAGACATATATTTATCAACATATATGCTCCCAATTGGGGAGCACCAAATATATAAAGCAACTACTAACAGAACTAAAGGGAAAAACTGACAAAACACAATTAGAATAGGGGACCTTATTACCCCATTGGCAGCTATGAATAGATCATCCAAACAGAAAATCAATGAGGAAATATCTACCTTAAATGATACATTAGACCAATTGGACATATTCGACATTTACAGAGACTTTTATCCCTAAACACCAGGTTAAACATTTCTCTCTAGTGCACATGGAACATTCTCAAGGATAGACCATATGTTGGGACACAGAACTAGCCTTGACAAGTTTAAGAAGAATGAAATCATACTGAGCATATTCTCTGATTACAATACTTTGAAACTGGAGATCAACTGCAAAAAGAAAGCAGGAGAAAATACAAATATGTAGAGATTAACATATGTAGAGATTAACAGTCATTACTGAAGAATGACTGGGTCAAAGAAGAAATAAAAGGAGAGATCAAGAGATACAAAGAAATAATATAACATATTAAAAGTTTTTGGATACAGAAAAAAATGGTAAGAAGAGGAAAGTTCTTATCATTATAGGCCTATCATCTCAAGAAACAAGAAAAATCCCAAATAAACAACCTAACATTACATCTTAAAACACTAAGAAAGAAAAGAACAAATGAAGCCCCAAGTCAGCAGAAGGAAAGAGATAAACAAAATTAGAGCTGAATTAAATGAAATTGAGAAGAAAAAGAAAATAGAAAAAATTAATACAACAAGGAGCTGGTTCTTTGAAAAGATCAATAAAATTGACAAACCCCTGAGAGAGAAAAAAATGGCGTAGATGATAGAGGCTCTGTTCATCCCTCTGGCAACCAAATCAAAGTTGTGATGGAAACAAGAAGCAAACAGCAAGGACAATCACCTGGGATCTAGATGAACAAGCTCTACAACTAGGGAGAGAAATAAGAAATCACCCTGCAATGGCGGAATGTAGAACAAGGCGAGGAGGTGAGGCAGTCTGGTCCAGAGTGGCTGGCTGAGTGGGACAGAGGCCATAGCAGTGGCAGCGGCGGCAGACACGCCTCTTAAAGGGTCATTTTCCACAAGCGGATTTTCATGGTGACCAATAGCTCGCTCTGAGCACCAGGGGGCACCAGGGACTTACAGGGGGACACTGTCGGACTGAGGGACAGAGGAGAGACTTGCTCTGTACAGAAGTGCCAGTGGTATCCATTGCTCCCCTGATGAGCCCCACCACTTCCCAGTGTGCAGATTCAGTGCCGCCATAACTGAGACGTCATTAAATTGGATAACAGAGGTTACTCTGCCCAGAGGATTCCCTGAAACTCCACCTCCCACAACTCCCGGCCCCACCCAAGCCACATCCAGTTTTATCCTCCACCCACGAGTCCGGTGCTCCTTGCTGAGCAGTGCCAAGACTCACTGGTGGCAGCTGGCCTCGGTTTCTGATATGGTTTCTTTAGGCAACTATAAGTACAGCATCTGTGGATTGCTTACTGAATCTTAACAGGTAGCCCTGGAGGGGCACAGGCTGGGGCTAAATTTGGCCTGCAGCTGAACCCCTCTCAGGACTGTGCCACTGGACATCTACCACACAAAGCTGCACTAATAAGACCAGGAGACTTAGGAGCTTTGCTTAGAAAGATGTGGAAAGGCAGCCAAAATGGGAAGACAAAGAAGCAGAGACCATATGAGAGAACAGAACACAGATCCAGAAATAATGGAGTCAAGCAATCTAACATGCTAAGTTCAAAACACTGGTTACAAAGATGCTCAATGAACTTCTGGGAAGTGTAGATGAATTCAGTGAGAACTTTAACAAAGAGATGAAAAACATAAAAATAGAAATGGAAATTATAAAAGGGAACCAGTCAGAAATGAAGAACACATTATCTGGGATTAGAAGTATATTAAAAGGCCTAAACAGAGTGAATAAAGATGAGGATCCAATGACCTATACAGAGGATGGGAAAGCCAAGAACACTCAATCAGAATGGCACGAAAAAAGAAGCCAAGACTCTAATAATAATTTAAGGAGCCTATGGGACACTATTAAATTTAAAAATATCCATGTCATAAATGTACTGAGAAAAAAAATAAGATGTCGAAGGGCTATTTGAAAAAATAATGATGAAAAACTGCCCTCACCTGGTGAAGAAAATAGACATAAAAACCCAGGAAACTCAGAGTCCCAAGAACCAAGAAACCAAAAAGGCCCACACCGAGACACATCATAATTAAAATGCCAAAGATTAAATTAAAAGAGAGAATCTTAAAAGCAGCAAGAGAAAGACAGTTAGTTATCTACAAGGGAGCACCCATAAGACTGGCAGCTGATTTCTCAAAAGAAACTTTGCAGGCCAGAGGGCTTGCCTCAAGATATTCAATGTGATGAAAACCCAGGACTTACAACCAAGATTACTTTACCCAGCAAAGCTATCATTTAGACATGAAGGACAGATAAAGAGCTTCCCAGACAAGAAAAACCTAAAGGAGTGCATCACCATCAAGGAAATATTGGAGGGACTTCTTTAAGAAGAAGGAAAAACAAGTATCAAAAATCTAAATAAAGAATGGTGGAAGATGGCGGACTAGGTAAAAGCAGGGTTCATCTCTCCCAAGGTCCGCATTGAAATTACAACCAAATTATAAAATAATCAACGTGGAGAACCACCTGAAGTCCAGCTGATCATTACACCTACGTCTGATAATATAAAGGAGCCACATTGAAGCTGGTAGGAGGAGCAAAGTCTCAATCAGTCTGGACCCTCATCCACAGGTGGTGGAGGATCACCGAGAGGGAGAGTGAGGCTGTAGAGGCTCTCCTCAAGGAGAGGGGGGTCCTGGTCTCATCTGGGGGCTCCTCAGCCTAGGGTCCCAGCCCAGGGAAGAAGAGATTCCGATAACTCTGACTATAGAAACCAGAGGGGATTCTGGCCATCTGGGTGATATGGAAGGAGACTGAATCCTTAGACGCCCCTTTGAAAGACCTGCGCACAGGCTTTCTGACCTGCGGACACTCACCCAGGACACCGGTGGTGGGTCAGAGGCTTGCGGGGGATTCATTCGGAGAAAGTCTGCATTATCTGGTACCAGAACAAGGGCTAGAAGGGCAGCCACCATGGTGCCTTAGTCTGGCTCCCCTACCAGGCAATCTACACACCATGCCAGCTTGACTGTGCAGACCCCTCTCACAGAGCCATTAAGAAATGCTGGTCAGAGGGGATCAGCCCGCCCCACTCAATTTGTAGATTGCCCGGGGCATTTGTTGCAGATGGGTGCCAGGCCCTGCCCTGATTCAGGGCCAAGCATTCCTAGTGGGCACCAGCACTGTGATCTGCATTTCCGAGATAGGGTTAGGCAGATCACTGCTGCCAACATGAACTTGGGTGGATATTGAGGAACTCTGGGCCAGTCTCAGGCAGCAGCTGATCTTGCTGTGATCTGGGACTTCTGCAGGAACTTGTGAACAGTTACCAAACTTGCAGCAAGACTGAAGCTGTATTTATCTGTCTGCCATTGTCCATCTGATATCCTGCCCCAATCTACCCACAAATTGCCCCAGGCAGCCCATTGTCAATAAACTGCCACAGCCCAGCCCCTCCCCTGAACTACCAATCCACACGAGCAACAAACTTTGGCTAGCACAGGGCGGGCACTGCATGGAAATCAGTTGCAGGCAGATCTCTGCTGCCTGCGAGAGTTGCAATATTGCGTCTGGGGAGCGCAGGGGTCTGTGGGACCACCCCAGATTGTAGCTGGTCTCACAGTGATCTGTGTCTACACTGGGAATGCCCAGGCACAGAAGTTTCAGCAAAACTGAGACAGTATTGGCCAGACGGACCTTGTCTCCCTGAGATCCTGCTTCACAAGCCACAAAGTGCCTGCAGCCCATTGACAAGCAGCCTCTTGTGCCCTGCTTGGCTCTGGCATTGTGCAGTGAGCACAGTCTACAGACCTTGGCTAGCGCAATGCATGCATTTCAAGGAAAACAGTTGTGGACTGACCACTGCTGCCTGTACGAGCTGCAATATTTCTTGAGGGGATTGCAGGGGTCTGTACTGGCCTGACAGGCCTGGACTCCCTGAGCTCCTGCCCCATCCAATACACAAAGCGCCTGCTGCATGTTGATAGGCAGCTGCCCCTGCCCTGGGGTAGCGCATTTAATCCCAGGGTGGGCAGCAGCTGACTTTGCTATGAGTGGAAACTTGTACAGGGAGCCACAGAGACAGTGCTGGCATGTAAACTGACACTGCAGTGGCAGGGGGACATTTACTCAATAGACCCAACTCACATATCACCTAGAGACTCATCCAGTTTCAGAGACTTACAAACAACTGATAGGGAGTATCTGGTCCCTCTGCTAAACTGCCCTAGGTCAGGGACAGGGGATAAATGACCGCTGCCTACAGTGTTGTCTCTTCCACTTATCTACAGATCCAGCATATGCAACAACCATCTGCAGATCACTTTGTAGTTCTCACTGGGTAGCCCTGAGCAATCACAAGCAATGGCTGAGTAATCACTCAATAGAATATATAGATGTCGAATTATAATGCACATCCGAAAATTATATAATTGTATTAATCAAAGTTACCCCAATAAACTTAAAAAAAACAAACCCTGAAATTATTGCCTCTAGATGCGGAGCTGTAATAAATGTGGAAAATAAATATCTGAAAGATTTACTAGCAAAAAAAAAAAAAAGCAGCAGCTGACCTTGGCCTATAGAGGAGCCCCTCCCAAAGGGCCACAAAACCAATGCGTCTGGAGGCTGGCACCAGACCACAATGGAGCAACTCCTGACTAGTCCCATTAGTGATACACACAAAGGGTGATTGCAACAAGTACACAAGCCTGCTAGGGCAAATCCAACTCAGTGGGGTCAGTCCCCACACAGCACCTCTTATCCTGTGGGTGCTGTCAATTCCCACAATTAGTCAGTCTGAGCGTTAATCTCACCAACTGATCTACTAACAACAATAATGGCTTGGCAACAACAGAAGATTACACACAATCCATACAAAGATCATGTCCAGAGAACCCCCATATAAGGGATCAAGGAGAGTGCGCCACTGGGCCGCAAAGGACATCTTCCACATTAGGCCATCTGGCCAAGGCTGAGAGATGAAACAAATATTCCTGACACATAGAAATGAACACAGAGAGGCTAATAAAATGAGAAAACAAAGAAACATGCTACAAATAAAACAACAGGAGAAAAGTCCAAAAAATAAGCTAAATGAAATGGAGGCATACCGGAGACAGAGTGCAAAATAATGGTTAAAAGGATGCTCAATGAACTTATGGGGAGAATAGATGTGCACAATGAGAACCTCAACAGAGAGATAGTAAGCATAAAAAAGGACATAGAAATCATAAAAAAGAACCAGACAGAAATGAGGAATACAATAACTGAAATGAAGAATACACCAGAAGGATTCAACAGTAGATTGGATGAAGCAAAAGACAGAATCAGCGAATTGGAATACAAGGTAGCAGAATACACCCAATCAGAATATCAAAAAGAAAAAAGAATTAAAAAAAAAAAAATGAAGATAGTATAAGAGACTATCCTGGGACAACGGGAAGCGTAAAAATATCCAGATCACAGGAATACCTGAAGAGGAAGAGAGAGAGCAAGGGATTGATAATCTAGTTGAAGAAATAATGACAGAAAACTTCCCTAATCTGGCAAAGGAATTAGACATACAAATTCAGGAAATGCAAAGAGTTCCAAACAGGAATTCAAACAGACCTACACCAACAAACATCATAATTAAAATACTAAAGGTCAAAGACAAAGAGAGACTCTTAAAAGCAGCAAGAGAAAGGAAGCTAGTTACTTACAAAGGTACCCTCATAAGATTGTCTGCTGACTTTTCAATGGAAACTTTGCAGGCCAGAGGGGAATGGCAATTAATAGTCAAAGTTATGAAAAACAAGAACCTACAACTACAAATACCCTATCCAGCTAGGCTCTTGATTAAAATGGAAGGTGAGATAAAGAGCTTCCCAGACAGGAAAAAGCTTAAGGAAAATGCTTCATCACCAACAAGCCAGCATTATAAGCAATGTTAAGGGTCTTCTGTAAAAAGAGAAGGAGTAAAAAAGAAAATAGAAATAACAAATATGAATAATAAAATGACAGTAAAAATATACCTATCAGTAATCACTTTAAATGTAAACAGATTAAATGCTGTAATCAAAAGACATAGGGTAACCAAATGAATAAGAAAACGAGACCCATGTATATGCTGTCTAAAAGAAACCCACTTCAGATTAAACGACACTCACAGACTGTCATTTGTAAAGTAAAAGGATGGAAAAAGATATCTCATGCAAACAGAAATGAAAAAAAAAGGGAGTAGCAATACTTATATCAAATAAAATAGACTTTAAAACAAAAGCTATAATACTCTTATTATAAGTAAAAAGGGCATTACATAATGATAAAGGGCGAGATAAATCAAGAGGATATAACCTTAATAAATATACACACACCTAACATAGGAGCACCTACATACATAAAGCAATTATTGACTGACATAAAAGCAGAGATCAATAGTAATACACTCATAAGAGGAGACTTTAACACCCCATTGACATCAATGGACAGATCTTCCAGGCAAAGGATCAACAAAGAATCAATGAGCCTAAAAGACACACTAGACCAGATGGATTTAATAGATATTTTCAGAGCATTTTACCCCAAAGCAGCAAAATATACATTCTTCTCAAGTGCACATGGAACATTTTCAAGAATAGACCACATTTTAGGACACAATCAAGTCTCAATAAATTTAAGAAGATTGCAATCATATGAACCATCTTCTCTGATTACAATGGTATGAAACTAAAATTCAACTACAAAAAAAAAATTGGAAAATACATGAACACATCAAGGATAAATAACATGCTACTAAACAATGAATGGGCTATTAATGAGACCAAGAAATAAATCAAAAGATGCCTAGAGACAAATGAAAATGAAAACACAATGACTCAAAATTTATGGGACACAGCGAAAGCAGTCCTAACAGGGAAATTCATAGCAATATAGGCCTACCTCAAGAAACAAGAAAAAGCTCAGATAAACAATCTGACTTTACAATTAAAAGAACTAGAAAAAGAACAGCAAACAAAGCCCAAAGTTAATAGAAAGAGGGAAATAATAAAGATCAGAGCAGAAATAAATGAAATAGAGTCTAAAAAAACAATGCAAAAGATTAATAAATCCAAGAGCTGTTTCTTTGAAAGGATAAATGAAATTGACAGACCCTTAGCCAGACTTATCAAGGAAAAAAGAGAGAGGACTCAAATAGATAAAATCAGAAATACAATGGATCATAAGAAAATACTATGAGAAATTATATGCCAACAAATTGGGCAATCTGAAAGAAATGGATACATTCCTAGAAACATACAATCTC
>NW_006442103.1:750976-759559 GCF_000325575.1 Pteropus alecto | reverse complement strand
AAATGCAGTCAGGAACAAAACAAGGATGCCCACTTTCACCACTCCTCTTCAACATTGTATTGGAAGTCTTAGCCATGGAAATAAGACAAGAAAGAGAAATAAAAGGCATCCAAATTGGAAAGGAAGATGTAAAACTCTCATTATTTGCCAATGACATGATACTATACATAGAGAACCCTAAAGATTCCACCAAAAAACTGTTAGAACTGATCAATGAATTCAGTAAAGTAGCAGATTACAAAATAAATATTCAGAAGTCAGAGGCATTTTTATACACAAATGATGAACTTTCAGAAAGAAAAATTAAGAAAACAATCCCATTTACAATTGCTTCGAAAACTATAAAATACCTGGGAATCAAATTAACTAAGAGGTAAAAGACCTGTTTTCAGAAAATTGTAAGTCATTGGAAAAAAAATAGAAGAAGATACAAATAAATGGAAACATATATTGTGTTCATGGGTAGGAAGAATCCACATCGTTAAAATAGCCATACTACCCAAAGCAATCTATAGATTCAATGCTATCTGTATCAAAATACCAATGACATTTTTTAGAGAGCTAGAATAAATAATCCTAAAATTTATATGGAGCCATAAAAAACCCCGAATAGCCACAGAAATCTTGAGAAAGAACCAAGTTGGAGGTATCACACTACCTGATATCAAACTATGCTACAAGGCTACAGTAATCAAAACAGCATGGTACTAGCATGAAAACAGATACATTGATCAATGGAACAGAATAGAGAGCCTAGAAATAAATCCACACCTATGCACTCACTTAATATTTGACAAAGGTGGTAAGAATATACAATGGTGTACAGACAGTCTCTTCAAAAAATGGTGTTGGGAAAATTAGACAGATACATGCAAAAAAAGAAGCTGGACCACCTTCTTACACCATATACAAGAATAGATTCAAAATAGATCAAAGACTTCTTTAAGAAGAAAAACATGTATCAAAAATCTAAATAAACAATGACAGTAACTACATATCTATCGACAAGTACTTCAAGTATTTGAAAAAGAATTAAATGCTCTAATGAACAGATAGGGTGGTTGAATGGATAAGAAAACAACACCCTTACATAGGTTGCCTATAAGAGACTCACTTTGTATTAAAAGACACACAGACTAAAAGTAAAGGGATGGAAAAAGATATTTCTTGATGGACTTAGAGGGTATTGTGCTGAGCGGAGTAAGTCAGATAGAGGAAAACAAATGTCATATGATTGCACGTATATGGGGAATCTGAGGAACAAAATAAACAAAAACAGAAACAAACTCATAGATATAGAGAATATTTTAAAAGTTACAGGTGGAAGGGGGTTGGGAATGGGTAAAAAGGAGGAAGAAATTAAGAAATACAAGTTGGTAGTTACAAAATAGTCATGGGTATGTAAGGTATATAATAAGGAATATAGCCAATAATATTATAATAACCATGTACGGTATCGAGGGGCACTAGATTTATTGTGGTGATTGCTTTGTGAGTTATATAGACGTCTATTCACTATGTTGTACACCTGTAACCAATATAATATTGTATGCCAACTACAACTGAAAAATAAAAAATAAAATATAAATAAAATGAAAAGTCATCCAAATTGGGAACGAAGAAGTCAAAATGTCATTTTTGCAGATGACATGATTATATAGAAGACACTAAAGAATATATCAAAAACTATTAGAAACAATAAACAAATACAGTAGTTTTCGGATACAAATCAACGTACAAAAGTCCATAGCATTCGTATACACTTAAATTTTCAGAAAAAAAAAATTCCTTTTGCAATTGCAACGAAGAGAATAAAATACCTAGGAATAAACTTAATGAAGTATGTGAAGGATCTATACACTGAAAACTATAAGACATTATTAAAAGAATTGAAGAAGACACAAAGAAATAGAAAGATATTCCATGTTCTTGGAATGAAAGAATCAACATAGTTAAACGAATTTATTACTTAAAGCATTATACAGATTTAATGCAATCCCCATCAAAATTCCAATGGCATTTTTAAAAGAATTATAACAAAAAAATTATCAGATTTGTATGAAAGCACAAAAAAAACCTTGAATAGCCAAAGCAATCCTGGGAAAAGAAAAACAACTCCAGAGATATCACTCTGCCTGACTTCAAATTATACTACAAAGTGACAATATTCAAAACAGCATGGTACTGGCCGAAAAATACACACAGAGACCAATGGAACAGAACTGAGAGTCCAGAAATAAACTCCTGTATATATGGTCAAATAATTTTAGTCAAAGGTGCCAAAATCATACAACGGAGAAAGAAAAGCCTCTTCCATAAATGTTGCTGGGAAAATCGGAAAGCTACCAGAAAAAGAATGAAACTAGACTGTTATCTATTACTACACACCAAAATTAACTCAAAATGAATTAAGAACCTGAATATGAGACCTGAAACAATAAAACACATAGAAGAAAACATAGGAACTAAACTCATGGACCTTGGACTTACAGAGGATTTTATGAATTTGACCTCAAAGGCAAGGGAAGTAAAAGCAAAAATAAGTGAATGGGACTACATCAAACTAAAAAGCTTCTGCACAGTAAAAGAAACTATCAAGTTGCAGAGTAGACGTGGGATGTAGAGTATAGTATGGGGAAGATGATTAATAATGTTGGAATGAATATGTGGGGGGAGGAGGGGTGCTAGATTTGGTGGCGTGAGCGCTTTGCAAGTTGTGTGGATCTCTGATCAATATGTTGTACAGCTGAGGCTGGTGTGTTTTATGCCAATTATAATTGAAAAAAAAAAGCTCATTGAATTGTACAATATAAAAAACAAAACAAAACAAAACAAAAACTGTATAGTAATGTTTTGGTGACAACAAAAATATACATTATGTTAGGTACAGTAATACATGTATTAGAAAAATAAGTAAATCAAATCAAATCAAAACAAAACAAAACAAAAAGAAAACTTAAAGGCAACCAACTGAATGGGGGAAGATATTTGCAAATAATGCCTCCAATAAGGGGCTAATATCCAAAACATACAAAAAACTCATACAACTCAACATTAAAAAAATAAACAATCCAATTAAAAAATAGGTAGAGGAACTGAGCAGTCATTTTCCTCAAGAACTCATATAAATGGCCAACAGACATATGAAAAGATGCTCGACTTCACTAGCTATGATGAAAATGCAAATCAAAATCACAATGAGATATTACCTCACACCTGTTAGAATGGCTATCGTCAACAGGACAAGTAATAACAGCTGTTGGAAAGGTCGTGGGGAAAAAAGGGACCTGCTGGTGGGAATGTAAATTGGTACAGCCACTAATGAAAACAGTATGCAGGTTACTCAAAAAATTAAGAATAGAATTACCACATGACCCAGCAATCCCTCTTCTGGGTATCTACCCCAAAAACCTAATAACATTTATCCATAAAGATATATGCACCACCATGTTAATAGCAGCAACAGTGACCAAGACATGGAAACAAAAGAAGTGACCTACAATAGATGATTGGATAAAGAACACGTAGTACATTATATAATGGAATATTACTCAGCTATAAGAAAAGATGAAATACTGCCATTTGTGACAACATGGATAGATCTTGAGATTATCACGCTAAGCGAAATAAATCAGATGGAAAAAGCTGAGAACCATATGATTTCACTCATGTGTGGGATATAAAACTGAAAGCAACAAACGAACAAGATAAACAAACAGACTCTTGGACACAGACAACAGTTTGGTGGTTACCAGAGGGAAGGGGGAATGAGGGGAGGTAGATAACGGTAACTGGGGTCAAATATATTGTGACAGAAGGAAATTGAACTGGATGGTGAACACACAGTGCAATATACATATGACATTAGTGAACTGTAGACTTGAAAGCTATATAATTTTGTTAACCACTGTCGTCCCAATAAATTTAGTTTAAAAATAACTAAATATTCCAAGAAGTTAGAAAAAGAACTGCAAAATAAAATAAAAAGGGAGAAAATAATAAAGATGAGCAGAATTTAATAAAACAGAAAACTAACATACAATAGAGATAATAAAAAAGCCAAAAATTAATTCTTTGAAAAGACCAAAACAAAATTGAAAAGTCTGTAGTGATATTATTGGTCAAGGAAAAAAACATAAGTCACCGCTATCAGAAAGAAAGAAGAGGACATAACTATAGATGCTGCAGACATAAAAGATAACATATTAGAAAAATCTTTGTGCCAATAAACATAAATATATAGGTGAAATAGATAAAATCCTAGAAGAATTTTAAATCCAGTAAATTCCATCAAAATTCAATTATATAATATGTAAATTAAAACCTAGCATAAATAATAGCATTCGAATATCAAGGATAGAAAGACTCAGTTGTTAAGATTTCAATTCTCCCTGAATTGATCTAGTGATTCAAAAGATTCAATGCCTTTTCAATCATAATCCACTAAGCTTTTTTGTACAGACCGATGTTTACTTTAAGACTTGTACAGAAATACAAAGGAACCTAAATAGCCAAAGCAATCTTGAAAGAGAAGAATAAAGTTGGAGGACTTATACTACCTTATTATAAAGCTGCAGAAATCAAGACAGTGTGGTACCAGTAAAGCATTGAAAATATTAGATTACTGAAATAGAATAGAAGCCATTTGTTATTTTTCAACAAATGGTGTAAAAAGCGGATAATAAACTGACAAGGTCCTTGCAATCTGTGAGGCCAACCAGGGGTTGCCTCACCTCCACAAATCCTCCTAAAAAAGGGAAAGTAGGAACTGATTGGAGAACAATGCAGTTTTGAAATGCAAATGATTATAGCAGGATGTGTAGGTTGGGTGGGGATAATCTTATTTTAGCCAGCGAACGTATGCTCTTCTATAAAATTAATTGGCAAAAATAAAATCGCTCTCTACCCCTACACAGCTGGCTATAGAGAGTCATCAATTGCACCATCAGAATGCATCTGCTCTAAGGCAGCAATTTGGCTTAACTCGAGGAAGTGCTTGTCAAATTGTTAAGCAATGTTATCAATGTCATATCCATCTGCCTGTTCCTCATTATGGAGTTAATTTGAGAGGGCTATTACCCAATCATATCTGGCAAATGGACATTACTCATGTTGAGTCTTTCCGAAATACTCCATATGTGCATATCACGGTAGATACAAGTTCTGGCTTTATGCCACCGCTCATTCAGGTGAAAGTACTAAGCATGTCATTACTGATTGTTTGCAAACTTTTGCAGTCCTTGGCCTTCCCAGGCAAATCAAGACTGACAGCGGGCCTGGATATACTAGTAAAGCATTTCAACAATTTTGTAAAAAATTTCAGATTGCACATGTAACAGGTATACCCTACAATCCTCAAGGACAAAGCATTGTGGAATGCGCTCACCGTACCCTCAAGGTTCAAATACAAAAACAAAAAGGGGGAGTCAGCCCCGTAACTCCTCAAAATATATTAAACCATGTACTTTTTACTTTAAATTTTTTGAATACAGATAATGATGGTCGAACAGCTGCAGAACGTTTCTGGTCCCCTTGGGGGAATCAACAAGTAGTAGTGTGTTAGAAAGATTCATTAACTAATGAATAGCATGACCCTGATCCCATATTAGTATGGGGCTGGGGGCATGTTTGTGTTTTTCTTAAAGGTGCAGACTGACTTCGTTGGCTGCCTGAGAGGCTGGTCAGGCATTGTGAAGATGGTGGATGGATCAGACTTGGAGAAGCTCATCCCTCCCTTGAAGCGTCTGAAGATCTCTCCTCCTGAGACAGAACATCGCTTGTAAAATTCTTAATCTTTTAGCAGGAAATAAAATAGGACATCTCTTGCAAAGTTAATCTTTTTAGTAACTCTAGTTAAGTTTTCTTCCCTCCTTTCTTTGGATAAAAGGCCCTCTCCCTCAAATCCTGATAATTGCCCTGGTGACTCAGATCTTCTGGCTATTGATAAGGGTCATCAGCCCATCATTAAGCAGAAATGGTGTTAAGCTAGGTAGGGCCCTTAGAGTCTGAAGAGGAAGGGGACTTTAGGCCAAAGGTCTTTTTACTCTTTAAGAAATATATTAACTAAGCTTGTTTCCCTTTACTCACGTAATAGGCAAATCAATAATAAAAATTAACAGATGTATGATTTAAATAATGAGTTCGTATTTTCTTTTCCTTGTCTAGGGACTGAGGTGGCACTTTAGCAGGAAACCCAAGACCCCACCCTGACTGAGGCAGAAAGAGAAAGAGCTCCATAAAACCCCGGTAGGCAGGGATTACGGCCATTCAAGAAGCAGATATGGAAGAAGAGATGGTCTGTCCCTCAACATCCATACTAATAATAAGGAGGTTCATGGATCTTAAAAAATTAAGAGTGACAGGCAAGCCCTCTCCCTGCTAAAGTGCCACCTCAGTCCCTAGACAATTAAGCAAGCCAGAAGGCATTTTTTAAACTCACACAAAGAAACCTATAGGCAGAGACTTAGGTACCAGTTTAAGCTAGTCACTTGCACCTGCGCAATGAAGGCCCCAATGACCTTCGACTCACCTGAGTCTCATTATACCATATAATGCATATGCCCGGAAGTTCATTAATATCATTATAACAGACTGAATTCTGGGAACAAACATGCACAGAAAGCAAAATGATGAATCAGTCAGTCAATCTTAGTTGTCAGTTGAGGAAGCCCACTCCTCTAAGAGAAGTAACCACCCACAGCAAAGAGGGATAAAAACCCCAAAGGCTTTGTTACCAGGCCTTTTGAGCCACGCTTCTCTTGCTCAGGCCCGCTTCCACTTCTGGAAGTGTACTTTCCTTTCTAATAAAACTTTTCTTTTCTACTGTATTTCGGTGTCTTGCTCATTTCATTGTTCGAGACATCAAGAACCTGGACAACGTGCCGAGAGAGGATCCCACTCTCCAGTAACACTCCGGTAGTTGTTCCATAGTCCAGGGGAACTTGGAGACCCCGGGGGAGGGGAGGCGGTGATATTAAACATCTGGCATAGGAAGGACAAGACATGGTTCGGAGTCAGGGCTTGCCTGTCACTCTTGACCGACTGCTTGTGGCCAGATTAGCTCTGATCGATGTAAAGTCAGCTGCCAAATCCTCCAATGACAAATAGCACAGTCTCATATTACATTGCATGCTCTGTGGCTTAAAAATAAATAGGAAGGGGGAGATATGGAGAGCAGGTTGTAAACTGACAAGGTCCTTGCAATCTGTGAGGCCAACTAAGGGTTGCCTCACCTCCACAAATCCAGAATGTGCAAGTAGGAACTGATCAGAGAACAATGCAGTGTTGAAATGCAAATGATTATAGCAGGATGTGTAGATTGCGTGGGAATAATCTTATTGTAGCCAGCAAATGTATGTTCTTGTATAAAAGCAACTTGCAAAAATAAAATCGCTCTCTAGTCCATCATCAGTGGATAGTGGGCCTCCCGATCCCTGCTTTCAGCTTCTTTCTTTTCTCAATCTCCCACCGTTCCCACTCAGGATTATTCTCCAGGGCCGCACTGGATATGGCAGGATTTACCACCTACTGGACACGGCAAAGTGGTACTAGAACAACTGGATGCTTATATGGGAAAAAAATTAACCTTTACACTACCTCAAATTATATGCAAGAATTAACTTGAGATAAAACATAGACCTAAATTTTAACACTAAATTATAAAGCTTTTAGAAGAAAGCACAGAGAATAACTTCATGACTTAAAGATACACGAAGATTTTTTAGAAATAATACAGAAAGCATAACCATAAAATAAAAATTAATAAGTTAGAGTTCATCAAAAATTTAAAACTTCTGCTTAAAAGACATTGTTAAAAAAACGAATAAGCAAGCTATAGACTAGGAGAAAATACTTGCAAAACACACATCTGATTAAAAACTCATGTCTGTGATATGCAAAGAATTCCTACAACGGAAGAATAAAAAGATAAGCAACCCAATTAAAAAAAAAAACAAGCAAAGATTTGAACAGACATTTCACCGAAAAGATAAACAAGTGGCCTATGAGCACATGTAAAAGTGCCCAACTGCCGCGTCCTCTTTCTACCCTACTGCGTGACAAGGTCCGGAGATGGGGACAGAGGCTTCAAGGAATGCATCATCAAGAACGAGGACGTGGCATGTGTTTAGGGATAATTGGTTTCTTAGAAATGATCCTATTAAGAGGGGGAATTTGGGTAGCACAAATTCTAGTAAGTGTAAACGCTATACAAATGGATTTCCTCAAAATTGGCTCTGAGGAAAACATAGTAAATTCCCCGCGTATGGAATCAGCTCTAGTCACCCTGACGTGTCCAGAATGCGTAAACCCTTTATTTGAACAATTATTAAGGGAAATTCCTTTTGACGCGCCTCTTAAAGATATTATGAATAAATTATAACAAGCTGAATTACTAGAACCAGTTTATACTCCTGTTCCCACGCAGTTAGTAGAAAAATTAGTAAGGATAAGAAATTTACTCATAAGCCTGTGCCTACTATAGAAGGGCCTCCTTTTGTGGCCTAGTGGATAAATAGAAAACTCTGGTATCCACCTAGGGGGGCTAATAGTATGAAAAGATTACCTGATCTTCCTTTGCCTTAT
>NW_006442103.1:745931-750637 GCF_000325575.1 Pteropus alecto | reverse complement strand
TAAAAGTTTAGATTGTTCCATCAGGTAGTTCTGTTCTAATGATTGAGAGAAAAATGTACTAGTTAATCATGAACATTAATAATAATATACTCTATAAGATTTTCTGCTCCGCCTAACCACTGAAATTTAACTCCCTGCTACCTTAACAACAAAGTATAATCAAATGCCAAAATAAAAAGTATAAAAGTTGTACTCAAATCACAATAAAACGGAAGTGTCACACCGCCTCTGAGCTGTGTAGTCGACTGTCTCCCGCGCCGACGCCTTGCCCACCTTCGGGGCCCCCTGGATCCTGTCGTGGCTGGACCGCGGCACCCAACATCATTAATCATTGGAAAAATGTAAATTAAAAGCAAAAATGAGTAGGAAACCAAAGCACCAAGAACAATTCATGTATTTCCATCTCTAGGCAAGATGGAATAACAGCAAACAGATTTGCCTTCCTGTTCAAAACAAAAACAAACAAACAAAACGGGACAACATGTACAAAAGAACAATTCTCAAAACACATCAGACAATGAAGAACAGTCAATCATTTCTAAGAAACAGTGGACAAATGAGGTGAGCTGAATGACTGCCCCAACCTACTGTTTCCAGGTCCCACAGCATAGAAAGGGTGCCTTACCAGAGTCTTCCTGAGTTGACAAAACAGCTGAGGATCTGGAAAGGTTGAGGCTTTTAGAGTTTGTGGGGCAGAATACCAAAGACAAGACTGCTACACCAAGAGGGAACTTTGAGATCTGCAGAGTGATCCTCAAGTATTCAGCTGAATACTCATTAGTGTGTGTGTATATGTGTGTGTGTGTAAAACACCCAAGGCCAGAGAAAGAACAACCTGAAATAACCTCAGGAAACAATGATCAGACATCGCAGAGCCCTAGGAATAGTGTAAATCTGTGAATCTGACTTGAGAATGTCAGTGTTTTGTGAGATAGTGTATGGGCCTGTCTCCTGTATCCCAAACTTACTCTGAGAAGATACGCCAAAAATATCTGCGAAATTGAACTGCTAATACTCAGCAATACATTTCAACAGGTGTACCGAGCACTTGGAGCCATTAATGTCACCAGACCAGCCTCAAAGTGTTACTTAGGAAAAGTTTCTTTTAAGTGTGAACATCTCCCAGCAATCCCTCTACTGGATATTTACCCCAAAGACTTGAAAACCCATATCTGAAAAGATATTTGCACACCGATGTTCATAGCAGCATTATTCACAGTGGCCAGGACATAGAAGCAACGGAAGTGTCCTATGATAGATGATTGGCTAAAGAAGCTGTGGTACATATATACAATGGAATATTACTCAGCCATAAGAAGAGATGAAATACTGCCATTTGCGACAACAGGGATGGACCTCGAGATAATCATGCTAAGCGAAATAAGCCAGACAGAAAAAGTTGAAAACCACATGATATTACTTATATGTGGGATATAAACCTGAAAGCAACAAATGAACAGAACAAACAAAAGAGACTCATGGCCGTGGACAATGAACTAGTGGTTACCAGAGGGTTGGGGGAGGGGGAAGGGGGAAGGTAGATGGGGTAAAAGGGGTCTCATATGTGGTGACAGAAAGAAATCGAAGTATGGGCAGTGAACACACAATGCAATATATATATATGTGTGTGTGTGTATATATATATATATATATATATGACTTACTGTTAAATTACACACCTTAAACTTACTGAATTTTGTTAACTAATGTCGCCATAATAAAAATTAATTTAAAAAAAAGTGAACATCTCTCTGTTTTCTTCAAATGCCCACCACCATTACCACCACTACATGCAAAAACTCTCCTCACCCCCACTCCTACCCTGCCAGCTTCCTGGGTGCTCCTCCTGGCCTACCATTCCCATGCTCTGGGACTTTTCCTTATTGCTACTTCCTGTCAATCCTGCCCTGCATCATTTCTTCAAGATCATGCCTCCGCTTCTCAAAGTGGTAGCCAACATTCTCACAGCCCAGCTAGTGCTAATACGTGATAGGCTACTGCGGACTGAGCATAAATGAATCAGGAGGCTTTCCTAAAATTTAAAATGACAGTTTTATTCAAGGATTGTAAGATTTGCAAATGAAAAACACTACCAGGTAACACCCAGAATGTTATAAAAAAAAAAAGCTGAAATTTCTTAAATTACATTCTTGAGAAGAATCCTGCATTCTTGGCCTTTGGATTGGTCTGAGTTGGCAATCTTCCAGATGTCTGGTGGTCTGGATAATAGATGTCAGGCAGTCTGGACACAAGTTCTTCATTCTTTCCTAAGTCCTTCAAAGGTTATCTATAGGAATTTATGTATCTCCAGGCATTGATGCACAATTGAAAAGTTCAAAAGCTTAAGTCCTTAGGCTAGTGAAAGTAATATAAAATCTATTTCTGTTGCTTCAGCCCATTTGATCTGAACCAGTTTTGTCAGTTTGACTATACAGACTCCACTTTAAGTCAGTTTAGCTGCACTGACTCCATTGTGTTTTCTTCACTCATTCCTCACTATGAATAAAGTGTTTTTACCCTTGGTGCTCTCCATCTTCCTTTTCTAACATCCTTCCTCTCCTAAGGTAATGTGTTACGTCATAGTGATTGGAGTTTCCCAGAGACACAAAATCTCAACACAGGAAGTGCTGCAGTGATGGAAATTGCTAGCCCTCTGGCAGAGACAGCAAGGAGAAGTTTGGAGCAAACAGATCTGACTATGTCCCCTTAAATCCCATCAAGGACAAAGTCACTTCTTTTCCATTTACATACGGCACATCCCTGAGAAGACTCTAAATGGAATACGCAGAACATCTCGCAGAGCATTTCACAGGGAAAAATGCCCTATGTGTTTGGGGGAAAGAAGGAAAAGAAGGAGGTGAGGATAAAACAAATTCATTCAACTGATACTAATTGAATATGTCCTCCATACCAGGCACTGCTCTAGGTTCTGGGGATAAAGCGGTGAACAAACGGTTTTGTTCCCTTTCTACTAGTAGTCTTTAAAATTTTCCATTGTAGAACTTTCTACCTTGGAACTTTGAGTTTGTATTTTCAAAAAGTTCTCCCAGTTATTTTGATTTTCAGCCAATGTGAGGAACACTATTGAAGCCTCAAGCTGAGATTCTCCTCATCAATTAAAAAAGCAACCTGCACTACTCGCTGCTGTTGACTTTTAGAAAACAATTTTGGTCTACGGCCACGTTACCCTGAACAAGCCCGATACTGTCTGATCTCGGAAGCTAAGCAGGGTCGGGCCTGGTTAGTACTTGGAATGGAGACCACCTAGAAAGACCCCGTGCTGTAGGTGTAAAATAAAATAAAATAAAATGAATAAAATAAAAAAATAGAAAACAATTTCGTTAAATATTTAGGTATACTTTTTCTTCACACATTATTCCTGCATCCAAGGTCTATTGGAGGCAAATGGGAAGAGGATGATGTTGGCCTTGGTGTTCTCCTAGTCTTTCCCCCAATACCTTGGGATCTCCTGATCTTCTCTACATGCCTATTTTTGTGTAATCAGGTTCCCCCGAAAAAGTATTCCAAGTATTATCTCAGATATTTATCAACCCCTTACCATCTGCCCGTCAATCATATTTGACAATATAACATGTGTTGAGGACTTTTGATAAGCCAGATGTTCTTACCAATATATACATATTTTATCAATCATGTAATCCTAGAAGCAACTCTATGTGGTAGGTATATATGAGGAAAGTGAGGAAGCATAAAACAAGGCCATTGTTACTAAGAATGAGCTCATTCTTTATGTATTGACCTGACTTTCCATCTTTCTACTATGTCTCCATCATAATAATTAAGATCTCAAAGTTTAAAATTGGAAGAGAGAGAGAAGAAGGAGGAAGAGGAGAAAAGAGGGAAGAGAGTTCAAATCTGCCTCCACTTACTTGCTAAATAAGCTTCACTTCTTTAAGCCTCAGTTTCCACATCTGTAATAGTGAAATAATAATGCCTGCTCTACATACGAATATAAAGCTCCTAGTCTTGCATTGGCCACACAGCAGACTTTCAGTATGTGCTTATGGCAGCAGCCCCATAACTATCTACATACCCTGCTTTGTTTTCCTCTACAGTTCATGTCATCATTTGACATCATATTATATGTTATTATCTCTCTGTCCCACTAGATTATAAGCTCCATAAAAGAAAGATTTTTGCTTTATTCACCTCTGTATCCATAGCACTTACAATAAGCCCTAGCTCATGGTAGGCATACCACAGATATCTATTGAAAAAGTGGTTGTTATGGCCGTAACTATCCCTATAATAGCTCACTGCATACATAGTGGTTGCTGTATCAAAGCTTGGTATGTAGTTTGTGGCAAAACATTTACCATTTACCATCATCTTATATAGTCTCCCACCTCAGATACATTGGATGTATAAATGACCCACTGGCTGGGGTCATATATTTGAAGACATAGATCACAAGAACTAAGAGGGCCCCTTATAAAAAGATATCATAAATCACCTTGTGTGCTTTCTACCTTGGCTTCTTTGAGCAAAAATTGAATGTCGTGGCAATAAAAGAGAGTAAGCAACACAAATACATTTTTTCTTAGGTTTATTATACAGAGTCCCAGGGCCCTGTTGGGTCTGGCCATGTAGCTCACTGACTAATAGAGCCTCAAAGTGGTGGGCAGTCCCTTGCTCTAGTCCTTAGATTGATTTCCTTGGGCTTTGCCCTCATTTTCCAAAATTGA
>NW_006442103.1:732550-745862 GCF_000325575.1 Pteropus alecto | reverse complement strand
CCCTAATTGCAAGAACGCTTCTGTTACTTTAAGGAACTGAATATTTGTGATCATCTGAGCTGGGTTATTAGACACAAAAGGGAAACATCTTTTCTTAAAGCTTTAGATATTATAAAAGTACATACATATTTGTTATTTAAAAAATTATAGGAATATTCAAGGTTAAGTCAAAACCCTCTGGCTCGATACCAATCATCCTATCCTGGCAAGCAGCCTCTGTGACGGTTTGGCATTTATCTTTCCCATCATGAAAAACAAAAGTAACTTGATCCACTCTCCTCCCTTGTCAGATTTGATATTTTAACAGCCACTTAAGAATTATAACCACTCATTTAAATTTTCTACTACAGAGAATCTGAGACACACACAAAAGTAGACAAAATAATATAACATACCTGTCACCCACTCCAACCACATTCAACCCAGGGCCCACCCAAGTTCCCATCTACTTCCCTCAATTCAGTATTATTTGAAAACAAATCTCTCATACCATCCATACGTTGGCTGACTCTCTAAAGGAATGACCTTTTTAAAACAAAACCATATGCCAATATTACATCTAAAACATTCTTTAATATTATTAAACATCCACTGTTCAAATTTCCAATTGTCTCATAATTGTCATAAATAGAAATTTCTTCAGCATTAAACAAATTCAGGTTATAAACAAGTTTCTCACATTATGATTGGATGATATATCTTTTAAGACGTTTTTCATTAACGAGACTGCCTTCCATCCCTTTTCCCCTTAAAATTTATTTCTAGAAGAAATCAGTTGTTTGATGCTCAGTTTTACACCATGTGAATTTTGCAGATTCCATCCCTGTGGTATAATTTAACATGTCCCTCTGCCTTCTTGATTCCTTTAGTTGGCTCTAGAGGCTTGATCAGATTCAGGTTCAGTTTGTTTTACAAGAGTTTTTCATAGTCTTTACTCTAGTTCTTCTATCAGGATGCCCATTATGTCGAGCTCTTTCTCTGTGATGTTTGTAACCACTCACGTTAAATACTGTGATCCATTATTTCATCAGAGGCTTGCGAGATAGCAAAATACATTTCATACATTAAGTATAATCCTTTCATAAGATAGAATTTTCTTTATCTACTTCTTAGTTGCCTAATTGTACAATTTATAAAGGAAAAGGAGGATAAATGTATGATTTTTCCCTATAATTTCTTTTCAGTATCAATATGAACTCATTGAGCTAAACATAT
Source organism: Pteropus alecto (assembly GCF_000325575.1). NCBI lineage: Eukaryota > Metazoa > Chordata > Mammalia > Chiroptera > Pteropodidae > Pteropus > Pteropus alecto. The sequence continues at coordinate 744,647 of NW_006442103.1, read as the reverse complement.
TTGATGAGCCTGAATCCATTCTAGTATTATCTATCTATCTATCTATCTATCTATCTATCTATCTATCTATCTATCTATCTATCTATCTATCATCTCTCTATCTCTCTCTCTCTCTATTTATATTATAGTGACATTGGTCAAAGAAATCCAATAAGTTTCAAGTGTACAATTCAACAGTATGTCATGTATATATACATATATATATATGTATATATATATATGCATTGTATGTTCACCACACATAGGTATTTCTTTCTGTCACCACATATATGACCCCTTTTACCTCATCTACCTCCACTCTACCCGCCTACCACTAGTCTATTGTAACCACTCTGGTAACCACTAGTCTATTGTCCATGTCCACAAGTCTCTGTTTGTCATGATTGTTGCTTTTAGATTTATGGTACCTTTATCATTATGAAGTGTTCCTCAGTATCTTTCTTTACCTTTTTCAGTTCGAAGTCTATTTCTTTCGATATTAGTACTGCTTTTTCTACTGCTTTAGTACTTCCACTTTTCTCTAAATTCCATTTGCTTGAAATATCATTTTCCACCCTTTCACTTTGAGTCTTTGGAACTAAGATGTATTTCCTGGAGGCAGCATATGGCTGGGTTTTGTTTTTTGATCCAATCTGCAACTCTGTGCCTTTTTATTGGTGAGTTCAGTCCATTTACATTTAGGGTGATTATTGAAATGTGAGGTTTTCCTATAGTCATTTTATCTTTTGCTTTCTGGTAGCTTGGTGTTTCCATTGTTTCCTTGCCTTGCATTGCTATCTTTTTTTTTTAATTTGGTTTTAATTTTTTTTTAATTTATAGATTTTCCCTCTAGTTTTATGTTATATACTTCAGTTATGGATCTTTGGCTTGTGGTTACCGTTACGAATATGTATATATATACAGTCATCTTTTCTTCTGCACATGCCTTATCTCCATTTTTGTGAATTTGGATCTTCGATTCCTCCCCTTTTGTTATTATTTTCCCAAAACATCCTTATGTATGCTGAACATTCATTTCTATCTTGCAATAGCAATTCTCTTCTTATTATTTAAGCTTATAATTCCCTGTTCTTAATAAGGGTTACACTACTCTGCTTCTGTCTGCCTGCTAGTCACCTTACTCATAGGTGTTTTTTCGTCATTTTGTTTCAGGTGAGCTGACCCCTTTCAGTATTTCCTGTAGTGCAGGCCTAATAGCAGAGAATTCTCTCAACTTTCGTGTCTGGAAAGGTCTTTATTTCTTCTTTATATCTAAAGGAGAGCTTAGCTGGATGCATTATTCTTGGCTGATAATTCCTTTCATTTAATAATTTGAATATTTGATTCCACCCCTTTCATGCTTGTAAAATTTGTGCTGAGAAATCTGAAGATAGTCTAATGGGTTTTTCTTTATAGGTTACCATCTTCTTTTCCCTGACTGCCCTGAAAATTCTTTCTTTGTCATTAATTTTTGATAATTCTAATATAATGTGTCTTGGAGAAGGCCTTTTGGGGTTGAGATAACTGGATGTTCTGTTAGCTTCTTAGATTTGATGCTCCAGCTCATTCTTTAGATTTGGGAAATTCTCAACAACTATTTGTTTGAAAATGCTCTCTGATTCCTTCTCCTTTTCTTCTCCTTCTGTAATACTCATTATTCTTATATTTCCTCTCCTCATGGCGTCAGCTAGTTCTTGTATTTCTCTTTCATTATTTTTCATTCTTTGGTCTCTCTTTTCCTTCGGAATTATTTCTAGATTTCTATCTTCAATAATCCTTTCCTCCATTTGATCAGCTCTATTCCTAAGCTTGCTATTTCATTCTTCATCTCTGTTAGTATGTTTTTCATCTCCAGAAGTTCTATTTGGTTCTTTATGAGGGTTTCAATCTGCTTACTAAAAAACTCATTCTGTTGATTTCTTTTTTTCTCAACTCCTAGAATTGTTCATCTGAATTATTTTGGATCTCACTGAGTTTTTTCAGAAGTACAATCCTGAATTCTTTGTCATTTAAGTCACATATTTCATATATTTAAGCTTATTTTCTGGAGATTTTTCTCTTTCTGAGCTGCCTTGACACCTTGGTTGTTCATGGTGTTTCATAGACTATTTCTCCACCTAGGCAATGATGGGAGTGTATTCTGCTTTTCTTTTCTTTTTTTTCCAGGAAGATTTATTATATAGAGGTCTCACTTTAGCCTGCTGCTAAGAAGTGTTTTTCTTTTGACTTCCGGTAGGTGGTGTCCAAACCTCTTAGATCCCTACTTTGAGACTTAATAATGCCTTTTTTCCCCCACTTATAAATATTCATTCATGATTGCTACCCTCAGTGTCAGTCCCTGTCAGTATTAGCAACAGTATTGGTAGCATTTACTCAAATTCACCTAGGGCTCCACAGTGGTCAGTCTTAGAGGATATCAACCAGGAGGATGCCCTCTTGGTTGGTGGGTGGGTGTTGCTGCTATCTCTGTGTGTCAGCTTGGGGCTTCACAACCACAGTTGCTAAGAAGCAGCTGTTGCTACTCTGCAGTTAGTCCCTCACTGCTTTCTGCCCTGATCCCTGGTCTCTGCTGCATGGAGCTCAAGATTCCTCTGGCAGGGCTGTTTGGGGAATCAGTGGCAACTTCTCCCCTCTCCCTCCTACTGCAGGGAGATTTGGCTGTGAGAGGCAGCTTCTTTGTTCCTCCCAATCTACTGCCAACTCCCATAGTTCTGACCTCTGGAAGCTCTTACGTGCTGATCACTTGCTCAGATGTGCTTGCGTGCAGGTTGGGTGTTATTTGTTGAGTTTTAGATGGTCAGTTTATTGTTATTTCAAGGGGAGAGTTCTGGGGATATTGCTCGTTCTGCCATGCTTCTGACCAGTTATTATTCTTATTAATGATCAACTCATTTCATTGTGACCAGTGGGAACCTTTATAAATTGGCTTCTTGAGACATTTTGAGATAATCCCAGTAGTATTACAGAGCTCCTTGCCTCTCGTATGACAAAATATTCCACATTCATCATGCATATTTCCTGCTCCAGTCTTCAAATCAGCTTTTTCTCCTGAAAGCTTTGATTTTTTTATTAGAAATCATATCTAGAAACACAATCTGGATGCTAGAGGTATGATCATTCTTAATAAATATCAATTTGCTCACATGTTTTTGGATGCTATAAAGAATTTTCTGAAAATTATATATGGTCCTAAAAACACTTGGTTATTTAAGAATGAATTATCTAGATCTCTTGCTTCTTATAATTGCTTATCTATCTGTGTCCTTTCTGAGTCTAGGATTTTGAGAACATAAACTCTTCTTCACCAGTACCAGAGTTTATACATGCTAGACACTCAGAACAGATTTATTGAATGAGAAATATCAAGCTTCAGACACTGAAAGAAACGACCAAAATGAGTTTCAGAAATATGAGGAGAAATGGCAGCATTATTAGAATAACTCAGTAGCTTCTGAGGTAATAATTCTATTAGGTTCAACATGTGCTTAGTTGTTTAAGTCCATGTATGTTTGTTTAAGAAACAAATCCTTTACATCACAGACATATCTTACTTTTTAAAAATATCATTTCTGAGAAAAGATGTAAGTCTAAATTTCTTACTTCAGGTCATCTTCACCTGGACATTTCAATCTAAGATGGTTGTCAAATAGAGACACACACGGGCAAGGCAAGTCTGAGATAACTAAGTGTGTCCAGTAGAGCTGACAGTAATGGTAATCCAGTGGTGGTAGGGGCTTGGCAGTGGGCAGGGTAGAGGGGCTTGGCAGTGGGCAGGGTAGAGTGGTGGGGCAGGGCAGCTGATTGAGAGACGGGAGGCATTTGGTTGGTGGGTGGGGAAACACATGGGTGGAGTATGCTTGTCAAGTTGCGTATTGGCCCTGGTCAGTTCGGAGACTTTGAATGCAAGGAGTAGGATCTGAAATAGAGGCCCAGGTAGGAAGTGGGATAAAGCGTTAGAGGCAGATATGGCTGTTGTTAGGGGTAGAGACTGAAAGGGTATAAAAAGCTGCCCTTCCTGTGCCTCCCTCTACTTCCTCATCTAAATTTCTGCTGAAGTTTGCTCATGCAAGCCTCATCTTTGCTCTTTCTCCCGCTACTCCCTAACGCTCTCCTCTATTCTTCTTTCTGGCTGACCAAAAGCCTCTCTCTTCAAGGTCCATGAATTGGCCACAATTTGAAATAGAAGAATGAGAATTTTTGCTTACTAATGGGAAAAAACCACAACTCCGGTTAGCTCCAGCAAAAGAGAGTTATTGTGAGGAAATAGATAGCTCTGAAGATTGACAGGCAAGCTAAGATAATCGGCCTTGGACATTGGCACAGCTCAGGGTAGCTCTGGGTGTGAGAGCAGGAGCTACAGGATGGGTTTCCTGGCAGAAAGGGCCTGGTCCAGGATGTTGCTGCTGGGATAAACCATTCATCATAATCTCAAAAGAGAACTTACTCAGTCAAAGTCACCAGAGGAAAGATCTTCTGAAGTGAGAGGTAACCCACTGGATTTACTCTCCCACCAGGACTACACATGATAGGGGAAGACTGTTTGAAATTGGCAGTGCTACTAGGAAGAGGAAATGAATGCTGGTCAGCCAAAAAGAAAGATGATTTTTTTACTCAAAGACGCCAACTTATTATTTATTTGAAAAATGACAATGAATATGAAAACATAGTGTTAATAAATATTATAAATGCCCTATTTATTGTTTGTAATCAATGTGCCAAGAAATATATCATTCATAGTCAGTGTTTCTTTTTTTACAGCAAAGCTGTAAGTTAGGCATGATGATTTTACCTGTAACTGATGTTCAGGAAGGTAAAGTGTAAGGCCACACAGCTAGTAATTGGCATAGATGGGATTTGAATTCAGGTCTACTGACTTCAAACAAATCACTTTTCCAAGCTGCCTCTCTGACAAACCCCACTCAGAATTAATTTATCTCTCTAATTTTATTTTTGACACCACTTTATTTATCATGTTTTACAATATTACTTTGGGCATGTTTATTTCTCACTCATGATCATTATCACAATTACTTAGTGATTCAAATGTTGTGATTTATTGCCTGAATTTTTAAAGTTAATGCTGTTTATTTTGGTTTTTTTTAAATGTTTTTAATTAAAAGCTTACATCCTTTTTAGTTTCTTTTCCTCCCATGAGTCAGTGACCTTAAAATAAAACCTCATCCCTGAACTAAGGCCAGCAAAAAAAAAATTCCTTTATTAAAATTAGCCAACCTTAAAAAAAATGCCTTCTTTCCACACCCAAGTTCTTTTACAACTTCCCTCTACCCCAGCAGAAATAATCATCACAGCCTAGTTGTTTTTTCAAATTACGAAAATTTTCACAATATACGAAAGTAGAAAGAATGATATAATCAACCTCCTTGACCCAACTTTGACCATCAACTTTACCCACCCATTCTCATACACACCCTCACACACACACCCTCACCCACACCCACACCCACACACATCCACCCTATACACACACCTTCACATAATTCTGCCCTCCCAGCTCGATGGTTTGAAAGCGCACCCATGACTTCATCTTCTAATATTCCAGAATACAGCTCTAAAATATAAGGATTCTCATAAACCTAACTACATTATTACCAAGTCTAACATATTTATTAAAAATTCCTAATGTTATCAAATATCCAGTCAGTAGTCAAATTCCCCCAGCATCCAAACCTGGTCCATACATTGCAACAAAATTTTTTAAGGAAACACAGCGTCTATAAACGCCCAGCCTTTACAATCTAATTTTATTTGAACACAGCTTTTTCACTTCAATTTTCTTTTAAAAATTAGATTCTGACTGGCTGGTAATCTAAGCTTGTCTAGGCCCTGAAGCTGCCCTTGGCTGCAAGCATGAAATGACTCAGGGTCCCTCAGCCCACATTTCCAAGTGAAGTAGGCCCATCTTGCAAATTAGTTATGGGAAATTAGGCTTTTTAAAAAAGCTTTTATTATTTTTCCTAAAGGAGCGAAGAAAGTTCTCTTAAATGTAGCATTTATTTGTGGTGGCATTGTTTATGGTAATTTCAGGTTAGAACTAACCTAAATGTCCATCAGAAGGGGGTTGGCTGAACAGACTATGGTTATGCCCGAATGTGGAAAACCAGCAGCATTTTTAAATAATGAAATTGCTCTCTATATAATAACATGAAAATGCTGAGTGCCAAGAGTTATAGGTGAATGAACATGAAACAATATGAGTAATGGGATCCACTTTTCCCTAAAAAAATAGGCGTTTCTATGTACACATAAAGAAATCTGAAAGGATAAGCTCCAAATCTTGGAGGGAAATTGTAAAATTGTGGAGAAATTTCATATTCTACTTTTTTACATTTTCGTATCATTTAAATTATTTGACAGTGAGTGTATATTAGCTTTATAATGTGTGAAAAGAAATAGTTTCATATTGAAATACTATATTGTATACATATTATAAATATGTTATATTAATATTGTATGACATATGGAATGTTATTAATACTATGAAATATATGAAACATAACATATAATGTATCTAAGATAATGTACAAATAATCTCCCTTCTGCCTGTAATCTTTCCTTAATGTCAGAAATAATTTGAAGTTGACTTTACCACAGACACAATGTTTTCTTCAGTTGGAAAAATTTTTGAAGGTACAACTCAGTAGTCTTCCTTTAATCAGAACAATATTGAACAAGGACTGTGCCAGACACAGACCTAAGCTTTAGACACATTATCTCATTTAATCCCCAGAATAATTCTTTGGTATAAATATCATCATCTACATTTTACAATGAAAGAAACTGAAGCTTAGAGTAGCAAAGTCACTTGCTCAAGTTTTATCTGGGTCCCAAATCTCAGTCTCTTTCATGCTGAAGTCCATAAATATAAATACAAGGGCGGTTTTCCAAAATTCTAGGCTATAATTTTCTTGTGCGTCTTTTAAACAAACCTAGTAGAGCCACCATGTTGGAAGGTCCCAAGACCATTCTCAGGTTTGATGATATGTTAGGAGGATGCCGTATATATATGACCTCATGGCTATGATTTAGTACAGCAAAAGGAGGCAAAGCAAAATCAAAAAAGGAAAAAGGCACAAAGGACAAAGTCCTGGGGAAATCAGGCACAAAGCTCCAGAGTCCTCTCTCAGTGAAGCCCCATGGGATGCACTTAACTCCCTCAGCACAATTGTGACAACACCCGTGAAATGTCAACCAGGAAAGCATATTAAAGACTGAGCACTCAGGCTTTTTATTGGAGGCTGATCACAGCGGCATCCTTTGTTTGGCACATATCCCAAATTCCAGACTCCCAGAAGAAAATCAAGTGTTCAGCATAACATCCTGTTTGTACAAATAGTTTAGGCACAGTGAGCTCCTCTTATCGGTTAATCATGGTAACCCTCCTAAAATTGAAATTCCCAATTGCTAGCCAAGGGCCACCCTTGTGAACAGACCTGCCGGCTATGTTAACTCTTTTCTGAACAGCCACCAAACAATTAAGAGTCAAGTACAATGAAAATAAAATTACATCAGCAGCCTCCCGTCTGCTTTCATGTGAAGCTAATCACAAGTATCTCAGGAAAAGGATTTTTAGGAAATATATTTTCCCTCCAGAGACCGAGGATACAGTGTAGAACCTTAGTGTCACACTGATGAATCAGACAGCACTGCAATGCTGGTCCGTTTACCCATTTTTCACAGCACCTTCCGAGAAAGTTTAGGGCTGACATAAAACAATCCATAGGAACAGTGTTCTCTATAACTTCAGCAGTTCTCGTTCAATTGCCTTGTGTAAGGAGGGTCTTAGTTGTATTGGTGGAACTCCTCTTAATTTATTTTTTATTAATTTCAAGTATACAGTACATTGGTTAGACATTTATATAGTTTATAAAATGCTTCCCCTAATTGCTCCTTCTCTCCTCTGGTTTTCCATCTAGCCAATATATTAATGCTAACTGCATTCCCTATGCCATGCTCTCCATCCCTGTGACCATCTAGCAACTACTAATTTGTACTTCTTTAACCTTTCACCCCATTCTCCCAGCCCCCCAACTCCTCTCCCCTCTGCCCGTCACCAAACTGACCACTATATTTGTGAGTCTGTTTTTGATTGGTTTGTTCTCTTTGTTCCTTAGATTCCACATATAAGTGAAATCATATGGTATTTATCTTTGTCTGACTTATTTCACTCAGCATAATAACCTCTAGTTCCATCCATGTCATTGGAAATGGTAGGATTTCATTTTTTTAATGGTTGAGTAATATTCCATTGTATTATATGAAGCATAACTTCTTTATCCAATCATCTATTGATGGGCATTTAGGTTGCTTCCATATTTTGGCTATTGTAAATTGTGCTGCCATGAATATTGGTGTGCATAGATCTTTACGAATTATTGTTTTGGTTTTCTTTGGATAAATACTCAGGAGTGCAATTGCTGGGTCAAAGGGTATATCCATTTTTAATTTTTTTGAGAAACCTCCAGTATTTTCCATTAGCTGCTCTACCAATGTGCAATCCCATCATCAAAGAGGGTTCCTTTTTCTCCGCATCCTCGCCAACACTGGTTCTTTGATTTATTGATGATAGTCATTCTGACAGGTGTCAGGTGATATCTCATTGTGGTTTTAATTTGCATTTCTATAGTGATTAGTGACCTTGAGCATCTTTTCATATGTCTATTAGCCATCTGTATTTCCTCTTTGGAGAAGTATCTGTTCAAGTTTTCTGTCCATTTTTTAATTGGATTGTTTGTGGGTTTTTTTTGTTGTATGAGTTCTTTATATATTTTGGATATTAACTTCTTTTCAGATGTGTCATTAGCGAATATCTTCTCCCAATCAGTCGGTTGTCTTTTTGTTTTGTTGATGGTTTCCATTGCTGTACAAAATCTTTTTAGTTTGATGTAATCTCATTTGCTTATTTTTTCTTTTGTTTCCCTTGCCCAGGGAGATATATCTAAAAAGAAATTACTGTTAGTAATATCAGAGGGTTTACTGCCTATGTTTTCTTCTAGAAGTTTTATGGTTTTGGGTCTTACATTTAAAGCTTTAATCCATTTTGAGTCTATTCTTGTATACAGTGTAAGAAGATGGTCCAGTTTCTTTTTTTTTGCATGTATCTGTCCGATTTTCTCAACACCATAATTAAAGAGACTGTCTTTACCCCATTTTATATTCTTACCTCCTTTGTCAGATATGAAATGAGTAGATTTATTTTTGGGTTCTCTATTCTGTTCCATTGATCAATGTATCTGTTTTCATGACAGTACCATGTGTTTTGATTATTGTAGCCTTGTAGTATAGTTTGATATCAGGTAGTGTGATACCTCCAACTTTGTTCTTCTTTCTCAAGATTGCTGTGGCTATTTTTTTTTTTTATGGTTCCACATAAATTTCAGGATTATTTGTTCTAGCACCTTGAAAAATGTCATTGGTATTTTGATAGGAATTGCATTGAATCTATAGATAGCTTTGGGTAGTATGGCCATTTGAATGATAATTCTTCCTACCCATGAGCATAGTACATGCTTCCATTTATTTGTATCGTCTTCAATTTCTTTTTTTCAATGACTTATAATTTTCTGAGAACAGGTGGAACATCTTTTTAAAAGACATTTGGTTTTGAACTTCTTGGTCACAATTTTGGTCTTCTCTTTGATAGTCATTTCCAAATGACTTGTATACAGAAAGCCATATTGAAGAATAACTTAGCCAAGGACCTGATCACTCTGCAGGTTCTGTCCATCCCAGCTTAGTTTGTCATACTTGAAAACTCTAGCCTTATTTTGGGGGTGATAACTTTTGCCCTATGCTTTTTATGTGAAATATTGCACTTTATACATCCAGGAACTCCCATCCAAGGTTTTTGGATGGTGTTGATTTAAGATATGCTACCTGATGTATGTCATAATATGTTCAGAGCCAGAATGCAGCAAATTGAGGATTTTCCAAAGCACTAGACCAACTTGTCTGGTTCACATGTTCTCGCTTGTTCGCAATTCAATCTTTACTGAAAATGATGGAAATGCACGATTTGAAGATGGCTGCACTTACAAAATTTGAGTAGAAAATTTAAAACTCAGCTCAGTTCTGGTACTATTTATCATGTTTTATTATAAACATAAGGTTTGCATTTCTTTCCCACACCCACGCCAGCTTGTTAGAGCCATCAAGAGTCTCATGTTGGACTCTGGGCTTGGAAATCATTGAAACTGCACATCTGTAAGTACACCCCTAGGGAATAACACATAACATTTGCAAAAAAAATGTTATTTGGGAACTTTATGTGCTTTTATGGAGTGCCCTAAAAGGAAAATTTCACAAATATATTAGGCAATGTTCTTTCTGTTTTAAAATTTGTTTTAAATTTCTGTGCTTGGATTGAATAATCCTCAGTCAAAGATATTCAATAATCTTAAGTAGGTATGTAATTTCTACCTATGAGTAACTGTGAATTGGCATATTAAAAACATTCCATAAAAACAGAGAGTGTTGCCTATTCTTTCCTTGCTTCATTTGGTGATCAATCACCTAGTACCTGATAATTTCTCTTTTTTGTTTACTGACCAATAGTGTATCTCCTGCTTTGTTACTTAATACTTCAGGCCTTTGTCTACTCTCCACAAAGCTCCCTAAAAGCAACGACTATAGTTTTATTTTTATTCATCTCTGTGTCAAACAAAGTGTGGTAAAGGTAGCTGGTACTTACTAATCTTTTGCTGAAGGGATGAAAAGATAAATAAATGAACAGATTGTAAGCTCCTGAATACTGTGGGCTATCTATTCCAGGATCTTCCATGCAGTGTTTACTAGATAAATACTTGTTCTCCTGAAGGAGAATCTGAGTACTCACGTAAATCCAGAAAAGAGGATGTGCCATATTGCTTCTCTGTAATCAAAAATTCACAAGAAATTCTCATCTCTTAGAGATACATGCCAAAATATTTATAAATGAAAAATGTTAAGTTTGGGATTTGCTTCAAAATAATTGGTAGCAAATGGGAGAATGAGTACAAGCATAGCTAAAAAAAGATTAACCATAGTTGATGAAGTTGAAGCTTAGTATATGTTCGAAAGTTTTCATGATAAAGCTTTACAGTGAACTCCACAAGTACTATAGTCATCTAACCTGTTTATGGATGTTTATGTGCTCATTCTAGTATGTTATTTTCCCTGGGGGAAAAGAGGTACCACAGTAGTTTCCCCTCGTCTACGAGAAATTGTAGAAATAAACAATTCGTAAGTTGTAAACTGTATGCCAATCTGAGTAGCATGATGATATTCTGTTGTCTTGTCCTGCCCCTCCCAGGACATGAATCATTCCTTTGTCCAGCACATCCATGCTGTATACACCACCCTCCCATTAGGTAGCCATCTATTATCAGACTAACTATCAGTATTGCAGTGCTTGTGTTCAAGTAACCCTTATGCTAGTCTAACACCATCACAATACCTATATCATTCACCTCACTTCATCTCATCATGTAGGCACTGTATCATCTCACATCATCATAAGAAGAAGTACTGTGAGTACTGTGCAATGTTTTAAGACAGAGAGGCCACATTCACATAACTTTTATTTCAGTGTATTGTTACCATTGTTTTACTTAAATATTAGTTATTGTTGTTAATCTCTTACTGTGCCTAATTTATAAATTAAACTATCATAGGTATGCATGTATAGAGAAAAAATAGAATATATAGAGTTTGATACTTTCTGAGGTTTCAGGCATCCACTAGGAGTCTTGGAACGTATCCCTCTCAGATAAGGGAGGACTATTGTATTGATTACCTACTAAAGTGAACGTTTGTCAAGCTTTCTGGCAACTTTTTAATCTTTATATGTTTGGAGAATTTTATACCTTTTGAGTCCTTCCTTTCCCAATACAGAAACCAGAAACTCACTTTTCCAATTTCCTTTGTGGCTAGGGTATAGATATGGAAACTGAACTCTGTCAATCAGAAGTGCCCAGGTCAATCATCAATTCAGAAATGTGATATAAATAAGGGGTTGTCTGGAAGAATTGTTTTTGGCAAGGGTGACAGGAAGGCAGCACTGGCTGGGTTGCACCCCTTGTCCAGGCCTGTGTCTCCCACTGAAGCAGTCAGTATTGTAATT
>NW_006442103.1:704373-732522 GCF_000325575.1 Pteropus alecto | reverse complement strand
AAGCCTGATTTCCTGGGCCCCCCAGACAGTCTCATGTTCTTTAACAAATGTCTTTACATGAACTAAAGTAGGTTTGCCTTTTTGTTTTTGCAACTAAATTCCTTGATGAAATATCAACCTCATACTAGGTATTTGATATTTAGTACCTCATTAAACTGGAAACAATAACCCGATGAGGTTTGAAAAGAGAGCAGTATTATGAAAAATCTTGTTGGCCATGCTCAGGAGTTTGAAATTTATTTTGAACATAAAGGGGAGCCACTAGATATCACTTTGAAAAGGAAGTTATGAGGCTACAGATACAGTGGGGGAAAGCCTGAATTATCTCATGACTTTCTCAACCAACAAAAAGGAACAGGAGCCAAGGTAAACACAATAACTCTAGGATGTCTCTGCAAAGTAAAGGCATCCACCAGGGGGCGTAGCTCGCTCAAGCATCTGGTCCTCTCCCTAAGGAGCAGTTTGCCTGTGAATACAATCTCCTTACCGAAAAGTCAATTCTCCCTTTCCCATTATGGAAATAGATATACAGTAAGGAAAGTCACTTCAACTAACTATGCTAATCAAATTTATCCTTCGTTTAAACATAAATGAGCCCATGTGCCAGACAGAATAAAGGCCTGGGAATTATGAATAAATTAGGTTATATGGCAAAGGGGAATTAAAGTTGCAGATGAAATTAAAGTTGCTAGTCAGCTGATGTTAAAATAGTGAGATTACCCTAGATGTCCAGGTTGGCCAGATGAAATCACGAGGGTCCATAGAATTGAAAGAGAGAGGCAGAATGGGAGGCCAGGGTGACATGTGAGATGACCAGGTGATCTGCTGTGGCTGCTTTGATGATGGAGGAGGGGCCATGAGCCAAGGAACATGGGTGTCTCTAGAAGCTAGAGAAAGCAAAGAAACAGAGTCTCTCCCGGAGCCTCTAGAAAGAAACACAGTCTTGCAAACACCTTGATTTTATTCCAATAACACCTTTGTTGTACTTCTAACCTACAACACTGAAAGACAGTAAATTTGTGTTGTTTTAAGCCACTGTTTGTGATAATTTGTTACAGCAACCATAGAAAGTTAATACAGCCCCCAAGGATGAAAATCATTAGTGTAGGAGAATTACCATGATAAATAAACAAATGATTACTTTAAGAATGACCTAGAAGAGTTCTGATCAGTAAGAAGTTAGATATTTAAGAAGTGCTATTGACTGATGATTTCCATTTCCTAAAAAATAAAAATAAAGCTACCAAAGGTCAACAAGTGTAGAGTCACAAACACAAAACCCAGTTAGGAAAAAAATCCAGCATTGGCACTGAGCAAGCCCTTGGGGTGTCGCACTATCAGCCTTTGTGAGGCACTGTTTAGCACCAATAAATTGAGGTTAACATCTGTTCTGGTTAAAGTAGTGTTGATAGGATTAAATGAGGTGGTATAAATGTCTGTACTGTACAGTCAGTGCTACACAAACAAGTTATTTTTTAATTGTTATTGCTAGTTTGTGGCTAAATCATCAGTGGAGGGACCACCTAAACAATCACAGACATTCCGTTATTTGGACACCATCCAAGTGACATCATCATCACATTTGGTACTGCACATTTAATAAATATTATTGAGGCATAGAGTATGATGGGTAAGAGCACAGGCTATCAATTCAGACAGACTTGAATTCTGCTTCTGTGTGCCATTAGGTGAATTACTTAACCACCTCGCCTGTAAAATGTGAATAATAGAGTTGCTATGAAAAGTGAAATGAGATAATGTCAATAAAGTACTTGGCACAAGCGCCCAGAATGTATCAGGGACTCAGCATAATGGTAGCTGTCATTATTAATAATGAGGACTTATTATACAAGACATATGCCACTTTTGAACATTTAAAGAATTTTTACACATATTATTTCATTTGATTAACAAAGCCTCCCTTAGAAAGAAGCAAGGCAAGTTTACATCCATTTTTCAGATAAGAAAAATGATGCACAGAAAAGAAACATACCTTGCTATAGTAAACTAACACAAGAATTGGTTTCACCTGAAAATATTTAGGGGAACTAGATAGCTAGAGTAGTCCAGGAATAAATTTCCTTATGTTCACACCAATAATACTAGAAATACTAGCAGAAAATGAATAATAAAAATCTTCAAAATAATTTATTCTAAAATACCATTCAGTAGGAAGACAGTGGTATCCTAGAGAAGGAGAATTTGGATAGATTTTTAAAGGCCATTCAAAGTGGAGGGGTAGATTGAGGCAAAAATCCCCTGCCAAGTGTGTTTGGTCAGAGTTTAGAGGATAAACTGTGATAAGATCTATAAGAGGAGTTGGAATCATTACAAAACAAACATCTGTATATACTCTTTCTTATCCAAATAAAAATCACGGGGAAAAAATTAATTTTACATGTAATCACCTTGGAATAAGATATGTGGAATGTTGTTCAATGGTGTCTTCCATTACCTCATGGTAAAGTTTTCAGTGAGTTCTTTGGCTTTACATCAGCTGATAACAAAAGTCAACTAATGAGAAGAATTTAACAAGAAAAAAATGAACTACATTAAAAAGGATATTAAGAAAACAATTACATTTGCAACAGCATCAAAAAGAACAAATACTTAGGGATAGACTTAACCAAGAAGGCAAAAGTTATACTGAAAGTTACAAAACATTGCTGAGAGAAATTAAGGGCATAAATAAATGGAAAGATATTCCATGTTCATGGATTGAAAGACTTAATATTGTTAGAATGTTATAATACTCAAAGTGATCTACAAATTCAATACATTCTCTATCAAAATTCCAACAACAAATTTTGCAGAAGTAGAAAAACTCATTCTAAAATTCATATGAAATCTTAAAGGACCTTGAATAGTCAAGAGTCTTGAAAAAGAACAAAGTTGGAGGACTCAGTTTTCCTGATTTCAAAACCTGCTACAAAGCTGTGGTAATTAAAACAGCATGATAGTGGCATAAAAACATACATAGAGACTGTTCTACTAAATATTTGTGTCCCCAGGATAACACAGGTCGCTCCACCCAGGGAATTCCCTGAGATTCTACCTTTCCAAACTTGCGGGCCCACCCAAGCCTCTTCCAGAGGTTGATTCCATACAAATGGGCTTTCTTGGCTCCTGCTTCAAACTTTCATAAAAGCTTTCAAAGGCTCGCAAAACCCAAAGAAGCAGCATCTAGCCTCGGCATGCCCTTGCCGAGCAGCCTCAAGCCCCGCACTAGTGGCAGCCAGCCTCAGTTTCTGAGTTGGCCCCTCGAGGCACCTATAAGCCCAGCACAAGTGGCAGCCATCTGTGGATTGCTTGGTGACTCTTACCAGGCGGCCCTGGAATTGCATAGGCTGCGGCTGAACTTGGCCTGCAGCTGGACCACTCCCAGGACTGTGCCATTGAGCCCCACAGGACACCTACTATATGAGGCCACTCTACTAAGACTGGGAGTCATAGGAGCCCTACCTAATACATAGAAACAGACACAGAGAGGCTGCCAAAATGAGGAGACAACGAAGCGTGTCCCACATGAAATAATAGAACAAAGCTCCAGAAACAGAATTCACCAAAATAGAGACAAGCAATCTACCAGATGTAGAGTTCAAAACACTGGTTATAAGGATGCTCAAGGAACTTAGAAGAATAGTAGATGAACTCTGTAAGAACTTTAACAAAGAGATAGAAAACATAAAAATGGAGATAAAAAAAATAATAGGGAGCCAGTCAGAAATGAAGAATAATAAACCTGAGTTAGAGAGTATGTTAGAGGGAATCAACAGAGTGGATGAAGAGGAGGATGGAATTGGCGACACAGAGGATGGGATGGTGGAGGACACCGAATCAGATCAGCAACAAACGAAAAGAATTCAGAAAAATGAAGATAGTTTAAGGGGCATCTGGGACAACATCAAGCATAACAACAGTCACATCATAGGACTACCCTACAAGGAGAGAGCACAAGTAATTGAAAACCTATTTGAAGAAATAATGATGGAAAACTTCCTTAATCTGGTGAAGGAAGTAGACATACAACCCCAGGAAGTTCAGAGTGTTCGAAACAAGATGAACCCAAAAAGGCTCACACCAAGGCACATCATAATTAAAATGCCAAAAGGTTAAAGACAAAGAGAGAATCTTATAAGCAGCAGGAGAAAGACAGTTAGTTACCTACATGGGAACTCCCATAAGACTGGCAGCTAATTTCTCAACAGCAACTTTGCAGGCCAGAAGGGCTTGCCTCAAAATATTCAAAGAGATGAAAACTCAGGACTTACCGCCAAGATTACTTTACCTAGCAGAACTATCATGTAGAATCGAAGGAAACATAAAGAACTTCCCAGACAAGAAAAAGCTAAAGGAGCTCATCACCACCAAGCCAGTATTACAAGAAATGTTGGAGGAACTTCTTTAAGAAGAAAAAACATATATCAAAAATCTAAATAAACAATGGCAATAACTACATATCTATCAACAAGTACTTCAAATGAAAAAGAATTAAATGATACAATCGAAAGATAAAGTGGCTGAATGGATAAGAAAACAAGACCCTTACATAGGCTGCCTACAAGAGACTTGCTTAGGATTAAAAGACACACACAGACTAAAAGGAAGAGGATGGAAAAAGATATTTCATGATCGATCTAGAGGGAATTGTGCTGAGTGGAGCAAATCAGATAGAGGAAGACAAATGTCATATGATGGCATGTATATGTGGAATCTAAAGAACAAAATAAACAAACAAAAACAAAAACAAACTCATAGATACAGAGAACATTTTGAAGATTACCAGATGGGAGGAGGTTTGGGGAGTGGGTAAAAAGGGAGAAGGGATTAAGAAGTACAAGTTGGTAATTACAAAACAGTCATGGGTATATAAGGTATAGAATAAGGAATATAGCCAATAATATTGTAATTACCATGTACAGTGTCAGAGAGGCACTAGATTTATTGGTGTGATCGCTTTTTGAGTTTTATAGATGTCTAATCACTATGCCGTACACTTTAAACTAATATAATAATGTATGCCAACTATAAGTTGGACCCATAACTTACATTATATACAAAATTAAGTCAAAATGGACCGAAGACTGTAAGACTTAAACTGTAAGTTTTAAAACTATAAGACTCCTTGAATATACTATAGGGGAGAAACTTCATGATATTGGGTTTGAATATGACACTAAAAACACAAGTGACAAAATAAAAAATTGGTAAATCAAAGTACATCAAAATCAAAATCTTTTGTGTATCAAAGGACATTATCAACAGAGTGAAATGGCAACCCATAGAATGGTAGAAATTATTTGCAAATCATAAATGTGATAAGAGAATAATATCCAGACTATATAAAGAACTCCTAAATCTCAGTAACAAAACAAACTACCCAATTCAAAAATGGGCAAAGGACTTGTATAGACATTTCTCCAAAGATATGTGAACAGCCAATAAAAACATGAAAAGATGCTCAACATCACTAATCATTAGGTATGTGCAAATCAACACCATAATGAGATACTACTTCACACCCATTAGAATGGCTAATATAAAAAAAAAAATCCCCACAAAACTACAAACAAAACCAACCACTTCCCTCCACCCCCCAAAATAACAAAGTGTTGAGAAAATGTAGAGAACTATAGTGTATTGCTGGTGGAAATGTAAAATGGTGCAGATACTGTGCAAGACAATATTAAGCACAGAATTGCCATATGACCCGGCAATGCTGCTTCTAGGTATATACTCCAAAGCATTGAAAGCAGAGACTCAAACAGCTATTTGTACACCAATGTTCATAGCAGCATTATTCTCAATGACCAAAAGGTAGAAACAACCCAAATGTCCACCAAAAAGAAAAAGTCAAAGGGTAAATAATTTAGGGTATATACATATAATTGAATATTATTCAGCCTTAAAAACGACTGACATTCTGATAGATGTTAAACCTGGAATTCTGAACATGGATCTTTATGTTAAGTGAAATAAGCCAGATACAAAAGGACAAATATTGAATGATTTCACTATAAGAGGTTTCTAGAAGAATCAAATTCATAAAAAAAGGAAAGTGGAATGGTGGTTACCAGGGGCTGGAGGATGGAAAGAATAGGGAGTTGTCGTTTAAAGGATACAGAGTTTCAGCTTTCTCTCCTGACACTACAGAGGTCTCCTGGGGAGGCCACTCTGCCACCTCAGAGACTGGAGATTAGCTATGTTGCCTCCTACCTGCTGGCTGTGCCCGGAGCAATGCCTCCCCCAGCACGCCACAGTCATCAAGAAGATACTGGACAGTGTGGGCATCAAGGCGAACGAGGACTGGCTCAACAAGGTCATCAGTGAGCTGAACAGAAAAAACACCCAAGACGTCATCTCCCAGGGTATTGGCAAGCTGGCGGGTTCCCGCCAGTGGGGCTGTGGCGGACTCGCCCCGCCCCGCCGTCCTGCTCCCTGTCTGCGGCTCCTGCTGCTGGTTCCGCCCCAGCAGCAGAGGAGAAGAAAGACGAGAAGAAGGAGGAGTTGGAGGAGTTGGAGGAGTCCGATGACGACATGGGATTAGACTCCCGGCTCCCGCAAATAAAGCCCCCTTTTTACTTTGTTGGGAAAAAAAAGATACAGTTTCAGTTTGAGATGGTAGAAAACTTCTGTGGATGGGTAATGGTGCTAATTGCACTACAGGAATGTAATCAATGCCACTAAATTGCACATCGAGAAAGGTTTAGATAATAAATTTTACATTATGTATATTTGACCACAATTTAAAAAAACATGAATGGGACCTTGGAAATTACCAAGTTAACTCCTTCCCCACTTCCTTTGGAAAATCACTTTTCCTCTCTCATGGTTCACCTTGTCGAGACCCCTTCCCAGTATAGTATGTGGATTCTATCAGTTCTTAATGCTCTTTCAGGGTAGGGGAGGGGGAGAAGAAATAATATAGCTAAGAGGCCAAGTAAAAAATGACTTACCGGGAATACAAAAAAAGCCCTTTCCAAGCACATATGTCATGTTGAAAACCATCAAGGGGAAAAATGCAGTTGTGATAGAGTATCCACTGGGCACTGCATACTATTTTCAAGAATACCTTGTCCTTGTAGGAGTGTTTTACATCTTCTTTATTAGGAAGACATAACAGTGCTGATTTTGAGTTAGGAAAAAAACCCTGTATAAATATTCCTTTTTATTATTTGCTTCAATCCCAAATCATTTCTAAGCTTTGGAAAAATTAAGGCTACAATTTGTCTTTATTAATAGCTGTGTAGTATCCCGTTGTGTTGTTCTTTTGTTGAATATTTGGGTTATGTCCAGGTTTTTTAATTAATATAAATAATTCTAGACTGTGCAGTGTGCCCGAGACCCCTCCCCACCCCGCCCCAGGCAACGGGCATGCATGTGGACACCACCCTGGTGGCGCCCAAGCTCCACAAGTGAGAAAGTGGGGTCAGGCTAGGGTACCTTCTTCACTCCAGAGGCTGCTCAGACGGTCATGAGTTGCAGTGCCACAGCGGGTGTAGACCATCGATCTCCGAACCGAAGAGCAAAACTCACAAAAGGCCTGACAGGTAAAGAAAATTCTTATTTCAGGCTCCGAATGGTTTCATATGGGTAGTCACTATAGACGTGTTGGTCTTTTCTGCTTCTCCTACTATTCATGACTCCTAGGGTTCCCTTCTGATGTCACATACCACAGGGTATATGAATTTAACCATCCTGAAGGCAGAGCTGGGTTCCAGCATCAGCCACACAAGGCATTTAAACTCTCCCAGCATATGTCTCCCCAAAGAATTGCTGGAGTTGGTGGCCTCGCACTGCCAATATCTGTGACAACCCACCCCAGCATCCCACAGATCTTTTACGAAGATGTGCTTCATCTGCCAATTAAGGAGTTGGCTGGATAATTCATCCAGATTCCTGGCAAGAGTTTCCAAGGGAAATTAAGGCAACTTCATGGACAGAAGAAGAGACAGATGGATTGTTCTCCACCTCCACTAACTTTATGTAATAGCTGCTACAGCCACATTTTAACCTCCATTTCAGACTTGAACAAAATATTCATCTTAGAATGAAACACAGCGTAAACTTCACATCTACTGTCCAGGATGTCAAAGGAAACAATATTCTAGAATATACCAAAGCAGGGCTGTGCAAGGGAGGATCAGGCTGTCGAGATGCCTGAAGAGTGGGCACAACCCACACTGGCTCCTCACCAAAGAAAGGCAGGGTACTTGGGTTCCACCAAATGCACTCTTGGTTTTTCAAAATGGCAAGTTAGATTATGTCAGTGCAACTAAGCCCAAAACGAAGGAGAACAGAGCATTTACACAAAATAGAAGTCACCTTTAATGTTTACCACGGGAGAGGCTGTGCTGTATGAGACAGTCAGTCTTTTCCCTGCCATAATGGATCTTTTACCCATGAGAGCTGGAGGCAGCATCATGGGACAAAGTCTACTATCAATTTAACTCTAAATAAGATCCTATAATCTTAGTTTTCTTATGAGTGCTGTGATGCAACAAAATGCATCCAGGTGTTTCTATCCTGTTTCAAATAGTGTAGCCTTTGAAGAAACTTTAAAAAAATAAAAAATAAATCTATGCATGAAGGCAGTCATTGGCAATATAATATTGTGCCAAGTGGGAAATGATAATGGCCTAAAATATGAGTTAATGGATCTGTCTCAGGACATGAACTCGATGCTTTCTGGATAGCAGGTAAGGTTCTTTCCATTCGATAGTAACAGTAACATATATAGGCCTAGGAAAGACTTGCACATTGATTTGAAGACATCAAATACATACAATGAAGAAATTTTCAGATATGACTTTCTAGTGAGGATTTTATCTGTTGGCATAACAGAAAATCTTGACTTGTTTTTATAAGTGTACCTTTATGTGTTCAGATCACCAGCAGCAACAACTCAAGTTCAGGGCAGGTAGCTACAGTCACAGCAGCAGCTGCAGCACTCAAAAAAGCACAAGAAATTGAGCCAGAAAATGAGGCTTCTGCAAGTTCACGGCTGGCTTGCAGATGGGAATTCTGACAAGTCTGTTTTTTGGTTGTCCCCAACAAGACCTACAACAGTGTAAGTTCTTTCCAGACTTTCATGGCATGAATCAGAATTTCCCTAATATTCAGAGTTTAAGACTACTCTCTCGACACAGCTTTATTCCCTGTAATTGGTCTGTGTCACCCCAGCTTTCTAAGTTTATTCAGTCAGACTTTGCTGTAGGAACTTTTGAATCATCACATCTGACAACTTTTAATTTAGAGGATTCAGTCAGTTGTTTATAAGTTTCTGAAAACCAGCGACAATATGGAAGAAATGCACAGCCCGTTGTGGTAACTTCTCAGGCATGTTACTCAGGGGATAAATCACTATGTCAGTGCAAGCCAGAAACTCAACTCCAGGCCCACAGACATTGTAAAACAAATTTTGGAATACAGGA
This sequence comes from Pteropus alecto, assembly GCF_000325575.1. NCBI lineage: Eukaryota > Metazoa > Chordata > Mammalia > Chiroptera > Pteropodidae > Pteropus > Pteropus alecto. The sequence continues at coordinate 723,088 of NW_006442103.1, read as the reverse complement.
GTTTTCAGTGAAACATATTCAGCTGAATTAAATAGCATACATAATGCTCAGACCATCACTAAGAACACTAACACATGCACATTCTTAACCATCACATCACCAGCTTCTTTGTTACCCATTAGAAACCAGACTTTTGCCAGAATGACATCCAGTGAGTGCCCTGACTCCAAACCCAATTTTCACCTTGGTTTTTGGATGTGGTTTAAGGTAAGAATTCAGAGAGATAAAATTGAAAGTTCAGTGCCAACAAGTTCAAATGGAGGCATTGATGCACGTTGTAATGTCGTTCCAAACCAACTTGCAACTTTTGGTCTTAGAAGACAATTTTTTAAAATTAAATATGTATACATTGGCATTAAAATAGAAACTGTGCTGCTACAAATAAGAATATACTACATTTCACCTTATTCTGAGCAACATATTGTATGAAATATTTATTTGAAGGGAAAATGAGCATTTCAGATGCTTTCGAATAATACAAAATTTCCTCTATTTAAATTTGTCATATCAGAATGAAAATGAAACACAGTTTGAACTTTTGGACTGTTATTAATAAATCAAACACAAAATTAAAAACTAAAATTATTTTCTATATTTTTTAGCTTCTGTTTTTTTCTTGGATATTAAAATAAATAGTGTGATGTTTTTAATTTTTAAAAATCCCAATGCTTTTATCCTTCTCTGTTATTCTAAATGCTTCACCATTTTTTTTTACCTATAACAGTATAGGATCTATAGTTTATATACAACGTGCCATTTTTCTTATTAAATGAAATTAATATCTTTCTGCACACAAATATATTGTTTCTTAAATCTAATAGTTTTGATCAATTCTGGTATGTTATAACTATACTACTCACCTGCTTCGTTCAGGTAAAACAAGATAAAAGACGAATAATGATTGAAAAGAGAAGTATTACATAATCTAATGGCTTCTAGATATTTTTTATTTTGGGGGGGTTCAATTTTTTCCCCCAGCTTTATTGAAGTATAATAGACAATTAGTTGCTTGTATTTACATTGTACAATTCAATGTTTTTTTCAATTATAATTGGCATACAATAATATATTAGTTTCAGTTGTACAGCATTCTGATTAGAGATCTATATAACTCACGAAGTGGTCACCCCATTAAATTAGGTACTTCTCTTCCCCTTTACAATATTTTTTTCAATTTTTAAAAATTTATTTTAATTAGTTTCAAGTATACAGTATACTGGTTAGACATCTATAGTTCATAACATGATCCCTCCAATTGCTCCCTCACTTCCCTGACCCTCCACCTAGACAAAGTATTAATGCTAACTGCATTCCCTATGCTGCGCTCCCCATCCCCATGACCATCCATCAGCTACTAATTCATACTTGTTTAACCCTTCACCCCATTCTCGCAGTCCCCAACCCCCCTACCCTCTTTCTGTCACCAAATTGTCCACTATATTTGTGAATCTGTTTTTGATTAGTTTGTTCTTTTTATTCCTTAGGTTCCATATATAAGTGACATCATATAGTGTTGATCTTTCTCTGTCTGACTTAAATACCTTCTAGGTCCATCAAAGCAATATCTTTTTCCATCGCTTTCCTTTTCATATGTAGGAGTTTTGTTTTCTTCTCCTTTCAGCCTTTCTATCTTTTGGTTGGAGCACTTAATTCTTTCCCATTGAAGGTACTTATTGATAGGAATATAGTTGTTACCATTCTTTATTCCTGTTTTTGATATTTGTTTTTTCTTCTTAAAGAAGTCCCTCCGACATTTTTTGTAATGTTGGCTTGGTGGTGATAAATTCCTTTAGCTTATTTTTGTCTAGGAAGCTCTTTATCTGTTCTTCAACTCTAAATGATAGCTTTGCTGGATCCTAGGTTGTGTCCTAGGTTGTAGATCCTGGGTCTTCATCCTGTTGAATACTTTTTGCCAAATCCTTCTGTCCTGCAAAGTTTCTTTTGAAAAATCAGCTGCCAGTCTTATGGGTGTTCCCTTATAATTATCTATTTTTCTCTTGCTGCCGTTAATATTCTTTCTTTGTATTTAACCTTTGGCATTTTAATTATGATGTGTCTTGAAGGTGCTGGCCTCTTTGGATCCCTGATTTTTGAAATACTCTGAGCTTCCTGGGGTTTAAGTCCATTTCCTTCACTGAGTTAGGGAAGTTTTCCATCATTATTTCTTCAAACAGCTGTTTAACATTTTGATTTTCTTCAATTATGCCGATTGGACATAAATTATTTTTATAGTCTTGGCATCTCATCTCTTGCCATTCTGATTGTGTGTCCTTGGCTTTCGCATCCTCTAGATATGGCATTTAATCCTTTTCTTTATTCACTTTGTTTTTTCCTTTATTTATTCCATTTAATATACTTCTCATTTCAGATGTGTTCTTCATTTCAGACTGATTCTCTTTTATAATTTCCATTTCCATTTTCATGTTGTTTGCTCTTTGTTTAAGTTCTCTACACTTCCCAAAAGTTCATTGAGCATCTTTATAACCAGTGTTTTGAACTCTGCATCTGTTAGATTGTTTGACTCCATTATTCCTGAATCTCTGTTCTGTTCTCTCATATGGTTTCTACTTCTTTGTCTTCCCATTTTGGCTGCCTTTCTGTGTCTGTTTCTATGTACTAAGCAAAGCTCCTAAGTCTCCCAGTCTTATTAGTGTGGATTTGTGAAGTAGGTGTCCAGTGGCACAGTCCTGAGAGGGGTTCAGCTGCAGGCCAAGTTTAGCCCCATCCCGTGCCCCTCCGGGGCCACCTGTTAAGATTCAGCAAGCAATTCATAGAAGCTGTGCTTATAGTTGCCTCAAGAGGCCATGCCAGAAACTGAGGCCAGCTGCCTCTAGTGTGAGTCCAGGTGTTACTCAGCAAGGAGCATCTGACTCGCTGAGGATATACCTGGATGCGGCTTGGGTGGGGCTGCGAGTTGGGGGAGTTAGGGTTTCAGGGAATCCTCTGGGCAGAGCGACCTCTGTTACCCAGTTTGACGACGTCACGGATATGGCGGTGCTGTGTCCTCGCACTGGTATGGGGGAGGACTCAACAGGGAACAATGGATAATGCTAGCGCTGCTGTACTAAGTGAGTCTCTCCTTGGCCCTCACTCCGACAATGTCTCTCTGTAAGTTCCTGGTGACCCCTGCATGTAGCTGAATCGGCACTGGTGCTCAGAGCGAACAGGTCCTTCACCATGAAAGTCCGCTTGCGGACGTGGCCCCTTTAAGAGGTGTCTCCCGCTGCTGCAGCCTCTGTCTCACTCAGCCGCTCAAGACCGGGCAGCCTCGCGTTCTCACCCCATCCTACCTTCTTTTGATGCAGGGTGATTTCTTGGATTTCTTCCTAGTTGTATGGCTTGTTCATCCCAGGTGATTTTTCCTTACTGCTTTTCCTTGTTTCCGTCACAACTTTGATTTGGTCGCCAGAGGGATGAACAGAGCCTCTATCATCTATACCATTTTTTTTCTCCACTCCAATTCAATTTGAGAAGGGAGCAACATGATTAAAGTAGGCTTTTAGACTCTGGCCTTCTTTCGCATCCCTGCACCAGGCCTTTTTTCTTGATCCTTTAGAACCTCTGGCTTCGTCCCCTACAAATAGCATTTCTCCAACCCCCCCCCCCCACTTCTAAGTTACCTCCAAGAGCATGGGCATGACCCCTCCCCTGCTCCCCTTAACTCTCACCCTTTTCCCCTCTGGCCTAAGCTCTTACATATTTTTTACATTGTTGACTATTTTCCTTATACTATGCTTTACATCTCCATGACTATTTTGTATCTGTCCGGTTGTACTTCTTAATTCCTTTGCCCTTTTTCACCATCCCCCCAACTCCCCCTCCCATCCAGTAGCTCTCAAAATATTCTCTGTATCTATGAGTTTGTTTCCATTTTTGTTGTATATTTTGTTCTTTAGATTCCACATGTACGTGAAATCATGTAGTATTTGTCTTTCTTTGACTTACTTCAGAGTTACTCTGACTTACAGGAGCCACCAGTTAAGCCACCAGCCACCTTTTAAGATTCAGCAAGCAATCCACAGATGCTGTGCTTACAGTTGCCTCAAGAGGCCACGCCAGAAACTGAGGCCAGCTGCCACCAATGTGAGTCTTGGTGCTGCACACCTAGATGTGGCTTGGATGGGGCCATGAGTTGGGGGAGACAGAGTTTCAGGCAACCCTCTGGGTGGAGCCACCTCTTATCCAGTTTGATGACATCTCAGCCATGGCAGCGTTGTTTCTGTACACTGGGAGCAGGGAGGGCTCAACAGAGGAACGATGGATACCGCCAGCACTTCTGTCCGGTAGAAGGCATTGCCTCTGGCCCTCACTCCGACAGCTCAGTGTCCCCGCTATAAGTCCCTGGTGACCCCTGAGCAGCTGACCTAAAGCTGGTGCTCAGAACAAGCAGGTTCATCACTGAGAAAGTCTGCTCATGGACACGGCCCCTTTAAGAGGCGCCTGCAGCTGCCACAGCCTCTGTCCTACTCAGACACTCAGGACTGGGCAGCTTCATGTCTTTGTCCTCTCCTACCTCCAACTGTTGCAGGGTGATTTCTTATTTCTTTCCTTAGTTGTGGTGCTTCTGTTCATCTAGATCCCAGGCAACTCTGCTTGCTGTTTGCTCCAAGTTTCTGTCTCAACTTTGATCGCAAGAGGGAATGAGTGAAGCTTCTATCACCTATGCCATTTTGCCCACTTCTTAGATTTTAATATTATGCGCCTTATAGTGAAAAACTCTTGGAAGGGAAAAGATAATCTTTCCTAATTATTTCTTAATATTTACATAAGTTTTAAGGTGGTAGCACTTATACCTCATAAATGTTTTCGGAAGAATTTTTAACTTTATTAAACTCTCCATAATGATAATTGAATGATGATTGGATATATTTTAAATTTTTGCACTATGTAAAAATCTATTGTTAAATGCAACCATTATTGCAATCAGGAAAAAGGAAAGGTTAATGAAAAACTACATCAAATAAGAAAAAAGCAAGACTGCTGAGGATTCAATTCTTCAGAAATGAAAGTGGTAGAGAATCTTGGCCGGCTGAAGTCATAGCTGAAGGTGAAAGAAAATGGAGCATAGTTCACAGAAGAAGAAAGTTATAAATACCAACTATAGTTTTCTTTAGGTTCTATAATTTTTGAATTAGTTTTGATCATTTATTTTTTTCTAAAGGACGTTACATTTTGTTCAACTTTTCTAATTCTTGACATAAAATTATGGTAGTCTCATGGTTTAAAAAATACTGTATCCGTAGTTATATCTGCTTTTCATTCCTGATAATGTTTATTTTTGCCTTCTATCTTCTATTCATCTATTATGTGGCCTAAAAATTTTAATATTTTCTTTTTACAAAGAAGTTTTTACTTTTTTGATCCTCATTATTTTTTCTAATTCTTTCTTTTTCCTGCTGTCTTTATTACTTCCTTCCAATTTCTTTAAGTTTACCCTATCACTCTTTTGGTAGTTTCATGAATAAAAACCTTAATTTACTTATTTCCAGATTTTGTTATTTTTTAATAAATGCATATACGTTTATAAATTTTCCTTTAAATTAACCTCACTAGTTCAGATGTATAGTACATTCCAGTCCTTCAGGTACAAATATTTTGTTATTTCTCCTGTAGTTTCTCTTTAACTCACACTTGGGAATTTAGTTTTAAGTTTCCAAACATTCAGATTTTTTAAAGTCTTTTTACTGTTTATTTCTGATGTGATTATGACAATATGGTCATATAATCTGATTTATATGACTTTAAGTTCTTAAAAATTATGACTTGGTTGTAAGATAAATAAGTCCTAGAGGTGTAATAATGTGCAGTATGGTGACTATAGTTAGAAATATTGTACTGTATATTTGAAAGTTTTTAAGAAAATGTGGTTAAGAATCTTAAAAGTTCTCATCACACACACAAAAATGTAACAATGTGTAGTGATGGATATTAACTGAACTTACTGTGATAATCATTTTGCAATATATACACAAATATCAAATCATTATGTTGTACACCTAAAACTAATACAATGTTATATGTCAACTATGACTTCTTTAATGATAAGACTTTCTTTGTGACCTTACCTGGAGTGGGAATAGGGTATGGTAATATTTGAGATTATTATTGAAGTTAGAAACAAAATAGACTTTTAGTAACCAAAAGTTGTTAAATGTGCCCAAGATTTCATTAAGGGTCAGGAAAAGGATATTTTGACAGAGCACGACGAAAAGCATAAATGAACAAAAAATAAAATTTGTTCACACATCTGCCACTGAAGTGAAACTGCTCGATAAGCCATACATATTTGTTGGGGAAGAAATATTATCCAGGAGCCCACATCTTCCCCAAATGGTCTTATATTCCAATTCTCTTTTGCCTAACTCTTCCTAATCTGAGAGATCTTTTTCTTTTCTTATTTTATTTATTCAATTTGGTCTGCTTTCATTTCCAATATAGTTTCTATATAAATTCACTGAGATCTCAAAGAAGGGCGTCCATTTCTGAAGTCCAAGCTTTCTTACTTTCTGAGAGTCCTCTAAGGGACTCAGAGGATGTGTTCTTCTGACTTTTAGAGGACCAAAGAATTCTGCTTCCACTCTCCTCACCAAGGAAGCATATGCTCTCAGGTCTCCGGCTGCGCTGAAGAAAACCCAGCATTTCTGCGGTTCTATACTAACCGCCACTGTGTGTCAGTCTTGAGTTGCATTGCAGAAAAAAGCCAGGAGAGGCGAGCAAACCCGAGAGTGAGGGAAAAGTAGGGTTTAAGGAGATAACACGAGTCATCAAAGATCGACCATTTTCAACCAAAATAAGTGAAAGAAACCATAGCAAGAGTCTGAAAAAAACGGAGGTCTCATCACAAGTTTGAACCAAAATTGCCCAAGGTGCTTACATAAAGTTGATACAAAAGCATCTCTCCCTCCCATTTATTATCACCAAGGTGATGCGGCCGCAGTGAACTGAACGTCTACCAAAGGCAGTCTTCTGCTGCTGGGTAGGCTCCTGCATGCCCTCATCCTTTGTTCACCAGCACTTCAAAATAAAGTCAGTCTTGCTCTGCAAACCCTCTGGTATGGGTCAATCCTTCATTCCAATCCTTCATTCCCACTTCTCTGCTTCTGTAACTTAGTGACTTAGCACTGCTGGAGGAAAGCACAGTGTGGGAATTTGTGTTTCCACAAATGTATAATTTTTAATTTCAATTCAGCTTGTCAATCCTTTTCCCTGTCCAAAAATAGGTCTCCCCTCTCCCTTCTCTCTCCCTTCGGCTAGTATTCCAAACCTTCAACCGCCTCTCTCATTCCTAGCAGATGATTTCCCCAACCCATAGAGAATATTGAGTCCCTCAGGTCCTCACTACCCTAACCCACTTCATAAACATCCTGCCACTCCCACAGCCTTATCTTCATTCTCACCGATTCTCACACCTGTCCCACCAATGACAAGAAATAAGATAGTCACCCTCCTGTCTCCTCCAAGTTTCTCCCAGGACGTTGCTTCATGAATCCATCTTTATGTCTCTATAAACTCTTTACCCCCAGATTGCTAATGTAACAAGACAGAGAATTATTGGATTCTCTTAGCCAATGGCATGAAAATTCTTCTTGATGATTTGTCAGAAAAATTAATTGATAAGCCCATGGAGGTTGAAGGCAAGAGTTTGCAGGGGCCTGAGTGTGAGAGGATCACTCAGCTCTAGACAAGGAAAGTAACTCCCTGCTCTACAGAAGCAGGAGGGAGTCAGGCAGGATGGAGACGGAGCTAGCAGGATGGCAATAGGCAAAGTGGTTTGCAGTGTAACCCCTCTCTAGGAGCACACCCGGACTTCCTTAAAGTGTCTTAACTTACACTAGTCTTGATTATATGGATTACTATTGCCATGAGTGTGTGAATCTGTGTAGAAACTGGTGGAAGGGCTGAGATTTGCACTCAGGTAACCTGGAATAGACCTGAGACCACAGGTAGAGATGTGTGAGGGGACACAGAGCATGAGGGAGCAAACTCTCAGGAAACCACTGGGACCAGGGAAGGGGTCCTGGATTGTGACTTTAGACCAACTCTACTTATGTCTTCCAGAGGCAGTTTCTTTTATTGTAAACAAAAGCCTCTTCGCCCTGAGCCCTTTGTAGCTCCTCTCACTTCCTCCTTCTGTCCTTATGCAACCTTCTTGAAAGTATGGTCTAAACTCTTGGCGGTGGCTTCAACACCTTCTGTTAACTTCTGACCCCTCTGCCGTCTGGTGACTACTCTCACCAATGTCATTTATGATGTCCTCGTGGGGATATCTCAGTCCTTATATTACAGGACGTCTCTTCCTGGTACCTCCCACCTGTTCTCTGTCCCTTCCTTTGGCCTGTGCCATGGGCTGCTCATCCTCTTTTTTATGCTTCAATATTGGCATTGGTGCCTGAAGGGCTGCATTTCAACCAGCACCCAGAATTCTTATGTTCACTGGACTAGGTGGTGGGGCAGGTGTCTGTTGAATTGAATTTGACTACAGCTGAGTCGTAAAGAAGATGGTACTGTTAAAATCTGATAAAAGAAACAATTATGGAACCAAGTAAAAGTTTTAAAAAGATCAGGAGTACTCTTGATAATGTTATGGAGAAGAATATTCTGAGAATAAAAGGAACAATCTAGTTATGGGGGCCAAATTGAAATACAAAGAGAGAAGGTGACATTGTGAGAGAAGATACAGGTGTTCAGAGGGAGGAAGAAATAATGTTACAAAAATGAAACTATTTGTGTAATTTAATAGAAGGTAAGACAGTTCCTTGACAGGAAAAAATAATGGGAAGCACTGTTCTACATAAATTCTACTTGGAGCGGTTTATGCAGCCATTTATCATAATCCATCTGGATCAGTGAAATACGAATGGTGTTCTTTTTATTAGCTGTGGTGGAGTCAGTGTCAGAAGGCATTCAGATTATGTTTGTATTATATTCTAACAGGAAAATCACTCAGTTCACTAGATGAGTATCATCAATAAAACACAGTAGAGCTTTCTAATGCACAATTTGCCTGGTGTGTTGGACCAGATCATCCTCCTCTGCAGACAGATGACCCTTCTGTGGAAACATTTGTCCTTATTCAGCTTCCATTCACATGACCACGCTAGAATTTCACTGTAATCCTACCTATTCTTAGAATTGAGGGTAAGAAAGTTCTATCTTGGAATGTTTTCAAGAAAATGAATCAGAGGAACTGCCAAAAGAACTAAATTACAACATTGTCACATGTGCTGTCCAATATGGTAGCCATAGCCACACACGGCTAGTTAAGTTCTATAGCATGTGCTGTCCAATATGGTAGCCATAGCCACACATGGCTAGTTAAGTTGAAATGTAAATTTATTAAAATTAAATAAAATAAAAATTTCAATTTCCCAGTTGCACTGGCCACCCTTCAAGTACTCAATTGTCATGTGTCAACTTCATTGGAGAGTGCATATATAGAGCATTTCCTTCACTGCAGAAGTTGTAAAGGGCAGTAATGCTACACACACACACGCGCGCGCGCACACACACACACACACACACACACACGATCATCAGTCAGGGACAATGATAAAAGCATCAAAGTTTCTATGTCAGTGCAGGAGCCATACACAAAACTTTGGCCTCCATTCCGTAGTTTTAATAAGTCTGATTATCAGGGTTTATTATTAAATTAATGTGTTATTAAGATGTTTTCCCCAGGAGTATGTCAATCATCAATCACTGAAGTAGTTACTGAAAGATGTTATAACATCTCCTTCAGTAAAAAATAGTTTGAACACTGCCCCTCTTTGAAGCAGGTACATAGAGTTGTGAATTCAGGAAACTCCTGCATTTTTATGGTCTCCATAAAGAGAGCGCTAGCATATTTGTACTTACTAGATCCTAATATGTCAGGTTCCGATTATGCTGTTAACTAGGTAAGTCATTTACCTTCCCTGAGACTTATTTTCATCAGCTGCAAAAGGGGAATTATAATATGAGTGTCACAGAAGTTTTGTAGATTAAATGAGATAATGCATAGAAACGGGTAACATTCATAGACATGGGCAAGAATGGTTAACAGTCATGGTCCCATGGCAAGTTAGGTCAAGGGTTAAAGACTTTAATGACCTCTGCACCTCCTCTTAGGAGTTTCTTTTCCCACCAAAGACCCAGAGGCTTGCAGAAAACTCCGCCTCTTCCACAAAGTGCGCAGAAGAAAGACCCAGTTCACAAATAGCCATTTGTGGAATTCATTTTGTGAGAATATGATTTTGCGGTTTTAAAAAGCTACCTGTAGTTTATCATTGTGACTATAGGGGTGGCAGTCTTCATTTCAGGAGAAGACTGCTCTTATTTTGAGGTGTAAAGGACACTTTGACAGGCTTTAATCATGCATGGCCGGGCCCAGAATTCTGCTCTGATGATAACATAAAAATCTCTTTATCATGGAGGGAATGTTGCTGAGCAGCACCATGTTGGAGCCTGAGGCCAAAGGGAAAAGTGCACCCACATCTACAAACACAAAATACCCTCCCATATCTTGAACCAAGTGGAAATTAAAGATTGTTGTCAGTACTGCTCAAGCCTCTTGGAAAACAGTCCACCATGTCTTTGTCTCTAGAAGGGAACAGTGGAGAAGGTGAGAGCAATGAGAAGTGGCTGCAGCAATGTGAAGTGAGAATGGCAGCGGTATCTCCAAGAATGTCTGTAGGTTCTCTGATAACCAAAAATCCCTGGTCATTCAGAATGGGGTCTAGATCCTGCTTTATGAGTATTAAGGTGAAAAGTGGCTTTGGAAAGCCTGAAAACGTGGGATGTTGGTGATCTACATGGAATCTACAAGTGTAATTAGAAATATCAACAAGAATGGTCATTCCAGGACAGACCCACAGGGTAGGTATGTGAGAGGATAAATAGATAGCGCAGATCCTGGGCAACCAATTGAATCCTGAGCCAGGACCCCCCACAGAGCAGTTCCCTTGACCACATGCAGTGGAGGTGGGTAGTTATCACTGAAGCAGCGCTGCATATAATTTGTGATATTTACATTCATGCTGAGTTAAATGTTTAGCAAATTGTACCTAGTTCTCCTTCCATAATGTATGTTCAGTTACTGTCAATGAGCGACAGTCAGATAAAATTCGTAAAATCCTGAATTGAGGGGTTCCCATGGGCATGCTAAAAATGATATGCTCAGCTGACAGCGGTCCATGTTCTAGAGACTAGAACTGGCAGGTAGTTAAACAGGTACACTGACTTTCTATTTGTTTATTTTCTTTTTAATAACCTTTTGATTTTAGAATAATTTCAGATTTAAAATTGCAAAGAGAAAAGAGAGAATCCCATATACTTCTCACCAGCTTCCCCTCATCGTTAACTTCTTATATTACCATAGAATATTTGTCAAAACTTAGAAACTAATATTGGCATAATATTATTATTACTTGTTTATTTTTTAACTAAAAAGTGCCAGCTACTTGAATCAGAATAATCTGGGAAGCCTGTTGGAAATACAGATCTTTAGGGCGCATCCCAGATCCACTGAATCTAGGCTTAAGGATCCACCTGTCAGCAACTTCCCCAGGTGGTGGTGAGACAGTCAAACAGCCTTGGGTGGGGCTTATATATCATAATAAGTGAATGAAGACAATTCCAATAGGAAAGATCGAGATTTCTAATGGGGTGGAGTGGGAGCCTGGTGATGCCCCCTCTTGAGCCAGACCCAGGACTTTTCCAAGTAGGTGGAAGGAAGCAGCTTCTAGCAGTGCCTACAGAAAGACCAGATGGAGGCCCGAGAGCTCCACTCTCCAGATCCTAACGCCACCCCTGAGGAACCGGGCAGTGTGCTGGGGGAATGGCCCTGCCCACACCTTTGTCCACTGACCTACAGGATGAGAACCTTCTCTGAGAACCCAAACTCCCCTTCAAGTTTATAACTGGAAATATCTGGGGACAGAAGGAACTACTTCAAATGCCAGGGAGCCAGACTTGCTGTGGGTGTATGCTTTGGGTCTAACAAGAGCATCTGTTTAACCATCTTTTCTGTGTCCCTGAGATGGCCGCTGGCCTGCACCCCAAACATTTGAAACCTCAAACAAGGGTGCGTTGAATGTTTTTATATTAAAGGAAATAATTAAACCTTTTAGTTAAAAATAAACAAATAATATTATACCAATGTTAGTGTCTAAGTTTTGACAAATATTCTGTGGTAATGTACGAAGTTAACGATGAGGGGAAGTGGGTGAGAAGTGTATGGGAACTCTCTCTTCTCTCTTTGCAATTTTAAATCTGCAGTTATTCTAAAATTAAAAGTTTAGGAAAAGAAAATAAACAAATGAAAACCATATGCAAGGCCCCCAGGAGGGTGTGTCTCAGACCCCACCCCTTCTTTGGGCTCTGGCCTCCCTGGCAGAGGCTTAACTCCCATGACTTGAGATTCCCTCATTTGGCACTCCTCAGGATGGTGGCATCCTTTCCTAGTGGGGTGGGACTTTCACGTGTAGTCTCTACTTAACCCTTAGCACCAGCCTATCCAAACCACACAGGCTGCTTCTTCCAGCTCCAGGGAAACTATTTCTATCTAGTTAAGACCTTAGGATTGAAATGGTGTGGAACTAATTTGCCTACTTCTAAGATATGGCTTGAAATGTGTTTCCTCTCTATTTATATTCTTTGCATATGGACCTACTATAAGCATCACACTGGCACTTGGGCGAGGGTGGAAAAGAAAGAAAATTGGGTGAGGCTCATCAATTTTACTTGAAATATTTCGTAAGGGCACAGTTTATTGATTGACCGATTAATTGGTTGATTGGACAGTGGGTTTTTAAATGTGTGCTCCACCACTGTGTAACTATTAAGAGAATATTGGGCCCCTTTAAAACTATCAGTTAAAAGAATATGAAGGAATTAGGAGGAAATATTCTCCTTGTGAGGAACTCTGAATGGAGCGCATTGTCTGAGGCCAGAGGGAAGCTTCATTTGGGGAAGATTCTAATTGTTTTCTTTTTTATCATGCCAGAGAAGCTGACAACCAATATTTTACTGCTCAAAAAATAAAATAAAAGGCTCAACTCATTTCTGACACAGAACTCAAGAGAGCCTAAAAGAACAAGTTGAATAAAATATTTCCTTTTTCTTTTCTTTTCTTTCTGAAACAGTCAATCTGGCATGTAGAATCCAGGAAACACAAGAACTATTTATTTGTTTAATATATTAAGCACACTGCGCTAGTCCTGTGCTTGCCTCAAGATGTGCAAGGCGTGGCTCCCATTTAAGCAGCATTCAATCTAGAAGTGTGACATATGTTAAAATGACTTCAAGTGATTCTCAACCGGGGTAATTTTGCACCCTCACCCTCCATCAATTTGGCAGTATCTGGAGGCAATTTTGGTTGTCACAACCGCAGAGGGGGTGAGGGTGAGGGTGGGGACGGGGAATGATGCTATTGGCATCTGATGGGTAGAGGCTAGGGATGCTACTAAATACCCAACAATGTACAGGACAGCTCCCAAACAAAGAATCAGTCAACCTGAAATGTCAATAATGCCAAGATTGAGCAACTCTTTAAGGTTTCTTCAAGGTTGAGAAAACACTATAAATACGTTATAATGCAGTTGGTGTGGTACTCCGTGTGTTATACAAGCTGGGTGCTCCGGAAGAGCAAAGAAGGAAAGATCATGTCCAGTTGGGATAACCAGAGATTTTAAGAACCTTACAGTGGGTTTTTCTGTGGTCCAGGGTATCTCACTTTTTCCCAAGTCTTACAGGTCATATAGAGTTCCTAAATACTGCATTTCTATATTTCAGTCAATAACTAGCTAGTGAAAATCCTTGTGTGGTCATGTAACTTGACACATCTCTGTATCTGCTTTCTCTGCTGGAAAGTGGCAGGCTTGATTCAGAAGCCCCCTCCTGGCTTTGAATAAGTGACAATTCTCTCTCTTTTTCTGCCTGGCGACCCTGTACCCCATAAAACATGGTTCTTAGTCATCGGTAGTTAATCGACTTCTGTGAATATCTGTCTCCCCAACATGCACATAAGTGCAACATTTTGCTTATAATTTCAGGGGATGCAGAGGTTCTCTGAATCCCATATCTGCACCCCTCTTGGGTCCAGATTTAGAATTTCTGCTCCAAATTTCCTGAACAACAAAATCTTGGTTGGGTCGTCTGATCCTTGGAAACCTGACTCAGCTGTGTTCCCCTTGGATCCTCTTGGGTCCAGATTTAGAATTTCTGCTCCAAATTTCCTGAACAACAAAATCTTGGTTGGGTCGTCTGATCCTTGGAAACCTGACTCAGCTGTGTTCCCCTTGGATCCTCTTGGGTCCAGATTTAGAATTTCTGCTCCAAATTTCCTGAACAACAAAATCTTGGTTGGGTCGTCTGATCCTTGGAAACCTGACCCAGCTGTATTCCCCAAACTACCAAGCTCTGACTCTGTCACATGCCACACTCATCTGTCTCTTTTTTTCTATCATGGAATTATTTTTCATTTTGCTACTGTTGCTTTACCAAAATTATTTTACCTGATCTCGTGACCTTGCCAAAATCCTGCTTACATGGCAAATGCTCTAACATACCAGGATGAGCTGTCTCAGTCCTAGAGGGTGTTTTTGGTGGGTTCCTTTCAGCTAAGGGAACTGCTGATGAATGTGTCCCTGAAGCCATAGGAGAGAGGATCCCTGTTTGGAGGGGCTATTGAAAGACCATGGGGGAAGTCTACTGTAAGCCAGCAGGGTGCTCAAGAAATTATATCAGAGTGCATAAAACATGGCCTGACTCCACCTGGAAGAGAGGTGCCAAGAACTGCTTTGTCAGTGTGAATAGGGCCTGAAGACCCTGGAACTACACAGTTTAATCAGGTCACCACACATCACTCTTGAGCACTTGAAGTGTAAGTAGTCCAAACCGAGATGTGCTATAAATGTAAAATGCCACCAAATTTTGAAGACTTAGTTTAAACAGAAAATATAAATATTAAATTAATAATTTTTATATAGAGTCCATCTTGAAATGATGATAATGGGATTTATTTATGGGGTTAAATAAAGTAGATTATTAAAGTTAGTTTGACCTGTTTCTTTTTTTTTTTAATGCGGCTATTAGAAAATTTTATATTACACATGTGCCTTGGATTTAGGCTTGCATTATATTTCCACCAGACTGTGATGGTTTTAAACCTGGTGGGGCATCACCTGAGGGACAGTTTTAACCTCTACAGACATTCCTTTTTTATCAAATCTAAATGACCTGCTAAAGAACCAGCCCAGATACCTGGAACACTTTAGATTAGGGAAAGGCTCAAAAATCTGGAATATTGTCCTAATTGTTTAGAGCATGGCCTCTTAATGGGTGCACAGATTGAATGTGTGTATGCCCTTTAAATTCATACATTGAAACTCAATGTGATGGTGTTAGGAGGTAAGGCCTTTGGGATGTGCTTAGGGCATGAAGGTAGAGTCCTCATGAATGGGATGGGATTAGTATTCTTATAAAAAAAAAAATCCCACAGAACTCCCTAGTCCCTTTTACCATGTGAAGATATAGCAAAAAGACAGCCATCATTGAGGAGAAGTGGGCTCTTCACCAGACACCCAATCTGCTAGCACCTTGATCCTGGACTTCCCAGACTCCAGAACTATGAGAAATAGTCACGTTTTCTATAAGTCTCCCATATTATGGAATTTTCATTATAGCAGCCCAAATGGACCAAGACAATGGTAATTGCCAGTATTCATACTATGACCATAAACCCTGAGTCAGATCCCATTGGGAAGTTGATGACTAAGCAGCAATCATTGCAGGGACTTTCAAACGCACTTTGATTATTAGCTGTGGTAGGCCCAGCAATCACTCTCAGTGGTGGAATATACAGGCTGAGCCTCTGGGATTCTCCGCAGAGATAAGACTGGTCTCCTTGAGATGCCTGACTTTTCCCTACTGACTTGCATGCAGGGAATACCTAATGTGTAAGTGGCAGAAGCCCAAATATTTTGCAGGGAGATGCCTTGAGACTACGTAAGTATCAAATTTTTTATCTACTAGTTTTCGCTTTCATGATGTTTCTTGACTCAATTTATTATTATTTCCATGGTTAGCAAATAGTGATTTCCTAATGCCAACATTTTTTCTATTAGTTGGAATTCTACTATAAGGAAAACTTGTTTATTCATTTATTGCAATTTGGACTCATGGAAGCGTATTCAATAGGTTACACTTTGTAACTATCATTTATTTTGAAGGTCAAACTGACCCAGATTTCATCTGTAAAAGCCCCACTTAAGCTAACTCTAGTGTTCTTTTTGATATGTCCCCATCATTCTTTGAGTTGTCCCAGATAATCTTGTACTCTCCTTGCCCCATACTCAGAGTCAGTCTTTTCTCCATGAAGCCCTGGTTCATTTTAGTGAAGAGTGGTGTTTAAATGCCAAGCTCTGGGCACCAGGTATGCTCAGGGCCATTGGGATGTTATTGCTGCTTCTACGCCTCAGTGAACAGAGCTAAGGAATATATGTGTGTATCTACATAATACATGAGTAAATATTGACATCTTTATTTCTAAATCTATATATCCAAATATATTTTGTAAACCTAATGCTCACACTAACTGCCAATTCCAATCCAAATGTACAGCTTCATTCTAGTTTTCTCCCTTTTCATATTTATAACTCCCTCCTCCCACAGTGGGAAACTCGGCTCCCATTGTCCTTACTTATTGGCTGCATACACTATTCCCCCAATTTCATGTGGGCAGCCTCCTAAGTCCACTTGGGCTCAAACACCCTGTGTTTGAGGCCACCACCATGGCCCCCACCTGGGTGTTCTCCTCACCTTCCATTGGCTCTCATACATCGCACACACCTAGACATGGATGCTTTCCTCACTCCGCTCAGGCTGTACCACCTCATACTGGTCCAATGCCCACCCCTGCACAAAGGCCTACTTCAATCTGTGCTTCCTAATGACTTCAGACTGAATTATTCAGAAAGACAGTCAAGCAGGCAGACATAAATAAGTTAAAACATATTTGAGACAATTTGGAGCATAAGCGAACCTATTTTATAGTTCTTTAGAACAGCCTAAAAGGTTCTGCACAATCTCATCCTATCTACCTGTAGTAGAGTCAGGTGAGTGCCGTGTAAGAGCATGGGCTCTTAATGTTCAAGTGTATACTTTGAATTTAGAAGAGAAAATTTTCATTGAAAGTGTCACTGTGAAGCAGAATATTCATTTGCACTGATATTTATAGCCTTGTGCAAAAAAATCTCTGTTTACTGACGACACAATATTTAGTGTTTTAGGTAAAACGTCCCCCCGCCCCCCGCCAATGAAATCTCCTAAAATGACCTATGAGTATGAATCAGAGTATGGATCAATTAATCTTGCCAAGAATACCTATAATATTGTAGAGGAGCAGTTGGATAGAAAGTATCCTTTCTCCAGAATAAATTAAAACATGAGGCAACACTACATCTAAGGGAAAAACATTGTGAAAGGGTCTCAAAGTTCTCCTGAAATATGGAAAACATTAGTCAGGTAAAAATATATTAGAAAGAAGAGTTAGAAATACAAGTGGCAACACATGGAACTATTTCAAGATAATGTATATAATAACATAACAATGGTTGCGCAGCATCTATGTAGACTGAGCAAGAAATATAGATAACGTGCACAGTATATCCTCTGAAATGCATAGAAACTGAATATTTTGAACATTTACTTACTTAAACTAAGATGTAGTGTTAAAAATAATACTTACGGTTTTTATTGGTTATCGAAAGACATATATTCATTATAGAAAATAAAAAAGACCAAAGAAAAAAGTAACAATCACATATATACATACCACTCAGATTTAACTCATTAATATTTTGATATATTTCCTTTAGATCATATTGTTCATCTGTATTAAGTGGGATCATATACTATATACATTGTTTATATCTTGGATTTTTTTCCCACAATGATATATGTCACAAACATTTTCCCATGACACTGGACAATCTATGAAATCATAGTTTTAATGACTGTATAATATCATGTTGTATAGATTCACCATAACTTACTTAACCACTTTTCTACTGTTGGGTATTTTAGCGGTTTCCAATTTTAGCTATTAGAAATGATGTTGGGCGGAGAGTCAGGTCCTGGTGCTGGAGGGCTGAGGCCATCTCCTGGGTCGCACGGTGGCTAAGCAGGTACTGCTGAGCCAGAAAGTGGTGGTGGTGGTGCGCTGTGAGGGCATCAACATTTCTGGAAATTTCTATAGAAAAAAGTTGAAGTACCTGGCCTTCCTCTGCAAGCGGATGAACACCAACCCATGCCGAAGTCCCTACCACTTCCGGGCCAGAGCCACGTCTTTTGGCAGACAGTGCGAGGAGTGCTGCCCCACAAGACCAAGCGGGGCCAGGCTGTGCTGGACTGCCTCAAGGTGTTTGATGGGATCCCGCCCCACTATGTCAAGAAAAAGCGAAAGTTGAAGTACCTGGCCTTCCTCTGCAAGCGGATGAACACCAACCCATGCCGAAGTCCCTACCACTTCCGGGCCAGAGCCACGTCTTTTGGCAGACAGTGCGAGGAGTGCTGCCCCACAAGACCAAGCGGGGCCAGGCTGTGCTGGACCGCCTCAAGGTGTTTGATGGGATCCCGCCCCATTATGTCAAGAAAAAGCATATGGTGGTTCCTGCTGCCCTCAAGGTTGAGTGCCAGAAGCCTTCATTGAAGTTTGCCTGTTCGGGCGCCTGGC
>NW_006442103.1:700016-704295 GCF_000325575.1 Pteropus alecto | reverse complement strand
GAGGAAGAAGGCCAAGATCCATTACCGCAAGAGAAAGCAGCTCATGAGGCTACAGAAACAGGCTGAAAAGAATGTGGAGAAGAAAATTGACAGGTACACAGAGGTCCTCAAGACCCATGGACTCCTGGTCTGAGCCCAATAAAATTGACGCTTAACTCCTCAAAAAAAAGATATTCCAATAAACATTTGTATATAAGTCTTTGCTTCCACCTATGATTATTTTTTCAGGGTAAACTTTTAGAAGTGGAAATTTAGTTGCTGGTTCAAATAGTGTTGTACAAAATTTATATTACTATCATAATTTTAATTATATATAAATCAATAGCGTATGCAGAAAAGAGTAATACACTTTCGTGAAGTATGTGACACTTTATAAATATAATTAAGGTATTTTTTAAGCACTTTGGTTAGTTTGTGTGCTTAATAATCCCCGGGAAACTAAAGAACAAATTGTCCCCCACAGTCTCAGAAAAGCCCGATTACTAGTTTGATCCTAATTCCATGGGCTCCCCTTGGCTTTTGTGGTAATAAAGAAATTATTGCCTCATATTCACTGGCAGAGCAAACAGTAAAATATGTATTTTGGAACAACTGCTTCCTATTTGGTAGGAAGTTGGAATTTAAAAATCTTTTCAAAAATATTTCAGAACAGCAAAATATGATAAACTTTGAATTAAGAATTAATTGGGCTTTTCCTTACTGTTTGATCACTTTTTTAAGGACAAAAAAAAAAAAAAAAGATTGCTACACAGAATACAATTAACTCTTAGTCTTGAATAATTTTAATGCGTTGCTTAGAAGTCAGACTGGACCAGATGACCTTTTGAGATCCTTTCCAGCTCAGTAATTCCAACTTTTATATTCAGTTAGCTTTTACTTGGAGAACTTATCATCCACTGCTCACCAAGCTCTTTCCCCTTTACCACACATTTTCTTCATACTTTAATTTTCCTTTTACACTCACAGAGGGTGTCTGCCAACCCTCCATTGTTGTAATCGTGGCAACATTACAACATGAACATTAATCAAACAAAGATGGAAACTAAGGAGCAGAATGCCAAGTGCAGTAATTCTTATATAGTCATAACTGTGGAACATTCTTAGAATATTAACAACAATTTTAAAGTCTTGGTTTAAAATCTGATATGAGTGTAGTCAAGAAAACAAGAAAAAAATCTCAAATGCTTAAGCCTTAAAGTGCAAAAGAGTCAGTGCTCTTTTTCATTCAAAACCTTCTCAAGAAAGATAAAAGAAAAACCATCACAATGTTATATATTATTTATCCTTTTTGGTTTACTAAACGATAGTTTTGTAGTTTAACAAAATTCTTGTCTTCTATATGAATCTATTGCTCTAACATACTCTGTAAATCATTTATGTTCATTTGTGTGATTAAGCTTTCAGTTGCTGCTGGTGTGTGTGTGTGTGTGTGTGTGTGTGTGTGTGTGTGTGTGTGTGTCTATGTCAAGCACTACAATGGTCATCTGTTGGTTGGCTGCCACATTTCCATGCCCCGCTTAACCTTTTCCAACAGTCTCCACTTTGCTTCCATCTATTCCCAACTATCCTACTTCAGGGATGAAACAAATGACATGTATTGGGCCAAAGAGGACATTCTACTACAGTGACTGCAGTGATTAGATCAGAGATGAACCTATGGTCTGAGCCAACAGTGAATTTCAGGACTTTTGCGGGCACTTCTGGAACACATTTCTTTCTTTCTGCTTAGCTTGGAATGTAAAATTAGAACTGTTATTGATACTGTGCCACCATATAGGATACTAGCCTCAGAATGAATCCAACACACGAAGAAGAGAAAACTGAAAAAATTCAAGAGAAATGTAACCCTGATTGATCCACACCTGAAGGAATAAGTTCCTTTTGTTGTGTAATACAGTTTGAATTAAGCTTTCATTACCTGTCACTGAAAATATTCTAAGTGACACAGAATCTCAGAAGTAATTATAGTTTTGGGAAGCATGGACGAAGCCAAGTGGTTCTCACCTTCTTCAGGAACCATGCCTTCTAGAACCTATTGGTTAAAGAGAGATTAGGGGAAATATGGAGAGAGGAAAAGTCAACCCACTGTGATGGTTAATTTTATGTGATAACTTGACTGGGCTAAGGGATTTCCAAATGGCTGTGTCTGTGAGGGTTTTTCTGAAAGAGATTAGTATCTAAATCAGGAGACTGCTTAAAGATCATCCTCAGCAAAGCACATGGTCCTCATCTAATTTGCTGAGGCTGGATAGTACAAAAAGGTGAAGGAAGGGTGAATTTGCTCTCTTTGTTTGAGCTGAGACATCCATCTTGTCCTGCCCTCAGACATCGGCACTCTTAGTGCTAGGACCCTCAGAGCTGGACCTGGATTTACGCCACTGATCCTCATCCCACCGCTAATTCTTGGGCCTTGGGACGCAGACTAAATCATACCACTGGCCTTCCTGGTCCTCCAGCTTGCAGACAGCAGACTGTGGGACTTCTTGGTCTCCATAATTACATGAGTCAATTCCTATAATATGTATGTATACACCCACACATTCATATAGATATTGACATATAGATATATAGGACATATATATCCTTTTGTTTCTGTTTGTCTAGGGAACCCTAACACATTCATATATTTTCGTTTCACTCATTGCTACTGCTGTTTTGCTTATTGTTCTGTTAATTATTAGGGGAGATATGTTTAATCCCCAACAATGATTGTGGATTTGTCTATTCCTGACCTCAGTTTTGTCAGATTTTTGCTTCATGTATTTTGATGTTCTGTTATTTGGCACATATACATGTATTATTGTTATATTTCACTGAAGCATTGACCTTTTTGTTATTATGAATACTTCCTCTTGTCTCTAGTAATACTCCCTGTCTTGAGAACTGTTTTGTTTAATATTAATATAATCACTCCAGTTCTACAATGAAGAAACTTACAGAACTTCATTTACTGCATTGTTTGTGAAACATCTTTTTTTATAAAACCTTTTTTAACACCATCTGTTGAAATAGGATTGGGAAACATTAGCCAGTATTTCTCAGTTTTTTTTTTTAGTTCTAAAACTAAGATTCTTTCTGAAATCTATGCAGTATAAATGATAGACTTAAACATAAGAGTGAGACTCAGCTTATAAACTAGGTTAAAGCAGTGAAATGCAAAGTGTGTATATAAATCCAAAACTGGTACAGTTGATGGAGTAAATATTCTAAAATGTTATCATTGCCTTGTGTGAGGTAGCTTCCATATCTTTCTGGATTTAGTTATTTGTGGAGTTAAAAAAACAACTTGAGAACTTTCACCAACAAAAATTCTCCTGGGATCTCCCATTCATTCATTTCACAGACTTTGAAAGCCTATTATGTGTCAGGCACTGTTCTAGACACTAGCATGATAGATGGCATGAATGTGTATCAAAATCATTACTGCTTGTAGTGCAACCTGAGCAGAAGCACATCAATTCTGCTAGCCACCAGCAGATGGCAGTAGTAGTCATCTTTTTAAGCAGTATATTGGGATATAAGCAGCATATTAGGAATAAATCGAAATACCATAACCTCTTGAACCCAACCCATAATCAGAGCTACTCTGTGGTGTTGATGTGTAACTCTGGGACAGGCGTTTAACCTCTCTGGGGCAAAGTTTCCCTATCTGAATAATGGAGATAATAAAAGCACCTACTTCTTAAGTTGTCTTGAGAATTATATGAGAAAAGACATTTAAAGTGCTCAGCATGAAGGAAAGGATATTATTCAGTATGGTTGATACAGTTCTTGTGCCATTTGACAGAATGTCAATTTGCCAAAATATGAATGAAATCAGAAGGCTAAAAGTAGTATTTCTTAATAGAGCAATAACAATATTAACTATAGAGTAAAAGAGCTAAGCAACTAAAAATATAACAAAAGATGCAATATAATCTTAAAATAATCTGAAAGAAAGCCAGAAAGTAGGCATATTTTGAATTTACTTTTTCCATAGGTCACTTTTAGAGTATCTCGGTTGTCTGATAACTCCTAGTTGTACTCACTCAAAGTCATTGCGAATTATTTGTAGATTTCCTATTTATCAGAGGGGTAGTTGGCTTGCTAAGGGAGTTCCTAGCTAGACAGCCAAGGGAGCCACAGGACTATCAGAAAGTGAATAGTTTGATTTAAGCTTATCATCTCTTAGACAAAGGAGACAATTAAGACCTCTGGACTTCCAAAATAACTCAGTTAAAATGAACCAGAATTCAGAATTTAAAAGCCTCAGAGTCAGCTTATTTCATTTCTAGAAAAG
>NW_006442103.1:640254-699910 GCF_000325575.1 Pteropus alecto | reverse complement strand
TAGGTAGATTTAGGGTACTTTTATATGCCTTTGAGAACTACTTAAACAGCAAAGATTCCCCAAACAAGGACAATAACTTCTAGAGATAATCTAGATATGCAAATATAGGGTTTATTGAATGAATTTATCCACATGGGAATAAATAAGACGCTTTGGGGTACAGATGTTGTCCGTAAAATCTTAAGACTTCAATTAAAGAGGCAAAGTGTGATTTTCTGGCTAAGATGGTGGAGTAAGTAATGCTGTGTTTGCCTCCTCACTACCACATCAAAATTACAACTAAACTGCAGAACAACCATCATTGAAAAATCACCTGACGTCTAACTGAACAAAAGTCCTACAACTGGGGACATACAGAAGAGGCCACCTCGAGACTGGCAGGAGGGGTGGAGACATGAAATAGGCTGGTCCCACTGAAAATCAGGAAGGATATTTCAGTTGCTAGGGTCTGCCTGGAGGAGTGAGGGGTCCTGGCCCCACATGGGCTCCCCAACCTGGGGTTCCAGTGCCGGGAAGAAAAGTCCCCACAACTTCTGCTGTGAAAACCAGTGAACATTGTGGCTGAGTGAGATGAAGGGCTGTAGAAATCCCAGGTGTTCCTCTTAAAGGGCCCATGCATGGACTTATTTGCTGATGAGCTCACTCTCTCTGGGCTCCAGCACTGGGGCAGCAGCTCAAAGGACACTAGGGACATATGGGGAGCAACTAAATTGTCTGGCTTCAGGGCAAGGGGTGGAGGGGCTGTGTTTGGCCTGTGGTGGGGTCCCTCCAAAGAGACCTTAGTGCTGGCACACCAGATGGCTGTGGACTGAGCTGGAGCACACCCTGGGGCCATGTCTGAGGATTACACACCCAAAGGGCAAACTGGGCAGGCACCAGAGCCCTGCTAAAGTGAATCCTGCTCCACAGGGTCAGCCCCTGCAAAATACTCCTCCACTGTAGTCACCAGCCTGTCCTCACAATCAATCAGCTCAAGGGTCAATCCCTCCCATTGATGTGTAAACAGAAACTAAAGCTCAACTACGACAAGATGCTACATACAACCCAATACAAGGGACACACATGGAACATCTGGCTCAGATGACCAGGGGACTGTGCCACTGGGCCCACAGGACTCCTACTGTATAAGGCCACTTTACCAAGACCAAAAGATACAGCAGCTCTACCTAACTCATAGAAACAAACACAGCAAGGAAGCCAAAAAGGGGAAACAAAGAAGCATGTCCCAAGTGAAAGAACAGAACAAAGCTCCAGAAAAAGAACTCAAGAAAATAAAGACAATCAATCTACCAGATGCAGAGTTCAAAACATTGGTTATAAGGATGCTCAAGGAACTTAGGGGAAAAGTAGATAAACTGAGTGAGAACTTTAAAAAGAGACAGAGAATATAAAAATGGAGATAGAACACATAAAAAAGAATCAATCAGAAATGGAGAATACAGTAACTGTAATGAAGAGTATCTTAGGAGGAACCAATAGTAGATTAGATGAAGCAGAAGATCAACTCAGTGATTTAGAAGATAAAGTAGCAGAAAACATCCAGTCGGTAGGGCAACAAGAAAAAAAAATCCCCCCAAATGAACATAATTTAAGGGGCCTCTGGGACAACATCAAGCATGCCAACATATGCATCATAGGGGTATCAGAAGAAGAGAGAGTGCAAGTTGAAAACCTATTTGAAGAAATATTGAAGGAAAACTTCCCTATTCTGGTGAAGGAAAATAGACATACAAGCCCAGGAAGTACAGAGAGTCTCAAACAAGATGAACCCAAAGAGGCCCACACCGAGATACAACATAATTAAAATGCCAAAGGTTAAAGACAAAGAGAGAATCTTAAAAGCAGTAAGAGAAAAGCAGTTAGTTACTTACAACGGAGCTCTCAAAAGATTGTCAGCTGATTTCTCAACTGAAGCTTTGGAGGCCAGAAAGGATTGTCATGAAATATTCTAAGTGATGAAAAAGCAAGAATCTACAGCCAAGATTACTCTATCCAGCAAAGCTATCATTTAGAATCGAAGGACAGATAAAGAGCTTCCCAGACAAGAAAAAGCCAAAGGAGTTCATCACCACCAAACCAGTATTACAAGAAACGTTGGAGGGACTTCTTGAAGAAGGAGGAGGAGGAAGAGGAGGAGGAGAAGGAGATGAAAAATATAAAAGATATGAATAATAAAATGGCAATAACTACATATCTGTCAATAATTACTTTATATATAAATGAATTAAATGATCCAATCAAAAGATAGGGTAGCTTAATGGATAAGAAAACAAGACCCTTACGTATGCTGCCTACAAGAGACTTACTTCAGATAAAAAAAAACCACACACAAATACACAGACTGAAAGTAAAGAGATAAAAATTATATTTCATGAAAATGAAAATAAAAACAAAAATAAAAAGCTGGGGCAACAATACTTATACCCGACAAAACAGACTTTAAAACAAAGGCTATAATGAGACAAAGAAAAACCCAATAATTTCACTTCTGGGCATTTATCTGAAGAAACCCAAAACACTACCTCAAAGGGACATGTGAATCTATATGTTCATTGCAGCATTATTTACGGTAGTCAAGATACGAAGTCTATCTGGGTGTCCATCAATGGATGCATGGATAAAGAAAAGGTGGTACATACATACAATAGAATATTACTCAGCCATAGAAAGAATAAAATCTTGCCACCTGCAACAACATGGATGGTCCTAGAGGGTATTGTGCTGAGTGTTGTAAGTCAGAGAAAGACAAATGCCATATGATTTCACATACATGTAGAATCTAAATAACAAAACAAACAAACAAACAAAACAGAAACAAACTCATAGATACAGAGAACATTTTGATGGTTGCCAGATAAGAAGGGAGTTGAAGGGGTGAAAAAGGGAAAGGGATTAAGAAGTACAAATTGGTAGTCACAACATAGTCATGGGGATGTAAAGTATAGCACAAAGAATATGTCCATATATTGTAATAACTATGTATGGTGTCAGATGAGTTTATCTGGGTGATCACTTGTAAGTTATAGAAATGTCTAATCACTATGTTGTATTCCTGAAACTCTTATACTGTTTTATGCCAAGTGTAACTAAAAAATAAAATATTATTATTAGAAAAATATATATACTCTTGAGCCTCATTCCATATTTCGGTTTGAGTGCTCCTGGTTTGCAAGCTGTCTTTTTGGTGTGTGCACAATAAACTTTTATTAATTACTAAAAAAAAAAGCAGCAGCAGCAGCAGAAGCAGCAAAGTGCATTTCTACTTGCAGTCCAAAACATCTTACACTTTTCCTTACTAACCAATAGTGATATCTCACAGAAAGTTGATCCCTCTGAGACATCTCCACAGCCTGAGTTCATGAGCAACTCAGCAACAATATTCTCTCATTTTTATGAAAATTCATGTGATGAAATTGAAAAAGAGTAAAAGAGAATATAAACAATGCTGGTGAAATAAGTCCAGGGCTTAGCATCATTAAATGGCAGCTATGGCTGTTATTATTGTTACTTCTCATATGACTAGAGTTTTTTAACTCTGATTTTATTTTTTAGAGCAGTTTTAGGTTCACAGTAAAATTGAGTTCTAGGATTAAATCAAATGTATTGATTCTTTCTCCCAAAGATCCAGATTCATTTTACTGATTTAAAAAAGTTATTTGTTCATTTTCAATTTCATTGATTTCTGCTCTGATCTGTATTAGTTTCTACCTTCTACTTATTTTGGGCTTTATTTTTTCCTTTTTATGTATAACTTTTTAAAATCTCTAATGAGTGCCCAAGATTAGAACAGATAACTCCCCACCTTGGCTGAATAGGGCTCAAATCTCTCTTTCCTCTGTATTAGATATAGGAAGAGTTCAGCTGATCTTGTGTAGTCTCACTTTGCATATGTCTGTCTGGCTAAGTGGTCAGCAAAGACCCATGGGATCTCTCTGCAGATTTCAGGAGCTCTTTCAAGGGCAGCTCCCTCCTCCTTGGAACTTCACCTCACAACATACAGCCACCTCTGTCTCTCCAAACTTTTTATCTTTTTGACTCAGTGGACTCTCGTTAGGATCCCCCTCTATGCACCCACCATCCAGTATTTTCAGGCAGAAATCTGTGTCAATCATAGTGGTCACTTTGTTTCTCTTTTTTCAAGGATCACAGTCCTACCTGATATCAATGTCTGAAAACAGTAATTTCTTATTTTTTGTACCATTTTCTAGTTTTTAATGGAAGGGAAGTTTCAATCATTGTTATTCCATCATGACCAGAAGCAAAAGTTCCCACATCTT
Source organism: Pteropus alecto (assembly GCF_000325575.1). Lineage (NCBI taxonomy): Eukaryota > Metazoa > Chordata > Mammalia > Chiroptera > Pteropodidae > Pteropus > Pteropus alecto. Next base: position 695,633 of record NW_006442103.1, on the reverse strand, counting down.
AGATTCTTAAGTTTTATTTTGTTCCCATGCTCGTCTTTGTTCCTTGTTAAGGTTTGTTTGTTTTGGTCTTTGGCTTTCAGGATAGAAGCTGTTCTCAAATATCAGTGTTGGATGTTCATATTTCACAATGAGGCATAACAAAGTTGATCAAGTGGAGATCAACTGAGGGTGATCAGTGGGGACCTGGCCTTTTCATTGGCAAATCTCCATATGTCAGTATACCACAGTTTTTCTTTTAAAGATGGGCAGTGACCTAAGAGAGGAATTATCCATTCTGATGCCTGGGATTATCAACCTGGCTGCTAAACTTCTGAGAACCAAGCAGAGAAAGAAGTTGGGGGGCTTTGTATTTAGGAGGTAGATTTTTCTCTATATTTCCCCTTTTCAGTATGATGCGACTTCTCACTTTTACCTTCTGCTGTTCCAAGACTAGGTCCGTTTTGTTTGGTCTCTCCAAAGAGTAAACATCCCATCTTGGGCAGTTGTCCTGGGGTGGGCAGTTGACTGGCTGTGCGAGGTAGAGACGGGACTCTATGGAGTGTGTTAACGTGTCCTCTTAAAGTCTTTACCAATCCTCCTGTTTGTTGTTCTCTCATTCTGCACTTCTGCATTTAGAGATCATTTGTGTCTGCAGTTCCTGAGATTCTTCTTGGGCTCTGCTATAGAAAATAGTTTGCCTTTTGCTTTCTCCCCTCTGGCTCAGAAGTTGTCTTTCTCTGGCCTAAGTTAGTTACCATTCTGTCATTGGCTTTCCCAGTTTCTAAAATGTCAAATTTTCTTGTCTCCTATCTTCTTTGTCCTTGTGGCTCTGTGTATTTTAAAATATAAACTACTTTTAGAGCAGTTTTGGATTCAGAGAAAAACTGAGCAGAAAGTACAGAGAATTTCCATATACAGTCACATACCACTTAACAATGTAGGATACATTGAGAAATGCGTCATTAGGTGTTTTGATTGTTGTGCAAACATCAAGTGCACTCCCACAAACCTAGTATAGCCCACTACACACCTAGGCTGTATGGTATAGCCTACTGTTCCTAGCCTATGCAGCATGTCATTGTACAAAACAACATGAGATGAAATCAAGCACAAGAGAAAATGATGCAATAAAGAGACACAGTAAACAAAAGATGTATGAGGCTGCCGTCAGTGTGACACAGCATATTGTTTACAGAAAACTTTTTATAAGTAGAGAACACTCTAAAATAAAAATAAAAGTAAATATATAACCCAGTAATGTAGTTGTTTATTACTAAGTATTATGTACTGTACATAATTTTATGTGCTATATTTTTATAGGACTAGCAGTTTGTTTACACTAGCATCACCATAAACACATGAGTATTGCATCGCACATTATGATGGCTACAATGTCATTAGGTGGTAGGAATTTTTAGGTCTATTATAACCTAATGGGACCACCACTGTATATGTAGTCTGTGGCTGACTGAAACATTGTTTATGGTGGGCATGGCTGTATATAGATAAAATGTATGCCTAGGAACGAAAAATAAAAGTCCACACATAATTTTCCAAAATAACTTTGTTACTCAGTACATGTTATTATAGTTAATGCGACTATTTAATACTTAAAAAGTTCAGGTGCTTAGGGATTCTCTGAAAAGCCAGTTTTCCTTTCTGACTAACAGGTTTCATTTTTATCAGCACTAGTTGTAATGCTTAAACATGGCCACCTATAAAAAATTTACTAGATGAAGCTATAGCTAATCACACGTATAGTATGGAAGTTGGAAGGCAGGTACACTGAAGAAAGTCAGCAACACGGAGGGGCAGGCAGGTTTGTCAATAAGCACACATTTCAGAATTCAAAATGCCTTCTTTAAGCTGGCACCATGGCTGTAGTGTGCAGGGGATGTTTACTGCTTGTTGGATTTTACAGCATTATATGCAGTGCTCCTTGAAGTTCTCTGCTTGCTATTCTGAAACGTGTTTGAGTTTTTCACTCAAGAAGTAAATGACTTTGGTTGCCCAGATGAGTCAGTAATTTTTGAGCACTGAGACAGGAGATTTATTTCAATCCATGCCTTCAGAGGCACAGAAGCCAGTCAGGACCCTGCTACAGTGAAAAAGAAAAGATTCTTTTATTGAACCCCCACCTTTCTTTAAAAATGCCAAAGAGCACTGAATTACAGGCCTGCCAGACACACAGCCTTTCCTTCTTTTCTTCAGAGAGGGGGAGGGGTGGGCACACCGTCTTTTGTCTTTCTTTTCTTTTTTCCGCCTACAGCACCTGGTATTCCCAGGTGGTCTCCCATCCAAGTACTAACCAGGCCAGACCCTGCTTAGCTTCTGAGATCAGCCGAGAATCAGCACGTTCATGGCAGTAGACTTGTCTTTATTTTCTAGAGTTACCACCTGGTTTGGAAACTTCAGGGCTATTTCTAAAACTTCATTGGGATGTGCCAGAAAAATCCTCCTTAACATACACAGTTGAATGGAAGAGAGTTTTGAGATGCTAATGTCCATTTATTGAATAAAAAAAAATTAGAAGACATTATACATTAAATTTCCACTAATTCATAACAAAAAATCTAGCTTAAAGAAATTGACACCTTTTGAGACAAATAGTAGGAAACCTGAGGTCCAAAGCTCTAAAACCAGCCAGTTAAAAAATGTTTATCAAAAACTTATTTTGGACAAGTCTGTTGAGGTTGAAAAGTCTGAGATAAAGTCCTGCCTGCCCTCCAATTGCCTATAGTATTCTCAGGCAGAGAAACCCAAACTCAGGGAACCATGCACGAGTTAACTAGTAAGTCTAGACAAATACACAAGCAAGGTTTTGGTTGGGTTTACAAAAGAGTATTTCAGGCAATATACAGGGACCACATGATCTGAAAAAACCTGGAAAATCTTCATAAAGAAAGTACACATTGATTTGGGGTTGAAATAGATAAGAACCAGAAAACCTGAAGGGTAAAGGAAAAGCAAATAGCAGATAGTCTTGGAGAGTGTGTCAATTAAGAGTACGAAGGAGCCAGGTTGGTAAATGCCCTGATGATAATGTCTGGCTGAGAGGGTGAAGATTATTTTTGAGACCCAGGGTCGACAGCAGTGTTTAAAACTAGACAACCAATGCAAGGATTCCCTTTCTTTTCTTCCCGCCCTTCTTTTTGTCCTTTAAAAACGCAACGTGATTCGACATTCTCAGTCGCTAGGAAATAAAGCAATTAAGGCACTCACGGATGTTCTGGGCCCTTAAGTTATCTCTGGGGTGGAGCTCAGGGCAGTCGATGAGAGTCTGCCAGGTAGGATCAGACCTGTCAGCAGGCCGATTCCAGCTTCTGTGAATAATGCTCACTGCCTGAATAGCCCTGGGGTTAAAGGAGGTTCCCGCGAATGACAGGTACTTTCACCATTCGAACGTCTGTGATCGCACGCAGCGGCTGCGGAGCGCCAGCTGAGCACTCTTTTCACCAGATGGTTCACGTTTACAGGTTTCGTCTAGCTCCTGCTCACTAGGCATGGAAAACTAATAATGCTGGTGAAACGACATGTCACAGGGAGGGCTGAACAAGGAGAATGCGTAAAAGAGTCCCAGAAAGATCTGGTTTTCGTATAGACGGGTCTGTAGAATCTGCGTTAATCTTCAGCCTCACAGCCCCTGGCCCTGCTCCCAGCTCTCCTTCCCTGCAGCCAGCAGAGGGCTCCCGTGCTCCCGCACTCCCTCCGCAGACGCAGGGCTTAGGCGCTAGGTGAGGCAGGCTGTGACCAAGGGCCGAGCCCGCTGCCGCCGCGGCCCCGGCAGCGTCACCCCGGGATGTGCCCCGCACTGGGAACAAGAACCCGGGCGCCGAAGCCGCCGGGGACGAAGCAGGAGCCGCTCTCGCGAGGCGGGGAGGAGACGCTGGGGGAGGAGAAGGGGAGGAGAGGGGAGGGGGGAGGACGAGGGGGAGGAAAAGGAGGAGAGAAGGAGAGGAGGAGGGCCGGAGCTGCCCCGCCCAGCGGAGCCGCGGGAGCGCGGGGATCTCCAGCCCCCGCTGCACGCTCTCCCCGCCCCTCCCACGCCTTCCGCTGGCACCTGGGGCTGTAGGTGCGCGCGGATCGGGAGGAGTTTCCGCGGCCGCAGCAGCGGCGGGAGCCTGGAGCCGAAACGCAGCTGCAGCAGAGGCTCAACCCGAGCAGCCGCGGGAGCCGAAGCAGGGTCCTGCCGGCTCTCCGTCCTTCTGTCCGTCGGTCGGTTGGCCGCGGAAGCTGCGAGGAGGCGTCATGTAGCCTCAGCAGCAAGCCCACTGCGGATTTGCAACTATTTATTTATTTAGGCGGGGTGGGGGTGCGGTGAAACTGTCTCTCCGCTCCACCTTCTCGCCTCCTCCCATTTGCACGCTGCATCTGCCCCTAAAAAGCCGAGGGATTCGGGGAGGGCGGGGCCGTGGATCAGAGAGGGACTTACGGTCGCCGCACGGAGGAGCCATGGCTGAGGAGAGCGCCGAGGTACCCCGTGAACTGTCAGGTAGGAGCCGCGCGCGTGGGGTTCCCTGCCTCTGCGCTCCTCGCCCCCGCCGTGCTGCCCACCCCGGCCGGGGTCCCACAGGTCCCGCGGAGTCCCGGGCCCCGGCTCCGAGTGCGGTTAGGCTGGTTACCGGGGGCGCCAGGAAGTTTGCTCCCCTCTGACCGCGTGAAAAGCCAAGTCCAGAGAGACTGGCGTGGGGGGAATTGGGCGCCCCGGCGCTGCCTCCCGCCGTGACTAGGGCTTCGAGGTTGGCGGTAGGAGGGTGCTGCCTGGGTCTCGGGAGTTGCGTAGGCAAGGAGAACCCTTACAGCAGCTGGCCCACTGCCCCCAGCTCAGGGAAGTCTGGGGAAGTCCAGCACAGGACGCGGGCGAGCGCGCAGTAGGTGGTCTCTGGCACGTGTAACCCCCTGCCCTCCTGGGAAAATCCCAGACCTGAGGTGCCCCGCTGACATGCAGACTCGAGGATGGGGCGCTGGTCTGGTATTAGGAATGAGACTGGCAAGGCGTGGCTTCGCTTAGCCATCTGGGAGCGAAAGGGTTACAGGACTGACGCAAACTCGGGCCAGGAAATTGAGGGTTAATGATAAAAGCTGTATTTTAATAATAATTAACCTTACCTGTTCTTTAAACCCTGGATCTCCTAGGGAACTTGTGTGGGGTACCCAATGCAAGGTGACCCATTGTTTGAGCCCCTTGAGGTTATTTTGGGGGGTGGGTGGGGCTGGATTTTATGCCTTGAGGTTTAACTTAATTTTGTGGAGGGTTAAGATGGCAGAGCTAAAATGAGGTGAGGGGACAGTGTTCTGGAAACCTAGTGTTTAAGCTTGTGTGTGTATGCGCTTGTGTGTAGCATGTTGTAACAAGGTATGTGTGTCTGCGTGTGTTTTGAGCCCCCGTGGCCTATATTCCTTGCTGTCCCATCCTTGCCACACTGCACGGGCCTACAGCTCAGTAAGATGGTGAATGGTTTTGACTAGACGAAGTTCTCACCGCCCCTTCATCTGCTTCTGAGGAATTTGCCCCCTGTTCCTCCTTTTAGCCACAGTACTTTGTAGGAGTTTGTGCTTCTCCATTAGTGACTGTAAACTCAGCAGGTGAAACCTGATGGACATAAGCTGTTGCTAGGTTTGTATGGAAGCTTCTGCTTTTGTTGAATTGAAAGGAAAACCAATTAAGTATTTACCCGAATTTAGGGTATGAAGTAGCTCCCTTCTCCCCCCTTGTATCCTGGGTCTCCTTCCTCTCCTCTCTCTTTTCAACCCTGTGGAGACCCCTCCTCAGATAAGCATCAACTGCGTTTGCTGGATGGAGTGACTGGTCCGTCCGGTTTGGGGAGGTTGAAGCCTTTCCAACCCCCTACCCGGAAGAGGAAACACGCCCAGAGCTCTGAGCTGCCTGGAGGTCCTGAAAAAGAGAGATTAGGGGAGGGCTTGTTTAACTGGCCAGGGGATAAGGATAACTAAGAGTGTGGCAGATTTTTCAATTAGTTGTCCTGAGCCTGGTAGTGAAAAGTGTAGGTAATTACTTAGGTCTAACTAGGAGAAAGGGTGATGAAAGATGGGGTGGAAATAAGGTGCCTGGTTTGTATTGATGTTTCTGAAAATAAATACTTTGATATATTTTAAAGTTGAATTTAGCCCTTATCTAGAAATAGAATTTTTATGTTTATTGAGTCTTGCCCATTTCACATGGTTTTCAACCAAATGACACATGCTTTTGGGATATGCCCAATCTGATTTTTCTGAGCCTTTAACTGGTCCAATTAGTGTGAGATAGGGGAAATTCCCGCACTCACTTTTCTCTTAATTTCAAGTTCTCATGAGAGTTCTACTCTGATCAATTCAAAATGGCAAACATATGAAGAGCCTCAATGTATTCCCTTAAGGCAGCCCATGAAGGCATTTAAAAATGTACTGTGTATCTTTCTGATTATGAAAGTAATACAGACTTTTTATTAAAAAATTTAAGTGCAGAGAAGAATGAGAATATGTTACCCATATGCCCACTCAGAGATAGCTACTTCTAATTTTTTGGTATGTAATTTTTTAGTTTCTTGCCATGTGTATATATTCTTAAGTCAGTTTCAGTTATAACCAGGAAGAGAATAGGAAAAGGACATCCCAGGAAAGAATAATATATACAGAATCCTGGGTGTATAGAGGATGAAGATGACAGAGATGATTGAATCTCTAGGTATGTGCTGAGAAGCTGAAAAAATGTGAAAGACATTCACAAACCTTGAATGACTTGCTTCAAGGTTTGAATTCATCCAGAAATGACTGCAGCTTATAGACCAAGAGTGACATGGTCAGGCTGCGGTTTTGGAAGGGTCACTTTGATTATGGAGGGGACAGGGGCCTGAGAGGTTAGAAGCTGTGGACTTAGTAAGAGATTCTGACACCCTGAATGCAAGGTCAAGCCCTCAGAGGTCAAGAGCTGACCCAGGAGAGTAAGTGACTGGCTTCCTATCTGAGAGAAGTTGGAGATAGTGACCAGAGGAGGAGAAGGAAAATGAGTTTGGTTTGGAACCTGTCCAGTTTGGGGTCGTCATGGGATTCCCAGGAAGACCTTCCTGCCACTGTCCAAATTCTCAGGTCTTCCTGTGTCTCTCTATCCCCCTGTTCCATTGCCTTTTCACCACTCTTTGGAAGTGTTGTGCTGTGATGAATTTGGAAGAACAGATGGCCAGGAGCACTTTTTGCTGTCTACATTCGTCAGCTTAGTTCTGAGTCTTTTCCCTATATCCTAACCTTCATGTCAAGGCACTCACAGAAAATGATAATGTCTGTGTTCTGGCACTGGGGGCCAGGGGTAACTATCCAAGGAGTTTGTGAATTCCTTTTGTGCTTATGGTCTGCATGCAATGTAGTGTTGGATAATACTACCCAACAGTACTCCGCTTTGTTTTCTTGTGTGTGTATCCTATTTACCCAGCAGGATTATGTCATGCCTTGCATGGACTAGTTTTATGTCATATACTTTTATTTTTGAGCACACAGTATGAGGCCCAAAATAGGTGTCCATTAAATACTTGCTGATTGATAACTATCAGGCTTGTTAAAACAAGCAAATAATAAAAGGACAGCAACAACAGTAAAAATAACCAAAAATACTCCTCCAAATGCTTTCTCTGCCCTAAAGCTTTTTTCTTATTTATAAAATATAATGAAACTATTTCCTTCTTTCAGAAAACATAAAGGATGTTGTTGGCAGAAAGATAAAAATTGGAGTGAAGAAGAAAATAAAATTGGAAGTTAAGGGAGACAAAGTTGAAAACAAGGTGTTGGTAAGTATTCTTGTTTTTTAAGAAAATGGTTGGAAATGAAAGTGTTTTTCTCTTACATTAATTTGATTGCTTAATTTTCATGCAGTACTAGTTCTGTTTTATATTTTGTTCAAAAGTTCTAAATTAATTGGAGTATTTGTTTATTGAAAGGTAAAAGTAGAATTTAATTTTACAATTATATTTCTTAAAGTTGTAAAAGTAGCCTATCTTTAGATCATTTCCTAGAGCCTGTTTTTGTTTAAGCAAAGTTTGATGTTAAATGGACCTTATTATTTTTGTTGTGGCTGATTTATGATTTTATTTGTGAGGATTCAGGGAGAAGTTAAAAAAATTCATTTCCTGTCAGTTTAATGATTTAGTTAAATTTTCCCAAATATATTCACGTTCATCTTAACGGGTGATGATCTGAGAGTGTGAAGAAAACATTTGTCCTTTCATGTTGGTTATGGTGTTTCGGAGGCAAACGCCTGCTGGAGGCAGTGTCTGTGGGTGCTGAGATTGAACTTGGGGTTCCGTCCAGTCTGCGAGAGGAGTTGCTGGAATGGCTGAAGGATTGGACCTTGCTGGGCATCGAGTTGTTAGGCAGTTGCCATGACGGAATTTCTTCATAGAGATGAAAAGTTTTTTGTGGTATTTTAATGGTTTCTAGGTTGAGATTGTAGTAAACCTAAATTTAAGCTTAGGTGAATATATCTTGTTTTTATTTTTTGGTGGAGAGAATTCTCTGTTTATCTTTTATCATTGGGAATTTTTAAACATATGAAAAAGTAGAGACTAGTATAATGAACCTTGTGTACTTTTCATCTAGCTTTGATAATTTTTGATGTTTTGCCAATACTGTTTTATCTATTTCCCCACAGGGTTCCCCGGCCCCGCCCCTGCCCCAAGTGTATTTTAAAACAAATCTCAAGCATATGTCATTGAAAGAGAATATTTTTAATATTCTGTTTCTTTAATTGAAGTTGCTCAGAATTTGAAGTGTCTTTTTGATAACATCTGTCTCGAGAATCTTTAAAAGTATCTGCTTGCCTTTCCCTGTAGATATAAAGATTAGGCTGTTGATGGATGAATTCTATTTCTCTATGCTCTGTACAAGTCAGGATGGCAGAGAAATTGAAGTGGGAAAACTTGAGTGACTTTTGGGCCTCAACAAAATGTGTTGATGTAGATTGAATAATTAAGGTCATCCATAGCAGTGGTGAGTGGTGCCATTGTTCTATTTTATTTGGCTTTAATAAAGAGTAAGTTTCCTAAAAGTACATTTTACTTAATGGTGTTTAACCATAGAATTCTGGTATTTTTTGGAGATGGTCGTGTAGAAAGACGAACTTTTGTTTCTGCCATTTGTTGTTTTACATGCTTAAAGTAAATATTCACAAGGTGGACCCACTTTTATACAAATTAAATGCCAGGTAATGTTTGCCACAATAGTCTAACATGGAACATGGTGTTATTTTGTATGAACGCTTTCATCACACTAAGAATAAACCCAGGTCGTAGTAAAATTTGCAAAGGTAAATTTTAAAGACAAATTTTAATATCCACTATAATAATATTAGGTTAGCTCCATTTAAAAATAGTTTTGATTAGTACTTAATATAAAGATTTTTTTGGCTCATCTTAAAATTAGCTGGAGTCTGTTAAAGTTCTAACCAAATTATGAGTTTATTTGAATTTAAGCAATTATCTCCCCAAATCTGGAATCTGAGCAGTTTCTAGTAGCTTGGTGTAAACTTGTTTTGGCTATTCCTTACTTGCATGGGTAGGAATTATTAATAGAAATATTCAGGGTCAGACAAGCTTCAAGTTTGAGCAGATGGTTTATGAATTTACCTTTAAATTGTGGATTTTGGAGTTTCTGAATTTTGAGAAATTTAATTACTTAAATTAAAACATTGGAGGATCTCTTTATAATTTGCATTTCCGGCTTTCCTTTGGCTCTCAGTTTACTAAGATAGGTTATAAATGAGTTGGCTCATACTTTCAACACATCTTTTTTGAATTTTATTTCTTGTTCCCTTCCCCCAGTGCCCATGCTTTATGTCTTTTCTTCTTATCAAGGAGTGTGTTATATGTTACTTATTCTCTTTATAGTTTGAGATTTTATACCTTTTCTAGCTTATCTTTTGTAGAAAGTTTATCTTCATCTTCCATCTTCTCATGGCCATAATAGCTAATAATCATTGAACATTGATCAAGTGTTAGGCCCTCAGCTGAACCACTTAATTATACATTTCCTTATTCGATCCCACAGGAACTCTATGAGGTAGGCACTATTTATATCTCTATTTGAGGAAACTGAGATTTAGAGAGGCTAAAGGAACTTGTTGATCCATCTAGTTAATGACAGAGCTGGGATTTGAACCCAGATTTGCCTCAGAGCGTATCTGCTTCACCATTATGCTCAAAATAAAAAGAAACATTCTTTTGTTGGTTGTTCAGTGTTTGCAAACTTTCAACCAGTGATTGGGGAGAGTTGGATCTTAGAGGGATCAGTAATCTCTGTGTTTATTTGATTTTATTTGATTTATATATTAACTTGTTCCATACTTATTGAGTGCCTACTGTGTACTAAACACATAGTATGTACAGGGTGCCCGTAGATTCTGCCTTCATGGGACTCAGAGCTCACAGTCTAGTGGGAGGTAAACATGTCTTCAGGCAGTGCTTGAGGTGTGCTCTGAGCAGGGTGACTGGGGCTGTGACAGCACTTAAGAAGGGCCCTAATTCAGGCCTGAGGGTCCGGGAAGACTTCCAGAAGAAAGTGAGATATAAGCTGACACTCAATGGATGAGTCAGAGTTAGCCAAGGAATAGAGACACGCTCTGAATAAAAGGAACAGAATATGCCTAGAAGCCAGAGGAAGCATAGCGTGTTAGGAAACATACTAGGTACGGCTGGAGCAAGTTGTGTACAGTGGAGAATGCCAGGCATAGAGATGATTCCTTTCCTTGTAATCGCCAAATCAGGTGAAAGTTGGGACTGATTAGAGAGGCGGCTACTTATCACCTGTTTCTAATAATATTTACATGAACTTTATCCTCACTCCTCTCGGAAGGCAGTAGAGCTCAGTGGTTTAGGACTTGGACCTTGGTGTCACACCTGGTTCACACTGTGGCTCAGCCACTTTATAACAACATTAAGCCTCAATGCCTTTCTTTAATGAAAGATGTTATAACAGTATCTGTTTGTAAATGGTTGCTTTGAAGATTAACTGGGATATATTTAAATACTGCTTAGCACAGTGCCTAGCATATGATAAACACCCAACAGATAAAGCAAAAGGAACCAAAGGGTCCTGTATTCTATTTTCTCAGTGGCACAGAAAATGCCCAATCCTGATGCCCAGGTATCCATGGCTTTCATTGAGAGTTTGAGCTCAGTTCACCATGAGGCCAAGAACGTTTATTTGTAGTTTGTGGCACCTATTTAGCAGGATGGGGTGTACCTGACTAGATCCAGAATCCCTAAGGTATGCTTTGGTCACATGAAATCAGAGATACTGTGGTGCTCAGCAGGGTGAGTGTTCTAGGGTCAAATACGTTTGTCCGTCAGGGTGTTAAAGAGAAATTGGTTTACTGCATGGCTTTCCAGAGCCATTAATATACCTGTGTGCATGGTAGAGTTCTAAGGATGAGGTCAACGATGCTGTCTTTCACAGACTTATTTGTCCTGAGACCTTAATGACCGTAAGTTGGGAAACTGGGATGGAGCAGGCTCAAGCTAGTGTCTTTTGGGACAGTTTAAAGAGAAACTGGACCAGGCTGAAACAGGCCACCCGCCGTGAGGAGTGCTTACCGAAAAGCGGCCCGTCAGCCCTGTGCTTTTTATCTAAGTGATAGGTAGGTGTGCTGGAGTCCACACACTGGCAACGTGTTATCTGTTGCCGTAATACCTTCCTCTGTCGTCTTTAGGGAATGTCATTAGGAAGTGATTCTGTGTTTCTTAGACTCTTATTCCATTCTCCCACTTGCTAATTGAATCTTTACCCAGTTTTGGCTGTAGCTGGACTTTTAAAAATGTATTTTAATTTATGTATTCATTTTAAATTAAAACTTTAATTTTTAGATAATTATAGATTTATAGGCAGTTATAAAAAATAATACAGAAATATCTTTGTACCCTTTATCCAGTTTCCCATATGTTCCAGAATTATATAGTACAATGTTACAAGCAGGGTGCTGACATTGATCCTGTGAAACGCAGCACACTTCCATCATCATGGGGGTCCCTTAATTGCTTTTCACAGCCTCACACTCTCACCCATCACTCTCTGACCCCTGGTAGCTATTAATCTGCTCTTCATTTCTGTAATTTTGTTACTTCAAAAATGTATATAAGTGTAATAACACAATACATGCCACAGTCCATAGTATGGATGTGCCACAGCCTGTGTACCCACCCATGATGGACTTGTGGGCTGTTTCTAGTTTTTGGCCATTAGGAATAACTGATGAAAGTATTTAGTTACAGGCTTTTGTGTGAACATAAGTCTTCATGTCTCCCTGGTCAGTGCTAACGAGTGCAATTGTGGGTTTGCACTGGAATTGCCTTAGATTTCCTAAGAAGCTGTCAAGTTGTTTTCCAGAGTGTCTATACTCTGCAGTCCTACCAGCAGTGTATGAGGGATCCAGTCTCCCCAAATCCTTGGCAGCATTTGATATTACTTGGACTTTTTAAAAGTACTAATGGTTGAAAGAAAAATATTGTTAGGAGGAAGCAAGGTCCCTGGTGACCTCCTCCTGCCCATGCTTCTGCCTTTGCTTGTCTGGGGGCAGGCATATGACCTGTTTCTCCAAGGTGGTGGCTCTGGAGTGTATGGAGGATCCATTCTTGGTCTCAGCGTTGTTTGTTCTGTTTCGTTTTGGAATTTGGGTTATATCATCTTTGCCAACCCTGTGATCCCCCACACCCCTCATAAAATGCACTGGAAATGTGATTTCCTTCTTTTTAGACTGAGCAGGCAGGGGAAAGGACATGCACATTTAATTGTGTCAGTTTGTTTACCTGTTCCCTTTAAAACAATTCACAATTTTTCATTTATTTTCTAATTGAAAAGTTAACCTGGAATCTCTTTGACATATTTTATTTTGTTTGGCTATTTATTTATAACTTTTAAGCATCTTAATTAGGCTTGATTGGAACAACCGTAAGTAAACTTTGAAAATATTGAAAAGTGTAAGAATATTATTTTGGGTAATGTGCATCCTTAAAATATTTGATGGCAGTGCTGTCTTTTGTTAACTCAAAATATAAACTCAATTATTACCTGTTCGTTTAAAAAAATACATTAAAAATGGACTGTCACCTAAGTTTTGTAAGCATTTGGCCCACTTAAATCATGAATTGCTTTAAATCTCAGATGTTCTCTGATGTGGAAGGCATTGTTCTTTTACATCAGCCATGTTCATTTCGCATGACCAGTTTGTTTAATCTTTTCCTAATTCCCTGTTCTCTAATAACTAACTTGACTCAGCAGCACGACCTGTGGCATTGCCATTTCTCAGAGAAATAGCCACTCTGGAATCTGTTTTGTAGCTACTTTTGGTGACATCAACCTTGGCCCATGGTTTCAGACATTTTTTGAAAACCAGTAGTACCCTTTTAAAACACATAATTTTCCATGGAACTCATAAAGTAGTGATATTTTAAGAGTATATTTTGTAAGCTTATAGTTAAAGCCAAAATGGTATAAACCCAATCAGTGATGTCAGTGAGGCTGTTTTGATGAACATAAATTAGAAATAGAAGGGAGATTGGATTTGTTTTGGCTACATAGGATAGAGACGCTCCCCATTCACCAGTTAAGTGGTACAAATATCACCCTTTTAAAAACAGCTAGTTTTGTAATCCTAGGATGCTTTCCACATAGAGATGGCTGGAGAAGCTTTATTCTGAGTTCTGTACAAAAATGGGTTATCCTGACAGCACAGCTTCCCTCATTGTTGATCTCCGATATGTTAAATGTGATGTAACACATCAAATCATGTGTTTGTGTTTTATTCCAGTAAAACACAATTAAAATTGATGTAAGAATGAAATTCACATCAGATATTTGTAGATTGCAGTGGATTCTGGATCACACTGTTGGAAAATCATTGTTCTGGCCTCTGGGCTTCATTCTCTCTGCGGAGGCTCTTGTACTGGTTGTGGGTAATTTGAACAGATCTCTTTGTGGTACCTCTTGGAGTCTTAGCTTTTAAGGATCACTTACAATTCAGTGCATAGGTAATTTTCAGAGCACCTGGGTGAAGTTACATGACTTAAAAAATCAGCAACAACATTGAAACTATCTTCAGGAGTGGGTATCGGAGAGCATCAAGTTTTGCTAAGGGTCCTAGCAGAAGTTCTGGGAGATTCAAAATGAATTCATATTTGAATGCTTCAGAATTTATCCCACCTCAAAACTGGAGTCGGCTCCCATTGATATTGCTTAGATGTTGGTGGCAGGCTCTGGCTCTGGGCATGTATTTCCAAGTCGCAGTTCTGGCCAACTTGAACTTGTTACCTGAGTTGCATTTACATTCTGCTCGCTCTTCTTCAGCTGCCCCAGTTTCTTCTGTAGTTAGGTGGGTCAAATGACCTTGGGCAAGAAGCTGTGGAACATACACCAGCCCTGGTGTAACTTTTCATTGTTCTTGAAAAGATACTCTTTTCCAGCCTCTGGGATTTAGCCACCCTGAGGACAGGGCATTGAGGTAACAGCCTGGGGAGGGGGAGGGGGAGGGGGAGGAGGAGGAGCAGGAGCAAGAGCAGGAGGAGAGGGATAAGAGGGAGTATTGTGAAAGGAGCCTTGAGGACATGGAGGAGCCAGGATATCTAACCAAAATGTGGAATGAACAGGGAGAACTTTTTTGTGTGTGGTTATAAAGCAGTTACAGAGAAAACAAAGACTTTAGTAAAGGGTTGCTGTAGCACCTTTATGTTTCATTTAATTGGAAACACTGTTAATAGTTACTGTTAAAATAGACTGACAAATGCAACTAAAATTTGATGAAGGCTAGATTTTTTTTCCTCCCCAAATCCTCCTCCCCTTTCTAAAATGCTTGTCTTTTAATAGAATATAATTTGGATTGGTGTATAAGAGGCATATTGATGTCTAAATTTTTGTTATGAATTTGTCTCTTGCTCTCTTGCTGTCTCTCCCACTTTCTCCAAACTCTTTGAGAAAAGAGGGGTAAAGTAAAGGAGAGAAAAGAATGATGCTTGGGGTGGGATGTGTGTGTCTACATAAAACAGTCTGTTCACTTTCATCCACTGGGTCCTTTTCCTCATCTTTGTCTTTGGGGAGAGAGTTTTTCTTTTTGAAAATATCATCTCTTGCTAACCCTTAGCCCACAGGTGTCTTGGTCTCTCTAGATGTGGGTAGGTGCACAGCAGGTCCCCTTAGAGGTTGAAGCAGGGACCTACAAATGCCCTGAGCTGTTCTTAGAGTATTTTCAGTCTGTGGCAAGGGTTAGAGATGAATGTGCATAGTTCCTGCTCAGGGGACATTGATGGGCATTGACCGAGAGTGGTAGGCATGTCCTCCAGATGGGACTTGGTGTGGACAGACTGACTTGAGCTAATTCTGGGGCAGTTACTGAGCTCTTGCCTTCCTTGATTGCTGCCTAGAGGATTTTTGGCTGGAGGACTCTTGGTGACTATCTAACCATGCATTCTGGCCCATGAGAAGTTTCTTCTATAGCATTCCTGGTAGCTGGTATCCACTTTTTGCTTCACTATTTTCATGATGGGAAAAGCGAGAGTCTCAGAAAGCCCTTTCTTAGTTTGGGCTGGAATTTGCTTCTCAGTTACTTTTCTGTGTTCGTTCTAGTGTGGTGTCTACTGGATGTCACAGAACAGTTTTGCTCTCTTCTACTTATGAGTGTGGGTCAAATATTTGAAGCTGGTTTTCAGGTTTTCCTGGGCCTTTTAGTCATCAGGCTGGTTATGTTCATCTTCTGCAGTCTCACTTCAGAGACTGTTGCTTTCAGACTTTCCACTGCTCTGATCACCTTGGTTTGGAATCATCCTACTTTATCGCTGAGCCTTTTAAACTGTAGGTGTTTTAGGATCACAGATGTTTGGCAAACTGTGTTATACTGAACTAAGCAGACTTTCTCCATGTCTTTAATGGGCTCCTGGAGATAGTGCCTCTTGAAGCAGGGCTGTGGTCTGTGGCATCACAGAGCCTTTCCTCCAGATTATGTAGGAAGCACTGATCAGGTGTAGTCGACCAGGTGAAGAGTGCAAGCAACATGTTGCATGGGCATTGGAAACGTCCTTTTTAGAAAATATGGAATGCTTCACTAATTTACGTGCTGTCCTTGTGCAGAGGCTGTGCTAGTCTTTTCTGTATCTTTCCAATTTTTTTATGTGTTGCCGAAGAAAGCACTTGGAAAAATTTTCTTTTTGTTTTTTTCTTGTTTTTTAAATTTCAAAAGTATCCATGCTATTTGCAGTACTAAAAAATTATATAAGAAAACAAAACTGAAGCATCACCTAGTCCTATTAATTCAGATGTGTTTGGAAAAAATATCAGTATTTTCCAGATTTTTCTATGCTAACATATAAAATATATGATATACTTTTTAAATGGAATTATGAATACTATTTTGTAACCTACTTTTAAAACAATAATTAAGGTCAAAGGTTTCTATGACAATAATACATAAGTTTTGAATTTCTGCATGGTACCCCATTAATCCACTATAAATTATATACCATAATTTATCTAACACTTATTGTGAGATATTCAGGTTGCTTCCAATATTTTGCCTTATAAATGTGTACATCCTCATTTATTACTCCTAGATAAATTCCTGGAAGTGGAATTGCTGCCTGACAAGCATTTTTTAAAGGATGTATTTTTCAACCTGATTGTTGTTCAGGAAGTCTCAATAGAGAATACCCATCAATTTTAGTGTGTGTGTGTGTGTGTGTGTGTGTGTGTGTGTTTTAAATCTACTTAGCAGAATGGCTTGTTCTCTTTGTTAAAGTTCTTATATTTCTTAGGCCAGTGCTCCCTGGACCTTGGCTTTATAGGCAAACCTTTTTCTTGCAATTTAGGGCCTTTGACAGGTCTGCCTGTGTGTGTATATACTGTCTTCCACAGCCTGTTTGCAGATGTGGGGAGGTCTTGTGGCTCTTGTGTTTCCTAGGGACTGCAAATGGAATTGCGGAGTCATAGCCCTTGACTGCCGCTGTCTTGGCTTTTGCTGAATCAGCTATAGTCTTTTCCTTGGCTGCATCCTAGCTGGGTGTGATACTGTGTTACATGATTTTGGTCTTTGATTTTTGCTCTTATCGTGGGACTTTCTAACCTTGGGTCCTTGAATGCACTGATGAAAGGTTGTTGAGCAGATTTGCAAATGATAAGGCACATAGCACTTTCATTAGACAAAATGTAGTTAAGAGGACCCCTAAGCTAATAAGCATGTACAGCTAGTCCTGTGTCTTAGAAGATATTTTGGTATCAAATAAAAAGAGACATTACTTCTCCTTCCAGAGAGTGCTGAAGGCAGTTTACTTCACCTGTATAGCTGCCACTAAATCCCTTCAGTTGCAAGGTCCTTCCCCGCTCTGCTGCAGCAGTGGGGCGGTCCTTACCTCTTATCCTACTTCCCTTCCCCTGGCTCCCCACCCTGGGAGGGGCGTGTCCAGGTGCTATGGACTTGGGGCTCCCCTTCTAGGACCAGCTTCTGATGGAGCCCTTCCTCCTTGCTGAGTCCCCCACGTGTTCAGCCTGAACTCTCTCCTCCTAAGCTGCCACGTGCACCGTGCTGGTCGTGGTGTCTTCCCTTCTCAGACTGGCTGGTAGGTAGGAGGGGGTTCCTCAGGGACTCCCTGTGTGCTGCTTCAGAAAACAAGCACATAGGACCCCTTCTATTTCTACATTCCTAGTCACTTTGTGGAACAGACAACGAAAAACAAGAGAAAGCAGATGTTGGGAATGTCCTGTGATTTCTGAAGTTTTGCAGGGCTCTTTCAACAGAGTCTCTCTGCTGTTTGATTCCGGACTCTCCTCCCCTGCGGGGCCCAGTGACACTGTTGTGTTGACTCTGAGCTGAAGTCTGGCAAATGGAAGTCTGGGCTGGTTGGTAAGGTGTTATTGCTGGGCATTTTTTGTTTCCCGAATCCAACTGTCCTAAATTGGTTGTCACTAGCAACCAAGCAAAGATGGCATCTTACTGCCAGGGCAGCAGAAGGAAACTGAGACCTGGAGGGAAGCCCCTGTGCTTGCTTTCCGGCTCGGTTGTAAACAGACCAGTCTGGCACTGGGAGCACCCCAGCTCCTTTTCTTTAAATCACTGTGGGCCAATCTCTATTCTTTGCCTCCATTCTTGGCATAATGTTGCAGTTTGGGGACACTTTTTGTACAGCATTGTACACTGAATCCCTGGTACTCCTTGTGCTGATGAAAATCAGAACCAGCCAGCAGAACATGACTCGGTTCAGTACTTGCCTTGTTTGGGTGCTTTCATTTGAGTCTCTTGGCCATGCTCCTTATCAGGAGCATTATCCCCTCAAAGTTGATCATCATCTATGAAGTGCTGGGATGTTTCCTTGCCAGTGGTTTGCCCCCCTTGAAAAATTTTTGGAGTTTAAACAGCCCTGAACTCTCTCCCAGTTTGCACTCCTTCCTCTAAGTGATCTCTGTGGGGAATGTGCGGGGCTGTCTGTGTTTGGTATTGCTTTCTCTTTCTCATCAAGGATGCAGGAAGTTGGTCTCTCTCTTTTCCAGTGTTGCCTGTTAGCAGAGCATCTGGAGCACAGGGGAAGCTATTAGCACCTTGTCACTTAGAGTTTCTTAAGCATTGTCCCATTTGTGTGTTCTTGCTGTGGAGATTTAATGAAAGTGGCATCTGTCTTTACATCTGACATATGCTGGTTGTCCATGGAACAGAACAAGTGTTGTCAGCAGTGCTGGATGTGCAGGCAGCCTTCACACTCAGCTCCTTGTTGTCTGGCGCTGTGTTTTCTGGAATCGCCAGCTCTCTGTCCATCAGAGTTGGGCTCTACGTTTTAATATTATGGAGGGCGATGCTTGTGGTATAGTTAGCCTTGAATTCAGGGATGGCTTTTATTTTTTTAATGTCTTCACAGACATTTTATACTTCCCAATCTTTTAGTATCTTTCTCTATGTTATCGGATCTGTCTGTCTGGGTTCGAATCCTGAAACTGCTGGTGGTCGCTGCCTAACTATGGACAAGAGACTTAACTTCTCTGTGCCTCACTTTCCTCATCTGTGAAGTAGGCATAGTAATCGAACTTACTTCATAGATTTAGATTTGTTTTGAAAGTGAAATGAGATATTACACATGCAATATTTTAAATACTGTCTGGCATTAGTAAAGCATCAGTAAATCTTAGCAATTGTTACTGCTTTGAGGGGGTTTTCAGTGGATGGTGCTAAATGCTTTGATTATAAGAATCTGATTATATATGCCTGGTCACAGATTATTTGGGTATATTTTATATAAATATTGTAAAAGAAGTACCTTAAGATTACATTTCTTCCTGGCCCTGCGCGAGATACTCGTTTCGATGTGTTTTTCTGCTCGGAGCCAATTTAAACCAGTATCCGCTATCTACAGAAATGGGTTTAGGAGTTTTGCACCGTGCTGCTCTTGAAGAGGGTGCATTGTTTTTGAAAAATTTTCTTTTAAGAAAGAGTTTAAGGTCGGTGTTGAGAACTGTGTCTCTGAAGACAGTACTGTGCCTTTTTTTTACTGTGGGTATCTTATTTTCATCTTTTCATGGCAAATCCAGATGTGTTCGGAAATATGCTCAACCCCCTCTTTCACTTCCAGGTTAATCAGATTTAAAACGAAAAGCAAAAAATAAAAACCAGTAGCTGGCTCCTGTTCATACCGCAGGGTTGTGCTGGCTCCTTTGGGGGAGTGTGTCTGCCCTCGGTGCCTCAGATCCAAGCTTCCTCTTGGATTTCAGTTATGGTTGTGCTTGTAGTATGGTGAGCGGCACCTTTGGGGCTCAGTGTCCCATGGAGCTGTGCTTTTCCACACACGAGGATTCCTGGGCAGGTTGGATTCTTAATTCTATGTGGTGCTGAATTCTCACCTTCTAAACAACCTATAGATCAGGGTTTCTCAGTGTCAGCACTGTTGACATTTTGGACCAGATAATTCTTTGTCGTAGGGGCTGCCCGTGCATTATAGGATGTCGAGTAGCATCCCTGGCTTCTATCTACCAAATGCTAGCAGCATCACCCCCCTCTCCCAGTTGTGATAATTAAAAATGTCTGCAGACATTGTCATCTGTTCTCCGGGTGGCAAAATTGCCCCTAGTTAAGAACTACTGATTTAGATGAGTGGGCCCCAAAATATCAGAGAGAAGATATGTACTTAGTCATACTTAGCTTGTAAAGTTATAGCTAAGTCTGAAATTTACAGTTCTATAATATAAGTATGGTTAATTTACCTCAAAATCTATGTGCTTTTAAAAATACTTATTTTTGAAGTATGTAGATATATATTTATATATAACAATACCAGATTGCACCAAATAGAAGTTTTTCTTCTTTAAGGTACCTAATAGGTTTGACCAGTGGTTCTTGATGATAGCAGCAACCTTAGCATCACCTGGGAACTTGTTAGAAGTGCAAATTTTTGAGGTCCCTCCAGAGCTACTGAATCACAAACTCTGGATGAGGGGCCCAGTGATCTGTTTTAACCAGCCCTTCAAATGATCCTGATGCACATTGAAATTTGAGAAACACTGATTTAGATTGTTAAGCACCAGTTAGAGACCTGTAGAATAAGCCTTACTGAGAAATCATTACCCACCATATACAGAACTTTGAAACTTTTACTAGCCTAGTTAAGGTAGATGTCTGCTAGTCGTAGTGGCCCCTCTGAGAACCTGCTGTCCACAACTTCCTTTGGAGGGTTTCCTTTCTTCAACCTCCCTGTACTTGCTGCTGGAAACCCCACACCTAGGCCAAGTGGTTGAACTCGGGGTGGTGGTGCCTGATACCTCAGGTAAGCTTCTGTAGGCCAGCTAGCAGCCTCTGCCTCAACAACTGTGCCCCACAGGGCTGATCTGTTTTGGACAGAGTCTTCTTCTTCATAGAAGTTTGAGATGTAGAGACACAAAAACGAGAAGCACAGGCACGGGACAAGCCCTGGGTAAGCAGCCATAGAGTGTGAAGGGGCTGTTACTGAGCCAATTGTGGCTGGAACAGTAGATGCAGAAAGAGCTTGACAGCACTGGATGGCTGCTTTGGAAAGGGGGACCCCTAAAGTCGAGTTGAGTGAATCCAGCTATTTAATAGACCTGGGAACAGTATTTCTCAATTTTCTACAAGACCCACTGGGCAGCTGCTGATGGGGTTTCCTGTGTCACTTGCTCACCTTTCACTCACTTCTCTAGGTGTCTTCTTGTTAGATCATCATGACCTCAGGCTACTGACTGATTCTCCTCGCCTGGAAGAGCCCAACAAATGTATCCTTATTTGAGGAGACAGTGGTCTCTGCAGACCAGTTTCATGGCCAGCTGCTTCTGTAAAGCAGAGATTCTCAGCCTGGCTGTGCCTCAGAATCATAGGGTAGCTCCTGCCTCTTTATTTAGAAGCATTCTCCACCCAGTATCCTGATGTACATGAAGCCAGCATTACACGAGAGATGGGAGATGGAAACTGTTCAGGTCAGTGTGTTATGTTGACTTTTCTGAAAGAATCCTGCAGAGGGCATGTTTCAGAAAACCTCAGACCTTTCTTCACTTCCTGAGATCAGACCAAAGAGGCGCTAGCTCATTGTATTCATCCCTGGACCTATATTGTTTTGACCCCAAATGACTTTTTCTCTTAATATTTCCTATTAAGGCCCCTCAGTATCATCTCTTTTAAGGGAAGTGCTAAGAACTAGATTTGTAAAAAACATTGGAAATACAGGCAATAGAGTGTTGAAATCAGCTTTGTGAATCATTTTCTAAAAATTTGGTGGGTGTAAAGAACTTTTTTTCCAGTTCGAATTATTTTCATTGACCGTTTTGTTAGTGCCTCTGTTATCCTTCCAGGCACCCTTTCCTCTCTCTCTTTCCTATTCAAACCTGGGAAAGAATGCAAGTACCTTCAAGCTGCAGATCCACTGGGTCCTGTCACACAATTCACTCTACAGAATGTTTAACCTTGTTGCTCAGATGGTTGGCTAAGTTCCATCAGGGTAACGGATGCTGGGAATGTAGGCCAGTGCTTGTTTTCAAGGCTGGTTTAAAAGATTTGGAGCCTGACCGAGAGCATAATCAGTTTGTTCCTTTTCTCAAACTGATATTCTTGAGGAGGCTGTAAACTCTTTGAGAGCCCGAGACTCTTTCCTTACTGTACTTTTATACCAAGCCCCCTACTTCTAATAGTGATCTTTTCATGGTGTATGCAGAATATTTGTTTAGTAAATGACCCAGGCCTGGATTACAAATCTTAAGCCCAGACCGGTTTTATCAGGGGCCTGGTAAGCCTCTACTTAGTGGCCTTATCTGATGTAGCCCATCTTTAATTTAGCTTTGTGCAGGATGCAGGGATCGATACCAGTGAGGCAAGGAGAGAGGGAGAGTGGCCCACGGCAGACGCTTGAACTGAACTCCGCTTTGGTCAGAATTACTAGCGCAGTCGTGAAAGCCACGGCATGCTCCCTGACCGCTTCATTTGAGCTCTGCTCCCCATTACACCCAGTTCCTAACCCAGGAGATCAGGGATGCTTAAGGAGAGAGGTGGTAATGTCTCACTGTTGTGTTACTGTGCAGTGTTCATGCCACTGTCTCAGGAATGTGAACCCTTGTGCAAATGAGTCACTTCTGTTTCCCTTTCTGCACATCATTTCAGAGAGAGTGATTTATTTCCTGTTTTTGAAGACTTGATTTCATCATTTACTTGGAAGAGAAATTGGATGGACTTTCAACTTTTAGTTGGTTACTTGTTCCTCCTTTGCTGGAAGATAGTCTGTCTTTGACAGAGTTGTTCACGCTGAGTTAGTGAAAGATGTTTTTTAGGCTTTCAGAGATGACACTTTATTTCTTTAGTGTGATAAAATGATAATATGTCATTTTATTTCTAAACAAGTAAAACTGTCACCTAAAATTTCACCTGCAGTCTTTGGAAAAACCCAAGAAAGCATCTCATTACCTATTTGTTCTACTTTCAACCCTTTTAAGCATATAAACCTGAAGAAGCCTTGTGTAGCTATAAGCCAGTGTTCCCCAAATTGGGGAACACATCCTTCTCCCACGATAGGAACAGATGTGCTGGCAGCAGGTGCCCAAGACCCTGCCTTTCCCAAACTTAAATTGATTTCTCCGTTTCTCTCTTCCCATAACCTTAAGCATTCTTACTTCATATATGTTGTTCATTTCATGAAGCACTATTAACATCTCATTGGACACTGGTGTTCTAAGGAGCTCAGAGAAAAGGTGACAACTTATGTCAGTGTTTTATCTTTTACACAAAAGAATTATAAATTAGAGTTTTCATTTCCCTTTGAGTTTTTATCATGTCTGCTTTCGAGGCTTTACATATTAGCCAATTGGAAAAAATTACAAGAAGACACATCTATCCATCTTCTTTTTAGGAAGATTATTGAAATATTTCATTTATCAATTAATTATTGAGTACTATCTCTGTCTAAAGGAGCTGTGTTTTTAAAATTTATTTTATATTATTTTCAGATATACAGGACAGTGGTTAGATACTTATATAATTTATGAAGTGATCCCCCGATTACTCTTAACACCCATCTGGCTCTACACACAGCCAATACAATAATATTGACTATATTCCTTATGCTGTACTCTATGTCCCCATGACTTTTTTAAGTACTAGTTTGTATTTCTTCATCCTTTCACCTTTTTCACCCAGCCCTCCAACTCCCCTACCCTCTGGCAATTACCAGTTCAGTTCGTTGTTTGTATCTGTGTCTGTTTTCACATCATTTGTACCTTTTGTTTCTTAGATTCTGCATATAAGTGAAATCATATGGTTTTTATCTTTGTCTGACTTATTTTACTCAGAGTAATACTCTCTAGGTCTGTCCATATTGTTGTAAATGGTAAGGTTACGTTTTGTTATGGCTGAGTAATATTCCATTGTATATATGTACCGTAACTTCTTTATCCAATCGTCTATTAATGGGCACTTAGGTTGCTTCCATATCTTGGCTATTGTGAATAGCGCTGCAGTGAACATAGGGGTGCATAAGATCTTTACAAATTAGTGTCTTGGTTTTCTTTGGGTAAATACTTAGAAGTGCAATTGCTGGGTCAAAAGGTAGTTATGTTTTTAAGTTTTTGAGGAACCTCTAAACTTTTCCATGGTGACTATACCAATTTGCAATCCCATCAACAGTGCATGAAAGTTCGCTTTTCTCCGCATCCTCTCCAACACTTGTTGTTTTTTGGTTTATTGATGATAGCCATTCTGACAGGTGTGAGGTGATACTTCACTGTGGTTCTAATTTGCATTTCTCTGATGATTGGTGAACTTGAGCATCTTTTCATATGTCCGTTAGCCATCTGTATTTCTTCCTTGAAGAAATACCTGTTCAGTTCTTCTGCGTATTTTTTAATTGGATTGTTTGTTGTTGTTGTTGTTGTTGTTGTCGGGTTGTATGAGTTCTTTATAAAATTTGGATATTAACTCCTTATCAGATGTATCATAGGCAAATAGCTTCTCCTGTTCAGTAGATTGTCTTTTTGCTTTGTCGATGGTTTTCTTTGCTGTGCAAAAACTTTTTAGTTTTTTTGGGATGTCTTAGAGCAGTAGTCCCCAACCTTTTTGGCACTAGGGACCAGTGCTCCTGTGAGAATCTAATGCCTTGATGATCTGAGGGGGGAGCCGAGGCGGTGATGCAAACGCTGGGGAGTGGCAGTAGATACAGATGAAGCTTTACTTGGTCACCTGCTGCTCACCTCCTGCTGTGCGGCCCAGTCCTAACAGGTCACTGACCTGACCATTACCGGTCTGTTGTCCCAGGGTCGGGGACCGACTTCTATCTTAGAGGACATTCAAGTAGGAAAATGCTGCCTTTGATCTGAGATTCCAGGATTCAGAGTTCTCAGTCCTCATAAGTCAAATAACTTATGTTAGAGCATATTAAATATTATTTTACTGTTTAAGACTTAAAACTTCTATTAGTGAGGCCAGGACAAAGCGTTTCTGGGAACCATTATGTGTCACACTGTGTAGATTGGCTCTGTGTTTTAGGATCGAATGTATTTGTATCACTCTGCTGAGATTAAAATCAAATTGGGAAGTCTGTCCCTTTGACACCTAGTGGGTTTGCGGCTTTGAGTTCCAGTAGAGATGTGAAAAGCTTTTTGGAACGTGTTTAGCTGGATTAGGTTTTGACACATCATCCCAAACAGAAACTCTGTCCCCATTAAACAATAACTCCTCATTCTCCTTTCCTTCCACCGTGGAAGCCACCATTCTACTTTCTATCTCTATGAATTTTCCTATTTTAGGTACCTCATATATCTAGAATCGTGCAATGTTTTTCCTTTAGTGTCTGACTTATTTCACTGAGCGTAGCGTTTTCAAGATTCATCCACATCGTAGCATGTATTGGAATACCATTCCTTTTTATGGCTGAATAATAGCCATTGTACAGATGAACTGTGTTTTCTTTATCCATTCATTGATGGGCACTTGGGCTGTTTCCACCTTTTGGCTGTAGTGAACATTCATGTATGAGTCCCTGCTTTCAGTTCTTCTGGGTAGATACCCAGGAGTAAAACTGCTGGATCGTGCGGTAATTCTATAACTTTTTGAGGAACCACCAAATTGCTTTCCATAGTGCTCTGGCCATGTTAAAACTAGGCAGTAATATCTGTGCTTGTAAGAAGTATCTTAAATATTTAACAACCATTTGAAAGTTTAAATTAGAAATATGAATGGAGTGTATCATTAGCGCTTTGCTTATGTACTTATGGGATTTATTCATCTGTCTTGAACGTTACTTGTTTGGGCACATGCCTGCATTTCCCACTTCATAGCAGTTCATTGACCTGATCTGCATTTTTCATCTTCAGCCACCTTTTTCTGTGTTTTATATAGCAAAAAGTGTTTTTCACGTATTGATTAGATGTGCACCATATTTTAAAATATCATTTAAAAAAGAGATCAATTTATAAGTAACATGTTGGAATTATTTTCCGGTTTTGTATTGCCAAAGTTGAGATCTGAAATTATGTGTTAACTTTCGCTTGGTGGCCGAGTGAGGAGTCTTCCTGCTGGTTAAAATAAATATTAAAGAAGGTGGTAAGACAGAAAAGTATTCAGATGTTGGGGACAGCTTCCACTGGACACTGAAATAGTATGGGAAGAGAATAAATACTGTTGGGGTGGTTCTGTATTATTAGTTCTTATTTGTTTGGACATTGAAAACAACCAGAATTTTCACTTCTTGGGTCAGAATGTTGTTAGCCGTTTACTTACAGCAGGCTTGTGTTGTCATGGTGGGTGGCTGTGGATATCGGCTTTTCAACAGACATAGGTGAAACCTTAAATGAGTAGCCATCCAATTGTGCTCAGGCTAAAAAAAAAAAAAAAGACTCTGTGCCTATTAAGTTACATATTTGTCACAGATGTAAAAAATATATTTTTATCAACAAAAGTAGCACTATCCCTGCTTTTGTGATTTTAGTTTCCTGGATCCCTTTCTCCTACTCTCTTTTGGTGGTTAACTGTTGTCTGTAGCTGAGCCAAAACTGTATTTTTGCAGTAATTAAGCTTAAAATAGGCAATTTGAGGTTGGAGTGAGCTGCAGAGTATGTTTTTAGCAGCCTCCTTTCTCACCGTGGCTGAGAAAGCTTTTATTAGCAGATTTCACAGGAAGTTCTATGGGGCAGACTGTTGTACACCTTTTTTCTTTTTGAAATAGTGAGACAGCAAAAAATAATGTTTTTCTTTCTTTAAAAAACCCATTAGTTTATAATCGTCAAAGGTATTGGAATCTGGATTATTTTGTAAGTGAAGGTGGGAGGTCATTTAAAAACGAAGCTCATTTCCTTTTTTGAGTGGTTAACCTCATGCTGCACCAAGGTGAATGTGTCTACCTGACTGAGAAAGCCCATTTCGCCCTTGTCAGAGAGTCAATTATTAGTTCAACAAACACTCATAGAAACTGTGTCATGTGTCTGGCCTTGTGTTAGAAGCTGAGGATAAAGAGTAAGTGAGATAAATTCTGTTCCTGCTTCCTGCAATTTAGACCACTTCCCACGTCTCCCCCTGAATCAATCTCAATCAATGTCTGTCTGTCTATCTGTCTGTCTGTCTCTCTCTCTTTCTCTCTCTCTCTCAACTGGTTTATAGAACTCATATCCTGCATATCCTGCAGTGTACCCACATAACATGTACCATTCGCTGGTGATTGGCGTATTCACGAAGTCATGCATCAATTACCACGACCAATTCTAGAGTCTTTTTATTACCCCCAAAGAAACCCCATACCTTTTAGCTCTCACCGTCAATCCTCCCCTCTCCTTCAGCCCCTGGCAATCACTAATATACTTTCTGTCTCTGGATTGGCCTATTCTGGATATTTCATATAAAAGGACATATATGTGACCTTTCATGTCTGGCTTATTTCATTGAACATAATGCTTTCGAAGTTCATCCATGTTATAGTGTGTATATTAGCACTTTGTTCTTTTTTCTGACTGA
Organism: Pteropus alecto; assembly: GCF_000325575.1. Taxonomy (NCBI): domain Eukaryota; kingdom Metazoa; phylum Chordata; class Mammalia; order Chiroptera; family Pteropodidae; genus Pteropus; species Pteropus alecto. The sequence continues at coordinate 668,221 of NW_006442103.1, read as the reverse complement.
ATACTATTCTATTGTTTGGATATACCTCTTTTTGTTTATCTATTCATCTGTTTACGGGCATATGGTAGTTTCTATGTTTTAGCTCTTTATGTGTAATACTGCTATGAACATGTGTGTGCAAATTTTTGCACAGACATATGTGTTCAATTTTCTTGGATCCCCTGGATCTCCTGTCCAGCCCATAGATACTGGCCTTTACATCACAAAATAATGTAGGAGGATTAGATATATGGGAACATTAAGGGGGGACATGTAGCTGTAATTTAGAGAGACAGGGAGGGCTTCCCAGGAGGACATGTTGTCCAAGCTAGAATTGAAAGCATGAATGAAAATTTTAAACTGTAGGCCATAACTCACTAGCAGGTTGTAAAATCAGTTTAGTGGATCATAGCTAGCATCTTTTAAGAGCTGAACTAAAATAGAGCAGTCGGTGTGGGTGAGCATCCCACGTGGTAGGGTAAGTATACTTGTGTACATTTATTTTTGTTAGGATATGTGAGCGTATAGTGAAGTGTAGTGTATGTAAAGTGTATTTTGTACTCTAGGCCGCAGTCAGAACAGCATGAAAGCCACTGCTTTAGGAATTTTTGAAAAGAGATTAGATTATTAATCTGAAGGATTGAGTATGGCCCTAGTAGAAGATGGAGAAACACAGCTCTAGAAAAGAAGGTAACTTGTACAGAAATTTTGTTTGACTGCCTTAGTACGAGAGTGTACATCCTCTAAGACAAGAGACCAGAAAGCTGTTCAGTGGTTAAGATACCAAAGATGATTTCCAAATTTTAGGCATCCTTCCTCTTATTCTACCAATTTTTTCTTTTTCTCCTGGGAAAATAGCCAGGATGATAGCAAAACATAAGCTTTGAAAAAGACAAAACTTCTTGAATGTAAGAATGTAAACTGAAGGCCACACCCTTAAATAAATGTGGAATTTATTTTTTATTTTATTATTATTATGTTTTAGGCGAGGCAGCCCTTAGTTGACCTCACAGATTGCAAGGACCTTGTCAGTTTACAATCCCTTATTTTTTATTTTTTATGCCTGCAGCACCTGGTCTTCCTAGGTGGTCTCCCATACAAGTAGTAACCAGGCCCGACCCTGCTTAGCTTCCGAGATCAGACAGGATTGGGCTTGTTTAGGGTGGCATGGCTGTAGACTAAATATGGAATTTAAATTTTAATTACTAACACATTTTTTTTCCTTCTCAAATGTGTGATAAGTATCTTTAATAGAGGATATTTATTTGCTTGGGAGATTAATATTCTAATGTGGAAACACCCTTTTTAGAGTTTATATCTAAACTCTTTTTTTGGGGGATGTAGATCATTCAGTCCTATTATTGGGATATCTTTTGGAATTCCCATTCCCTCTTTTCAAATTACTTTGGTCTTTTCCCTAAGAAATTACTGAAGATAGTTGTTTGAAATGTTGCCAGGTTGTAAGGAGATCTGCATTATTTAAGGACACAGCTGGCTGATCTATGTGATGTCCCTTTACTGTTCTCCTGGGCTTGAAACTTCCTTTACATGACTCAGTAACAAAGCCAGGAGAGGGCAGTGACTGGGGAGAAGAAATCTCACTTCCCTTTCTGAACTGCAAAGGGCTTTTATGGAGGTTTTCATTTAATTACACTTGTTTCTCTTAGTGGTCACAGCATGTGCTGAACTCAAACATCTTCCCAAAGTGGCCTCCAGAAGAGCTCTGAGAAAGACTATGAGCTGGGCCTGTCTCCCACGGTTTTCGTTTGCAGATAACTTTTGGTGAATACAGTTATCTTCCTGAGTGTGGGAATGATTAAGAGAAAACAAACTGTACTTAGATATGCAAAATAGGCGACCTGAATATTTGCCCAGAGGGTGAGAATGTCCTTTCCACCCCCAACCCTTCCTGTGCCAGTGCTGCAGCCTGTCCTGGGGGATGGTCTTCCACAGGGAGACTGGGGTCCTGGAAAGCAGTGGCCCACAGGCTTGGCCCTCTGGAGGGGCTTGTTTCCCTGGGGCTTATTCTTTCCCTGGCTAAGTTTCTTCCCTAATCATTTTATATTTTTAGCACTAGTGTGCAGTGGGTCTATGAGGCTGCAAGTATAGTGGACAGAAAGGGCACCTGGCCCAGGACCCACCTGCATGGAGGATGTTTCCAATTAGAAAGGCTGCTGGGACTTTCACAGCAGGGCCACTGCCCACCAGTTAGCAGTCCCGCTAAGAGTGAGGACAGAGACGCTTTGTGTGGGTTAATAGTGCAGCATTTCTAAGATCTTTAGAGCTTTGCCAGGAGAAACTAGTTTTCCTTTTTTTTTTTTTTTTTTCTTATTTTAAAGATTTCTTGGGAGAAACCAGAAGTAGTATATTTAAAAATAGCTGCCTTGAACTTTCAAGTAAATATATTTAGGGCTCACTTTTCTGGAGGTTGGCCAGTTCTCGCCTGTCAGCGATTTCTTTCACTCCTCTAAACGGGCATTAGAAACCAAAGGATGTAAAACATGGGAGGAATTTTGCTAAAGTAGGCCCTGGTGAAACTTGGAGGGAATGAGAGAATGAAAATAATTAAGTCCAATGAGATTTTAAAATTATGTGTCAATTATTCTATGTTTTATTTTCAGTTGATCTTTTCCTAATTACAGTGGTTCAGACATTTGAATGTCTGAAAAAATGTCAGGTTAAAGCACATGAAGAATCCTGGAGGAAGTCTAAATTGTCAGGCAGGTCTTTTTCTGCCTGAATTTTGAAACCAGCTTCTTTTTTAATGTGTGCGTGTGTGTATTCACAGTTATAGTCAACCTAAGTTTTGCTACCCCTCTCTTGACAGTATCTCTCATATATCCATGTTGTTTCCTGGTGTGTCCCGCTGTTTCCTTAATGGATTCTTTTCCATCCTATCAATAGTCGAGCATGTATTTGGCTTTATTGCAAGAACTGGCTATGATACAGATGGAAGTTCTCTATATAAATGCCCCAAAATAACTCTTCTTTTTATGATGATTAGATTTCGCCTACACATTTAAAGTTTTGCTGTAAGAATTGACTTGCTTTAGAGTCAGAAACAAGCAGCAAAGTTTTAGAGGGGCTGAAAAGCATCAGTAAATCATAGAATATCAGCACTTCTGAGAGAGTATGTGCCACTGCTTTGCTGAATGCAGAAAAAAAATAATAGCTCCCATTTATTAAAGGCTTGCTGTATGTAGTACCATATGCAGCAACTATTTTAATCCTCATAGTAACTATGCAAAGTAGGTCCTGTTAGAATCTTCATTTTGCAGATGAAGAAACCAAAGCCGGAGACCAGGTGGCCTCCAGGTTTGCACTGTATCTCAGATGATAAGGACAGAGGTCGTTTCCACTGCCTTAAGGAAAATTTCCTCATCCATCCTGCCTAGACCTCAGAACCCTGTGGTGCTGTGAGGTTTTCTCTATACACCAGTTTAGCCTCAGCTTTGCTCCTTTTGTTTTGCTAGGTACCTGCCTCTTGTGCTGCGCCGCTCCCTGTTTGAGAATGATGGGCACTCCTCAGTTACAAACATCCCCTGAAGAGCCAGCAGTTTGCACACTGTGCCCCCATCACTGCACCCCATGGCCTCCCCAAAGGCTCACCCTGTGGTGGAAGATGCTAACTGCTTTCCTTTTTTCTCTCTAGCCTCTTTCTCCTACCTTCCACCCTCCCCTTTTATGTGTATGTGTGTCTCTCATGGAAGGTTAGTTAATTCCGTCTCAGGTAATCTGTTATTCTTTGACAAAATCCATTCTTAGTTTCACGCCTTTGTCATAAAAATGAGGGTTCCACTTCCCCTAAATTGGGGATTGCTAAGATCAGATTCAGCAATATTTTGAACTTAGTTTTCCTTTCATTGTGCTCACTCAGAATTAGATACAACAGAATTGAAAGAAAAAGAAACAGATACCACGTAGCCCCTTGCTACCCAAAGTGTGGTCCATGGACCAGCATCATTGTATCACTGGAGAGCTTGTTAGAAGGGCAGATTTAGCCCTCCCTGACCTACAGAACTCAAACCTATGTTCTGTGCATATAACTTTTAAGAAACACTGTCGTCTGCTGTATCTTATTGCCCATGGTCATAGCTGAAAGCCTTCAATGTCATTATTAGTGATGCTAGTAGTGATGAGGTTTGTGGATGACATTGAGAAATGTTTCTTTACATAATTTGAGAACTGCTTCTAACAACCTAGAAGGTAAACTTGCAAGTAGCCATAATTGGTAAAGTGATTACTCTAAAACATGTTAAAATTTCGCAGGGAGCACTAGCTGCCCAGTGAGACATCGGTAGAGTAAGGAGTGGCCCCACGACCTGGGCTGTTTGCCCTTGTCAGGAATACTGTCCCTGTCGTCTTATGCAGTCCTTGGTGTCCTCCAACCAGTGGGCAGCCTGTCCCCTGGGGACTGACAGGGCCTCAGTTTTGAACTTGTCTTAATGATTCTGGATGAGATGGTTCATATTCCAAAGGGCTGATTATTAAATCTTCATTGTGGTGCTACCCTTGAATCAGGTTAGCAGTGTACCTGGAGGGGCATTTCTCCTATCCTGGAGTGGTTTCTAGAGGTAAGATTTATCAGGAGGCAGAAGGGGTAGGTTTTTGAAGACTGTTTCTACCATTTAAAAGCTAAAAACTGTCATTGAGGACACTGATCATTTTAATTTTACTTCCTCTCTAACGCATGTTGCTCTTGGGACAGGCTCCTCTCACAGTTGAGTTAGGAGCATTTTCTTCTGTATGCTCTCTTTTATTAATAAGAGCCATAACTTATTGTTTCCATATTCTCCTTGTTTTCCAAAAAGCTCCTTCTTTTCCTCCTTGTCTTCCAATTCTTGTCTTAAGACTTTGTTTTTTAGAATCTGTATTTTATTTTAAGTCATCTCAAATTCCCTTTGGGAGGAGTGAGGGGATCAGTATTAAAGACACCAGGAAGCATATCCGTTTGTTTCTGCTTTAGGAACTCCCCCTTGCTGGAGCATTTTTCACCTGCAGGACTCTGGGCTTGTACGTGCCATACCAAACAGTGTCTGTTAGTTCTGTCTGAACCAGAGGGTGTGGGGCCTTGGGCAGGAGAAAGGTCTGCGGAGTAATGGCTGTGGCGACTGTGTGCAAAGTGGGCTGGAAGGGCAGTGGCAGGGGCCCAGCTTGGCAGCTGTCCGGTAGTCTTGGACTGGAGCATCTGCAGTGACATTGGGACGGAGGAACAGGAAGATGTGAAAGGCCTTCTGGGGACAAAACCAACTGATCTGGGCTACTGGTCATGTGCAGAGAGTCAGCATCTGTGTGACTCCAATTATCAGGCCTTGATAATGCCTTCAGAGTCAGCATCTGTGTGACTCCAATTATCAGGCCTTGATAATGCCTTCAGCAAATTCTCTTTAGATTTGGGTTTTCTTTTTTAGTATATCTGGGAAACTTGATAAAGGCTTGGACCAGCAGAGTTAGTTCCTTTTTTTTTTTTTTTGAATCTTTTTTGAGCTGTTTGTCATAAATCCTACAGTGAGAATTGTGGAGTGGTTGCAGAAGGCACCTAAGCTGTCCTTGTTCCCTTTCTTCTGCCCGCAAACCTCAAGTCTTCCATCACTTGGGATGGGCTGAACTTCCCAGCTACACGCAGCTCATTATTTGGGAGCCCATTTTTCTTATACTACTCCTTGGCCCACAGTTAAGTCTTGGGTATGAAGTGTAAGGAAGTATTTTCCAGTCCAGTTAGGTGGGTGGTGTTCGTAACACGTGGCTGCCCTGAGGTGCCCAGACGGCACCTATGCTCCAGGGCCCAGAGACCCCAGTCCCATTTCCTGAAGGCTGTTGTTTCCCTGGGTTTGTGAGGTGCCCAACAGGGACACGGGTGCCATCAGAGAAGGCCGAGGTTCTTTTTCTTTTGAACTGAAGTGGGATCTGGACAGATCCCATTCTTGGTAAAGCTTTACTCAGTGAATACCAAATTTGGAAAATTGTGTTTATCTGAGGCTGGACTCATTGATACCCATTAGCTATGAATGAGGCCACTTAATGTAGATGTTGAAAGGTGAATCAAATCCGAAGGAGTTGCTGTGCTTAGAACAGCTAAGATCATAGACTCCTTGTAAAGAGTCCTTGCCCTAGCTATGCGGGAGCCTTAGCTCTGTGCACAGTCAGCTGATTAGACTGATCATGAGTCCTGGTTCACCAGAGGGGTCTGCTGCTTTGCAGCCTGTCCTGCGCTTCGCTCGGCTGGTTTCTTGTTCTGACTTCTGTGAGTGTTTGCAAGTGACAAAATAACGTTTATTATTCATACTTTTAAAATCATAGAAGTACATCCTGGTTATTCTGTCCAGCTTTTGTGGCAGCTCATGTACAGATAGTCACTAAACCAAACCTGTGGAGGTTGGAACTGTGCCGTTCATCCTCTCTCCCCCACTGTTCTAAGCCCAGCTGGCTCATTCTCTTGTTTCATTTTTTTCCCCCTCTCAGCTATATTTTTCACATATAAATGATCATATTACAAGAGATTAAAAGGTGGTTCAGGATTTGGGGCACTTTGGTTTTCTAGCTCAGAACGGAAATGTGGAAGAGCAGGGATCACTTGTAGGATTGGCCATTATAGGAGAAAGGAAAAAGCCACAGAGAAAAGAGGAAGGAAGACATGTCTGTTTGGCATCCTGGGTCCTGCGGGCCCCGCTTGTAGCCCATGGCTCAGGTAAAACTCCAGGTAAAAGTGAATTGTGGAGGTTACCCTATTTAATGCCCCACAAGGAAGCAGACCTGTAGGAACGCCTTCCCCAGCCTGCAGCTGCCACAGAGGGTGGAGGAGAATTGGGTCACCCCTGGAGGGTTAATACCCGATGCCAGGTATTAACTCTGTCGAAGAGCCTGATACCTCAAGATTCAATATTTCTTTTTTTTGGCTCAAACACGTGTTTATTGGTGAAAGGATTATTGGAGTAAAGCTCTCTTAGTAGAAACCTTGGTCAGAAGAAAGCAAGAAATACGTTCCTGGTGTCAGGCAGTTGCAGCAAATTTTTGCAGAATGCTTGAGCCTGGCACAGCAATCCTGAGAATGTTAAGTGTATTGTTTTTTCTTATAATAAAGGCTGACTGTATCTTGTTCTCATCTATTTAACAGACATTTGAGTGCTTACTATGGGCCAAACCCTCTCTAGGTGTTGAGAAGATGGCGGCAAGCAAACAAGCCACTGAACCCTACATTCTAGTGGGAAGATGGGCAGTGAACACTTATATAAACGTGATAAAGTATCTGGTAATGGCAGAGCCAGGAGGTTAAGGGGCTGAGTGGGATGGTGGGGTGCTCTTTTAGATGTGATGGTCATGGAAGTTTGGGACATTTAGTGGAGCCCTCTGAAGTAAGGGAGAAGGCGTTCCAGTTGAGGGCAGCGGAGGTGTGCATGACCTGAGCCAGAGAGCACAGGTGAACCCCTAGAAGGCTGCTGGGGCTGAGAGGGAGGAGCGAGGGATGGGAGGGGTGGTCTGGAGCGGGGGGAGTCACTCGGGGCCTTGGAGGCCCTTAGCTCACCAGACGGTCTCCTCTCGGTTTGTTTCGAAGCCTTATCCCTTTTGTGGCAACATTAGTTCTAGTTTGATAAATAATAGTAGGAAAATGGAAATTTCTGTATAAAATTTACTTTTCTGGAAACTGCAGGATTTTTGCTTAGACCTTAGTTGTTGGGGAGAGGGGAGCAGATAAAAGTCTCTTGTCTGTGTAACATTCATTCTTTTTTTTTATTGTGGTAAAAAGACCACATAATGTAACTTTTACGGTCTTTACCATTTTTAAATGTGTAGTTCAGTATTGTTTATTTACATGTACATCGTTGTCAACAGGTCTCCAGAACTTTTTCATCCTGCAAAACTGAAAGTGCATCTACCCACTGAACAGCAACTTTTCTTTCCCTGTCCCCTTAGTACGTGGCAACCACCATCCTACATTCTAAGAGTTTTACTACTTTAGATGCCTCATGTAAGTGGAATCATTAAGTATTTGTCTTTTTGAGACAGCTTATTTCATTTAGCATAATGTTCTCAGGGTTCATCCATGTTGTAGCATAGGACAGGATTTCCTTTTAAGGCTGAATGATATTCCACCGTATGTATGGACCACATTTTCTTTGTTCGTTCATCTGTGGATGGACATTTGCCTGACTTCTACCTCTTAGCTGTTGTTACTTTTCTTTGAACCCTGCTTGTGTCAGGCACTGTGAGAGGCTCTGGGATCAGAAATGAATGTGGCCCAGGCCTGACCCTCAGGGATGTCACTCACAGTGTAGTCACGAGAAAAGCAAGTGAACTGTTTCCATCGTGACTAAGAACAGCAGTGGTGGAGGCGAACCCAGGCACCAAACCAAGTTCTGAGAAAAAACTTGAATTAGTCAGATTAGGATGATGGCCAGTGGAGGGTTTGGTAGGCAAGGATTCCTGATCTGAGGGAAAACAGTTTTCCTTACAGAATTACAAAAGGTGAGAATGTGGGGAGTGGTGAGAAATGTAGCTGGAAGCGTAAACCACAGCTGGAAAAACAGATCGAACGTCTCATGGGCCCTGCTGAAGAATGTGGAGGTTTTCTTGGGGGCCACTGGGCACTGTTAGAGGAGTCAAGCAGTAAAAGCGATAACAGACTTTCTTTTAGGAGTGTGATTATGGGATATTGGTGCAGATGCCCTCCATGTATTGTTTTGCTTATTCCTTGCTCAGTAAATATTTGCTTAATGAGCAAATATGGAGCAGACCTTTCACCAGGGATCAGAGGTGACCAGATAGCATTTTGGGGGTTGGGGGAGAGATTCCGATGAGCTTTGTGTTACTTTGCCTGATTTATTGCTGAGTATCTATGGAGACCAATTCACTGAGCTGTACCGTGAGATAGGTTTCCGTCATCCCTGTGGTGGAGAATTACTTGAAACTTGACTATTTGCTGTTATGTGAGGAAGGAATGTGTATTCTATGAAAGTGTGTTGACATATTGTCATGAGCTGTGTAATCTGGAGGTATTTGTAAAAGTGTCATCTGGTGCAAAGGCTGATATTTAATTATCTTTAAAAATAAGTACTGGAAAAGACAATCCAGTTCCAGATTTCAGGGTTCTGTGATGAGTCTGTTTTTGTGGAAGTGATTTGTGTTCAGTGGCATTTTTTTCCCCTCTCACAGCTCTCATATGGTACTGTTTTGACTTGTTTGGAAGATAATTTACTTCTTAAAGAGACTGATTCAACTAATCTGGGAAGTTGGTTTGATTATGTTAGCTAGAAATTTGAAGTCATTGCCTTCTACTTACAAGGCTTGTTATTTATTCATTTATTTGTCCATGCATTTCTACAGTGGAAATTTACTGAGTGTGTACTGAGTAGTAGGCACTGTGCTTAGTATATAGCAAATATAACAAGCATGGCTTGGCTGGCCGTCTAGGCAGTGAGGGAGACAAAGTAAATGTATAAACAGTAATTGTGTGGCAAAGCTGGAAACTATTGAAAAGAGTCTAATGATGAGGAATTTGGGGTGGGGGGGCTATGTGGGATAGTTAGATGAGATGGTGACATTTAAGATGAGCCTGGAAGAGAAAGAGAGAAATCATATGAAGAGTCATGTGAAGAATCTTCTAGGCAGATTCAACAGAATGCAAAGGCCCTGAGGAAGCTTATGGTTTTAGGGGGCCTGAAGAGACAGTGAAGCTAGAGCATGATGGATTGAAGAACTCATGCTGGACCACATACACTGTGGCAACTAAGGAGTTTGGATTTTGTTTTTAAATAAGAAAATAACATAATCTGATATGTTTAAAATGATTATGTAGACTTCTTAAATAGAGGATGAATTGAGGGAGGTGAGACATTGTGAAAACCAGTCATCAGGGCGTTCTCGTGTAGTGGAGGTGAGAGAGCGGGCAGTGATAGGTTTCAGCACCAGCAGCACCAGCCAATTAGAATCACCTGGGAACTTAATAGCAATGCACTGTTCTCAGCCTTATCACAGACCTACTGAATCAGAAACTCCACTCGGGGATTAGCAGTCTGTGTCTTAACAAGCCCTCCAGGTGATTTGATATACAGAAAAAAATTGAGAACTCCTGGAATCAGGATTGCTGGAGGAGACGGTGAGAGGTGGACTGATTTGGGATGTATCTGAAGTAGAGAAGTGACAAGACTTATACATGAGAGTTAAGGAAAAAGGAATCGGTGACGAGTTTGAGCAGCTGGGTAGGTAGAGGCCTTACTTAGTGTGATGAGGGAGACTGATGGGGGTGAGAAATGGCTTAACCTTTGAACGCACTGAATTTGGAATATCTTTGAAACATCTGGTGAAGATGTTGAGCTGTGGATGGTGAGATGAGTGTATGGCCCAGAGAAAAAGTTAGTTTGGCCCTTGCCAGTGTCCAGGGAGATTTTAAAGCCATTGGAATAGGTGTTTGGTCTCACCCATGAGGTGGGAAGGGGGAGGGAGGAGAGGGGAGAAGATGAGGGGAGAGGAGGAGGGGGATGGGAGGAGAGGGAAGCAGAAGGGGAGATGGAAGGAGAGGGGAAGGGATCGCCCAGAAGACCAAGCCAGGAGGAACTCAACTTCCAGAGACCGTGAGCAAGCAGAGGAACGGAAGAACAGCCTGTGAGAAAAGTGGGGAGACCCAGGAAAATGTGTCATGGGGTAACAGTCCAAGAAGGACACAGCGGTCAACTGTGCTGATGCCTGTGAGCGTTCCCTCTGATGAAGCCGAGGTTTGCGGCATAGACGTCATTAACCGCTCACTCTCTTTGGCTCTTCGGTGAAATTGCAATAAAAATTCACAGATCAACCTGATCTGCATCAGGGATTTTAGATTAGAAGAAACCGGAGAAACACAGCCCCTCTTTTCTATTTAAGAAGTTTTCCAAACAGCCAGTTTCCATTGATTTCTCTGGCTCCCCTCTGGCTGCTGCTTGCTGTGCAGACAAACTCTGAAAAAGCATTTTGTTGTCTTGAAAAGGAGCAGCATATGGGCCTCCACAGTTGTTAATATTTTCTTTTATTACTATATTTTAAACAACATCTAAGATTAGGAAAAAAATTTCCTGGCAACGAGCATAACAGGCTCCAGTAAAAGTGATTACTAGCTATTGATACTGGCTACTACAGGCTTTTAGTTTATCTGCCACTCAGAAAATGTGTAATGTTGAGTAAGAAGAAGAAAAAGAGATTTATAAGTTGTGTGTCTCTTCGGGATTCTGTTGGGTATGGTCAGAATTTCAGAATTTTCTACTTTTGACACGTTGGGTCATAGACTATAAAATGTTAGAGCTTGAGTGGGAGGATGTGGGCTCGGGGGAAGGAGCGAACATTTGAGCACTGATTGTGTTTGAATCGAGCTAGGGTCCTGAGATTTCTTATTTCATCTGATCCCCTCTGTGAGGTAGGTGGTATTTCCCATTGGTGAATGAAGAAATGGGCAAATAAACAAAGCTCCTATTTAAACCCAAGTCTAAAATGAATCTTTCTTTTGTGCCGGGCTCGCGTGGGGATGTGTGTTTGGAGGTGTGGGGACAGGGGGTGTGGGGTGGAGTTGTAGGGACAGGGCTCACAGAGTAGTGAGCATCAAGGTAAGCAGAAGTATCAGAAGGAGCTAAAGCACTGATGAGATCCTTTAAAGGAGACTGAACCCCACAGCAAGGCACTTAACTAGTTTTCCTGACAAGTACTACACAGAACAGAAAGTACTCTAGACCTTTCGTCCTTAAAGACTGACGTAGGCATTTTCTAGATACTGCTGAGAATCTTACTGCTTACTGCGGCTACAGACCTGAGCGCCTCTGGGCATTTCATTAAAAGCTTCCTGTTTTGATGTCATTTCTCTCCCTCTTGTTTGCATGTCTAATTTATTTACTTTTCTTCCCTATAGAGCTGCAAAGCCTTGTTTCTTTTCTGTAGAGGTTGTATTTCCCTGGAGTTTGGATGTCATACTCTCCTCCCCCTTCCTCTTTCAAGTCCTACTAGGAATTTAGGATTGTTCTCTCTTTCTCTCCCAGAGTGGTCTTAGGTCCTGAGGGCTTTTGACTGCTTCCTCAGAGCCTCCATCACTCCCCTGGCTCCTTGTGGAAACAGTGGTTGAGGTAGTTAAATCGAAATTTGGGGAAAATCTCCTGGAATGATGAGCTGTAGACAAAACTCGTATTAGTTAACAGGGACATTTTAATCCAGCTGTTCTTGGGCATGAAGCATTGAGTCTTGGACCCTACAATTGGTGCCAGTCTCAGGAGGGTCATATGTTCTTCTAGTCACAAAAGGTCTTTCAGTCACATTGGAGAGGACAAAGTTCATAAGAATCAGTGGACCATTTTTAAATGACAGTGGGTAACTTAGACATAAAGCAGATGTTACAAGCTAGTGGCTTGCAGTCTATTGTAATGCCCTTTAAGTATATAGTTTTGAAACAAAATTAAAATTGATTACCAACATTTACAAATTGGGAGATTTCAGTCATAAATATCTGTTCTGGCTGCTCTTGAGCAGACAGACAACTGAGACCATGGAACATTAGCCACATTTGTGCCTCACAAGGATGGGAATTGCTGTGCGTGAGCCCTTCAGCTGCGGCGTGTTTGCTCCGGTTCCTCACAGTCCACAAGGCGCCCTCGTGTTGTCGATGACTCTGAAGCCAGGGTTGGCTGCCGTGTGTCACTGTCCTTAAGGCTGTTGTCTTCCATCCAGCCTGCTTTGCTCTTTCACAATGAATGCCACGTTGGCCTCTGTATACATTTGCATTTTCTGACTCTTATCCTACGTAATCAGGACATGATACATTTAGAAGTTTATATTATCCTTGCAAAAGCAGAGAATGGGAAAAGTCTTCTTCACCGGTGTTCACGCCAAGAGAAGAGGAAGAGGATGCAGGTGTGGAATGCATAGGGGCCTTCTGGAGAAGTTGAACAAGAGATTGCATTACCTCTTTGGTCATACCTAAGTGCAGATTCCTTCTTGTTTCTGACAGAACTTTTCAAAATACCGAAAGTAGTTCAGCTGTTGTAGTGGCCTGTGTGTTTTGATAGTTGGGTTGAGGAAAACAATGAGAATAGAAATGGGATATTTTTACCCCCAAATTGTTGTTCAGACTATTCAGCGATGAGAGGATATTTGGGAAGTTTCAATCCCAGTCTGGGCATTAGCTTATTGTTATTAATCTAAGCAGACGTTCTTTGATGTAAGTTGTTTAACGGTGGACTTGTAAAAAGCACGTGATCCTATTTAGTATCAGGGCTCTGTGGTTAAATTAACCCATCTCTGCACATTGCGGTGCACTTTTGTAGGTCAGGAAACTGAAGGTCAGGGGAAGAGTTTCATTCTGCAGTTAGTTTAGTGAACATCAATGGGGGTACCTGTGATGCGTCAGACCCTGTGGTGCTATGAGGGGTATGGAGATAAGTAAGACAAAGAAAAGGTGCAGATGCTAACAGGTCATTTCAGCATCATGTGGTAAGAGGTGCCCACAGTGCTGTGGGATGACAAATTAGCCCTTGGCCTCCTTCAGGACTAGAGGGATGACCCCCAGGGAAGTGGATGTCCACATAGAGCCTTGGAAGCTGAGTAAGAGTTGGCCAGGCAGCAACAAGTGGGAAAGGATTTAAAGGATGCCATGCAACCTGACGACTGGAGGGGCCAAGGCTTGGAGGGCTCTGCGGAAGCTTTTGGGGAGCCCCAGGAGCGGAGAAATGATCAGATTTCTATCTTGATTGCAGTGTGGTAACTGAACGACAGTGTGGCAGGAATGGAAGCTGGGAGGTCAGGAAAATTGTAGCCAAGTCAGAAGGTTCTTTTTTGTTTTAGACGACAGGTAAGGATGAGCCCTGAAATGGCCCAAGCCACAGTTTACCTGCTGTCTTAGGTGAGACTTTTCTCAGTGGTGCTGGCTCTGCCATTTCGGAGGACTGGCTCAGATGTTCCTTTATATACTTAGAAACATTGAGAATGGGTGATCGATTTTATCATTTTGCTGAGCTCTTCCATTATGGTTTATATTTCAAATTTCTTTTTTGAGGGGAGGGAGGAGGAACTTATAACATAATTTTGATAAAAGTTTGCAGAAGTAAATCATGTTTATCAAGATAAGTTGCATAAGAAGTTTGTTTGATTGTAACATTGTTTCTATGGGCAGTCACTCTTCCACAAGAAGCAGCCACCTCCCTGGGAGGAGGCACACAGCGCTGTCTCTGGCCTCTGAGGACCCAGAGGAACTAAGCGTTACCACCACCCACACACTGGGACTAGTTATGGGACTAGTTAATTTTTGGCTCAGGCCAGCCTCCTGCTGTCAAAACAACTCTTCTATTTTCATGTGGAAGCTGCAGAATTCAAAAGTTCAGTGCTATGCAAGGGCTTCGTTAGTGGGTGCGGGAATAGCCCTCTGCAAAAGACTTTGGGTAAGGATTACATGTGCCCAGGGCCCCCTCACAGTCATAGAGCTTCAGTGATGCAGCCTACCGCTGTAGGCTACAGAGGTTTTGTGGGTACTAAGTTTGATTAAAATCTAGTTCATGCTGTTACCATTGTTCTCCAGGAAAACTTCAGTAGCCTCTTAACTAGCCATGGCCTCTGGCCACACTGGGGTCCGTGGTCTGCACAGCTGCAGGGGTGGTTGTCTAAACTGCACATCCAAGCATATCACTCTCTGCTTAAAATCCTTCACCAGTTCCCCAGAGCTAATCGGCAGAGGCAGGACCCCAACGACATTCTTCTGTATGCCCTGTGGTTTGGGCTCTTCTCAGCCTGCCTCACTGCCTTCAGGCACCCTTGGGACCTGCCGAACTGTTTGTCCCCAAGGTCATCAGACTTCAGCCCTCTTTATTGTGAGGTCTCTAGAAAGTTACCCAGCTGAACCCTTCTTGAAGGTGTACTGCTTTAATATTTAATGTTTGCCTTTGGCTTTTAGCAAAAGTTGACACGAGAAACCTAGAGTGTGAAGGACCACTTTATATATTTTCCTATTCAGTGCTTTATTTAAAGACATTTGTTGAATAAAGGACTCAAAATTGCTTTAGCATTTAGTCCCAGGAGAAATGAACTTTTCTCATTTAATAAACTTACATGCTTGCTTTTAAAAAATCATTTAATTAAAATAATCCTTGTTTGCTTTTTTGCCATTGTTGCCAGGAGCCTCAGAGCTAAACTTTTCAGTCATAATAATCATAAAAGCCTGGGTATTGGTTGAACTGGCCATCTGCTACATTTGTCTGTCAAGCCCAGCGCCCTTTCCTGATTTATTAGTTTGTTTGCAAATATTTATTTGTGGTTATCATGAGCTGAGCACTGAGACACTGGCGAACACAGTGGGTGGGCAGAAATGGAAGTGGGTGGACTGGACTGCAGCTGTTCCAGTGTGAGGTCGTGGCGGCTTGGAGGAGTGTTGGCGGTGAAGTTGCAGAGACGTGGATGGGTTCCAAATATATTTTGAAGGTAGCATCAAGTGGATTTGCTGAAGCTTGAAGTGGGGAGTAAGGAAAAAGAGGAATCAAGGATGACTCCCAGGCTTGGATGCTGTGTATGGTGGCGACTTGCTGAGGCTGGGAGAGGAGCGAGTGGAAGGGGAAGGGATGGAGAACTGAAAACGTTTTGGATTTAGGAAGACCCATCACACATCCACATGGAGGCGTTGTTTAGGTCAAAGTCTGGAACTCAGAGTAGAGATTGTTTCTCCTCCCCTGTCCCTTCCCTCCACCCCTTCTTTTAGGGACATTCTTTTGCCCTCTGTAGCCCTGTATTTCTAGTGTGACTTCGGCTCCACAGCCACAGGAGAAGGCTCAGGAGAAGGCCTGGTGCTTCTGTGCCTGTTGGTACCGGTGCTCTGGTCCCCTGGCCCCAGGGAGCAGTCCAGGCGTGGGCATACGATGCAGGCAGGAGTCCTTCTTTGGATCTTTGGAAGTACTGCCCTGGAGAGAGGGTCCTCTTTCTCAGCTGGAGAGGCAGATGGTGAGTAGTCAGCACTGCCTGTGCCACAGTTCCTGCCTTGTGGAGGAGGCCCTTTTGAATGTAGAGAGTGATGCAGATGTCAGAGAAATGTGGAGAGGCCTTTCCTTTATTTGCTACGTGTATCCCTTGGAATCCAGGGTTCACAGGTGTGAAATGAAAAAAGCTTTGTCTGGTCAAACAAGTTTAAAGAGGTTTCTTGACAGCAGAACTTGTCAGAATCTTTAATTTTGAATAGGCACTGCACCTCTTCAAGAGAGGAATGAGCATTCAGTGTTTGCTAAATTTGAGTGTGGATTTAAAAAAAAGAAATGAAACATCTGCAAATATCTCATCATTACAAATGAGGAAACTGAGTCCTGAATAGGTTTAAACACTTCCTGAAGTCATGCAGGTAAGGGCTGGTCTGGAAGATATACTCAGGTTTCCTTTCTTTTCCTTCCATTTCACTGTCCTGCTGGAGTTTTACTTTTTTCTTTCTATGGAGCTTAGGAATTCTCTGTGAATCAGGTGCCTTAGTCTATATATATGTGTTTGTGTGTGTTTGCTTTTTTTTATTTTTTAAATGAATAGTTTTCAATTAGTGTGTGTGCTTTCAAACTGGAATTTGTGTTGCAATTTGTAGCATTGGTTCTTGTATTACTCCTTCGGCCTTCCCTGTAGGTAGGCAGTTAATCCATGAAACTCCTGGAAAGCATACAGTTCCATTGATTTGATTTTGTTATAAGGAATGTGTAGTAACTGCGTTCCTGGCTTTAAATTATCAGGATGTGTTGTTATGAAAATGATATGAGGTTTCTGGAAATTCTGTATTTTAGAAAGTGTCATTAAGCAATTGCTGCTTTAATGCAATGCCTGTTGAAAAGATGCACTTTGTGAGTGTGGTTGTGCAATTATTTTTAATCTTTGTGATTTTTCTGGAGCTACGCTTGATTGTGAACGATTATTGAAAATAAGCTAATAAAAGAGAGAAATAGGATGACGCATCTTACTAATTCTGACATGTCTACAACTGAGAAATGGTATTCAGACACCGTGTGTGTAGACTTGAGGTTCATGTGTAGCCTGATTACAGAACGGAGCACCTAGTGATATGCGGCTGTCCCAGGTGGCCTTGCTGTGGAATGGCAGAGTGGGGCTGACCGTGCTAGGAGTTCATGCTCTTTCCATCACCTGTGCCGGCATCTGCATTTCTGTTTATTGTCTCTAGGTTTCCACCTCCCTTGCAGGCAGTTAAAGCCATTTTATGCGGTAGCTATGCACATGTTTTATATGAAGAGTGTGCACATCTAAATTGTTCGTTCTGAGAGGATCTCCATTCTGCCCTGTTACTGGAATTGCCAGTCACATGCCCATCCCAGCACCTCAGTTTAGATCCTTATCACTTCTCTCCTGAATTGTTGCAGATGTTCCCCAGCTTGCTTCCTTGTTCACCCCCCTTCTACCCATCTTCTTTATTCCTAGGTAGAAAAGCCGTGCCTCCCCTGCTTTCAGGTTTTGTTTGCTGGCCTCTGCCTCCCTTTCTGGCTATGTCTCCTGCTTCTTGTGGAAGCATCCTTCGTCCTGGCTTTAGAAACTACTCGCTGTGTTGGCGATAAACGGTGCTCCTCGGTTGCACTGTCCCCGGACTGGAATCCCTCCCTCTTCCATTTCATCCTTCATGATTCAGCTCCCTGTGTTTCTCTAGGAAGCCCTTCCAAATACAGCCTCTCCTTGCCACCTTCCCGTCAGCAAGTTAATATAATATGATGGTGACGAGTGTGGACTGTGGTCCACGATTGCCTGTGTTCAAACCTGTGCTAAATCAGCTCCATGCTGTGTGACATTGGACAAGTCATTTAACCTCTCTGTGCTTCAGCTCTCTCCTCTGTAAAATGGAATTAATAGTAATGTTTATCTCCCGAGTTTCTTGTAAGGATTAAAAGAGTTAATGCATGCAAATCACTCATGAAAACACCTCAGTCTTATTAACTATTATTTATATTTTAATTATTATTATTAAAAATATAGTATTATTAGCCTTTGTTAAGGATAACAAACTAGTTGTATTCCATTTTTATACCCTCAAGCCCCTTTTGTAGTACATGGTGCTCAATAAATGTGGCTTCCATGAATGAGTGAATCAAATCCATAAACACTGAGCACTTATTTTAGTGTTTGTCAAGTTATGCCCTACTTTGTTTAAGAGAAGAATTTATTTCATCACTGTTTTAGGTGTGCCCTTTTAGGAACAATGGATAGATGTGAACCTTAATATCAGCATCCTTTGAAGATTCAGGAGCCATTTAGAATTTCATTTTAAAATTCTGTTCTTTCACTGACAGATTTGTAGTTTTGACACAGTTGCCCTTTAAAAGACAGTGTCTAGATTGAACATTAAAATGTCATTTTGAATAAACTGTATGCCTGCTAATAAGTGAAGTACTTCTTTGTAAAGATAGTCATTATGATGTCATAAGGTTTAGGAGACAAATGCTTATCATTTATTTGTGCTTTAAAAAAATGTAGAGATATCCAGGCACATTTCTCTACTTTCTCATTAACCATTTCCACTTCTGAGTTAATGCCTCTCTTACTGCAAGTCGACCATGTTTCTGTTCATGTTGATCAAATGTTGATTCAACTTCCAGTGTTTGCCAAAATATATTTTCAATTGATATCATTTCTCAAGAACCATTTAAAAGCCAAATAACATTTACGAACTAAGATTTAATTTCTTTAGTTTTACATTCCTATTTCTTTATTTGTACAATAGTAATGGGGCACATTTCTTCTGACTTTGATGATCTCCCCTCTGTTACAGGAGGTTGGGAGGAAACAGATCTAGACTGACTCTAAAAAGCTGAATGTCAAGTTAATTGTCTCATCACACAATGGCATAACCAGCCAACATCCTCTGAACGATCCCATGTCTGTAATGGCGTCATTGCCATTTGAACTGTGTGGAGTTGTTCTCTGAAAGGTGCTACAGAAAACGCAGTGCAAGGGGCGATTGTGGTGGCGATGGTCAGAGGCTCTTCAAGAGAACTGAATGAGGCCAGCGGGAATGAGGACAACACGATGAATGACTCTTTTGTTATTCGGTGAAATAAAATACTAAAAAGTGTTCTTGTAACAAAGAGTGCTCTTTGGTCAGAGTGAACATGATGTAGTGATAGTTTTTGAAAACTTTTGTTTAGTGGTTATTAATATTTTGACTCAGTAAGGATATTTAAAAAAACATTAAGCAAAAGGTCCCAGTATGTAAGAAGGATACTACAGCTATAAATGTTCAATGCTGAACGTGATGGAGAGTACTGCTGTGTGACTACCCTGCTGAGTTCTGCCCCAGAACTTGTGCCCTGGGTGGACTCTGTCTTGCGTGGTGACTGGTCAGATCACAGTCCTTATTTTCCATGCATATGATGGAAATAGTATGCGGCTCGATTACCCCCGATTTTCCTAGTAGTTCTGCCTTTATATATTTTACTGAGAAATGGTAACCCTTTTTCTATTTCTTGGCTGATTTTATTAGGAGAGTATATATTTTTGGTAAGAATTTTGCCATTATGTCATTACTTATGAGCAGATATAAATTGTTGCATTTATTTTATAAGAACAGTTCAGAGAATTTCATTCTAATGAAATCTTTGTATTTAGCACTTTTCCAGTAACGGCCATTGATTGGGGTTTCACAACTATTTTGATGAATGAGTTCTGTCAGGAACGGAATTCACACTTAGATTTTGCTTTTCGGGTTGTGCTATTTTTGTCTTTTGAACGTTATTTAAAATGAAAAGAATTAGCACATACGTTTTAGAATTAGCACATGGATCATCCCACTGTTTCAGAATTTGAGTCTCCACCAGCATTAATTCTCCAATAGAGGGTCTCTAAAGGGTATATTCCCTACAAAATAATGTATTTTATTGCAATTTCCTGTTGAAAGAATATCTCTTCCTGACCTTTCTCCACAAACTTTATGTACCCATAACTTTTTTGTGTGTGTGTGTGTCAAAATGAAGCAGTTTTTTTTCGCTCTGCCCTGTAGGTTAGGAGAAATTTATCAGGAAGTTTCAATCACCTCATCATTATTTTCTGCAGTTTTCATTCTTATATAGCTGATGATCTTCAGGTGGAGACCACACTCTTGAGAAAGCCTCTGTTTCTTCTTGTATGTACTCATCTACGCAGACGTCCGGGTACTTTTTGTGGTTGAGGAAACTCTTCTCCTAATTTCTTAAGAATATCTTCTGGGATGTCCTCATCTGGGAACAGATGCAACCTCTGCATCCTAGTTCTGTGAAGGTTTTTGGCAGCCTTTTTTTTTTTTTTTTTTTTTTTTAACAATTGCCACTGATCCTTCTGGTGAGGTTGGGCAGCTATACTTGTTTAAATCCACCTGGGTAACCAGTACGTAAGGAGTATATTTTCTGTTCCCATTTGTTCCCAGAAAATGTCATGTGCCTTGTGTTCGTTATGACAGTGTGATCACTGCAGTCGCTCAGTTGATGGCACACAGGTTTATACAATCCTTGAAGTTTAACTGATGCCACAGCAGCGAGTTTGCCCGGGGGCTGCATTTTCTCATCTAAAGGATACCAATCTCAAGCAAAAATGCCCCATTGCTGGAGTGCCCTCGAGAAACCCGACATGTTTCCCCACCAGCAGGACCGTCCTTCCTCCAGGATCCAAGGCCAAGTCTGCAGCATCACTGGCCCGGTGGGAAATGCACATATGCAAGCACGGCAGTGTCGAGACCTAGAAGGGCCAGCACTCGCGTCTGCTCCTCTATTTTGCTGGATCCCCTCCAGTATTTCCATGATTGCAATTTCCTCATGAAGGAGGAAATAAGCAGTTATTGAGAGAATAACTCCCAAAATTCACCCCCTTGAGAAAAAAGCTGCGGAAAAACCAATGGAGGACATATAATTTCCAGCTGATCTAAGGAGAAGGGGACTGGATGTAAAGGGCATATTAGTTTCGATGGAATTTCTTCTGTATTCCATGAGTGAAAAATAAACCTACAGAATTCCCTTCTTGTGATTCCCCCTCCCATGTGTTCTCTCACCAATATAAAATAAAATAAAGCCACCAAAACAAACCGAGGAAGGTGAAAATAGAGAAGTTGTTACTTGTGTTACAGACAGGGGAGCCCTGCCCCTCGCGCACGCACGCACACACACACCCAATACGGTCTCTAAGCCTGGCTAGGAAGGGAAAGTATTTTTCATTTTTAGCTGTTTGGACCTTCTTGGAAAGTCTTGGAATATGTGAGTTCTGGCCGTTTTAGATGACCAGCTGGCTTCATGAAGGTGGGGTTAGGTTTCCCCACCTCCACCTCCCTTCGCTTTCCTCCAATGGGATTTATGGAGCGGTTACCAGTCTTTCCTGCCGCAGATAAGGACACCCTCTTATCTGTGGCCTTTTTGGTGTCCATTACTGGCAAAACCACCGAATGGAAGTTTCTATTCTCACCAGAGTCAGAGTCAGAGTCTGGGCTGGGAGGTGGGCGGCCTGATGCAGGGATGCCGGGCAGGTGGAAGGAGGTGATTAAGGGCACGGAGTCCTCTCTCTGCTCTGTGAGACTAGTGCATGTCACCTACTCCGTAGGGGTTTTTATAAAGATTAATGAGGGATGGCATAAAACACTGAGCATAGGCATTTACTGGCACATGATCAGTAAATGATGGAAGTAATGGTGAATTTATTAAGAAAGAATTGACTATAGATGCCCTTTTCCACTTTCCAGGATTTTAACATCAGGCCCATTTTGCCTGTGTTGTTGTTGAACTCTAGGAATCTGTCAACTTCATTGTCTATTCTGTTTGGTTCCTATTATTTTCCCATTACAAATTCATTACTTATATTTTAAAGATGTTTTCTTTAGCCTTACCATAGTAAGATACCATTTCTAAGTAGAACCAAATGCAAATTTGATTGAGTGTCTGAATCTGACTCTGTCCCCACTTAACACAGGTGGGCAGACCTTCCCTAGGAGTGTCATTTATTTTTCAAGCTATGTAGTAAAGAAGCAGAGAGCTTCTCTTTACTTCTAAAGTCAGTTTCCATAAATATCTTCAGTGTTCAGTGTGCAGCTTAATGTCTTTTGAAATGATTGCTTCTTTTGAACAAGTGCTTATGTCACAGCATTTCGAATATAGTATATTCATTATCTGACAAATCCCCCACTTCAGGACTTTACAAATGACTAGGAATGATCCATTAGAAGGTATTAGTATTGGCTACAGGCCAAGAATGTTGGCTCATTTGTTTAGTGTTTGATACTTAAAGAGGCCAGAGATCAAAGTTTTAATTCCCAGACAGGCCAATTAGTGTAGCTTTGTTCCACAGCTTCAGGTTGAACCTCACACCCCTGCCATCTGTCTTCTAAGTGCATGCCATTGGCCACAGGGAGCATTGGTCACATTGGTCAGAGACTGGATGGATCAGAGGTCCTTGGACCACTCACTACAAGGAGACATCCGGAGGAGCCCTGTGTACAGGATGATGGGTCATCAGAATCCACCCCCCCAAAAATGAAAGTTGGAGAAGACTGTCAAGGAAGCCATTGTTTTAAAAAATGCTGAGTACGAATGGCTAAGTGATAGATCAGAATCCAGAAGTCAGGAATATTAGGAAATCTCATAATTTTAATTTTAACTCTCATAATTTTAATTTTAAGTCTGACCATGTCTTTGTAAATTATTCCATTGGAGAAGGTTGGGAAAACTACTAACAGGAAGGAGTGTGACAATATGGCAGTTTAATAATGAACTTAGACCTTTAAAGGAAGTGCACCAAAGGTAGAGGCTGGGCAGAAGCTGACAGTCCAGACTGTAACAGTAGCTCGTATTTACATACTCTGTTGGGCCGTGTTCTGAGCGCTCTTGTTTGACCTCACTTGGACTTTATGAGTTGGGTTCTATTATTATTGCCATTTCACAAATGAGCAAATTGAAGCACTGAGCTTTTAGGTACGACTGAAGGCACACAGCTAGTTAGTTGAGTAGTTGAAGTGAGATATGAATCAGGGCAGACTTGATTCTAGAAAGATCTGAGACTTGCAGAAGGTGCTGTGGACATTAAAAAGGTTGTTAAAGAAGTATTCAGAGCCAGAAGAAAAGAAAATAGCTGTATTTGAATGGATCTGTATTTGATGGAGGTGTGTGTAGTAGTATAGCACAACCCTGCAATTTCCGTCGCCCCTCTGTCTTTTATATACATATTTAAAAACCCAGAACATTAAAAATGTGTTTAGGAAGTTGTAAAGAGCTAGTTTTCCTAAATTAATTTAGGCCTTCTACCCTAACGGAATTCCTTCTCAGAGTCCTGAGAACACTTGGAATGGAGATAGTTCAACTGTGTGCATGATCTGAGGAAACCTGGAGAATAAGAGTAACGCTGGGAAGGTGGAGTGGGGCAGGTGTGTGCCTTGATGTGGAAACAGTCCGGAAGCTCTGCTTAAAAGGAGCTGATACCTTCACGTATTTAGAGCTGACTGTGTTTCCAGGCTTGCTCTGAACGAGCCCACAGTATAAAGCTAGAGTTAGAGAAAGGATGTTAAATGGGGACAAAGTTTAGTTGTCTTAACGGTACGTTTGCTAGTAACTGCATGAGGAAGAATTCGGGTCTGAGATGGATGAGACTGTGGCCTGGAGATGTCTCCACTGGATAGAAACACCAGGTGTTGATCAGACCATTATGATTTCCTCTGACCTGTTTCTAAGAACACAACTCTGCGGAATTAGACCGGAGGCTTTTTTGATCTTCGATGAAGCCATTTCTGTCTATGAAGAGGGCATTTAATCTTATTTTCAGATGAGAAAACTGAGAGTGGAAGAGAGAGTGACTTTCTCAGGGCCAGTCAGCTAGCTGCTTGGTGACAAGTAGACTGCATACTCACCTGTGCTTTTCCACTCTCAGTGTGTGGGGCTGGCTCACCTGGGTTCAAGTCCCAGCTCTGCCACTCACTCTGTAACCTTGATCATGCCTTTGACTGCTCACCCGAAAAAACGGGAATGTTTTTGAGGATTAGGTGGAAAGAATGTGCTTGGCATATAGTAAGTACCGAGGATATGTTTGTTCTCCTTCTAGTGAGGCCTAAAATCTTTTCTTTACGTGCTTATTATTAACGGTAGGTTTTTTAGCATCTCCCAACTCATGACTGAGAAGTTTCATTTTTGCCTTATTTTTCTCTTTGGATGATGTGAAATTTTATAAGGGCATTTCTTATTATTTCTCTGTATGTAACAGCTTTACATCTTCTAGGGTAGGAGTCCTCAACCCCCAGGCTGTGGACCGGCACCAGTTCGTGGGCTGTTAAGAACTGGGCTACACAGCAGGAGATGAGTGGCAGGCGAGCCAGCAAAGCTTCATCTGTATCTGCAGCCGCTCCCCAGAGCTAGCATCACCACCTCAGCTCCACCACAGAACTTCAGGCGTTAGATTCGCATAGGAGCACTGGTCCCTGGTGCCAGAAAGGGTGGGGACCGCTATTCCTAGGGCGTTTGAGTGAAGGATCCAACTACAGGGCCTTTAGCAATTCTTTCCATTCTTGAAATTATGCGATTTGTTCTTTCTGAAAAAGGTGCCTTCTAACTTCCTCCTCCAGCTGCACGTGGCTCACTGTTACTGTGGTAACACCCTCTAATAATCCTGTCAGGAGATATGATGTAACTTACTATCTGTCGAAAATGATTTTACGGACATAAAACAAGCACCCAGCTTCCTCCTAAGAATCCTGAAGCGCTCAGGGCCTAAGCACTGTTCCTCTTGTTTTGATGTTTTACAAAATTGTGCCGGCAGGAGAATGCACATCAGCTAGGAATACTTACAGCGCCCAGTGGGGCCAGTGTGTCATGGTGAGACTTAGTGCTGTCATATTCATTCTCTTATATTTTAGGAAATTTTGGGTAGTTTGAATTGTAATTTAAAAAAAATGCAGAATTGTGGTTTCTAGAGGATTTACATTTATTTTAGACATAGATGATCTAATTTAACTGTTGGGATAGTTGACAGTATTTCTGCATTTTTTGAAGCGCCTAATTATATAAAACACATTTGCCGGTCCATGAGTGGGGAGTCTGTATTTCTCAGTAACCCCAATCTTCCTCAGTATCCCCTGCCTTCCTCAGCACCCCGCATTCCAGAGTACCCCCTTCCTCAGAAGGGGTCAAATGGGATCCTCCACTTTTCCCTTCTCTGCTCCTGGCGAGACCCCTCTGCTGTCTCAGCCTCTCCACAATGTCCTACCTTGACCAACTGGACAAGTCTCACCACAACTTGTGTCTGACCCTTAAGGCATCCATCATCCCTGTATCCTGATCCTCATCTGACTCTTCAGTTTTCCCAATCCTGTCTCTCTTCCCTCAGGAGCTCTAAGGGCCCTTTCTCTGTGTGGTCTGTGCCAAAATCCCTCCTAACCTGGCCTGCAAATACCCTCTTTCTCTTCCCGCTTTATTGGAGACCTGGATCTCCCTGACAACACTGCGTTCCTGCAGCTCTCAGCTGTCAGATGGCTGCCATTTTTCCTCATTACCCTTGAACCGTGGTTGGGGTGGGGTAGTGTCCTCTATGTGGTTTTCGTACTCCTTCCCCTCCTTCTTGCGAAAGCCCCTATTCTGAGTCTCAGGTCTGTCTGTGGCCCGCTGCAGCTCCTGTTGCCATCATCTGCTTCTCCACCCAGTCACTCCCCTGGTTCATTGGAGGTTTTTGTTTCTGATTGGTTCTCCATCTCTCCGACACTAGTTTCCCACGATTTCAATCTTCATGCTGGTGATATTTCCCATATCTTTAACTCTTAGTTCCTTGACCTGTCCTCCTATGAACTGTCTCCTGCCCTCCTCACCCACTCCATCCCATAGTCTTGCCCTTGACCCTGTCATCACCAGTAATCTCCGTGCCACCAGAGCTCATGTTGGACACCCACTCTGACCACCACGTCCTCTCCTTTTGGCTTGCCTTGTGTGGTACCTCCAACCTCCACAAACCTGGGACCACTGGGACCTTCAGTTCATGGAATCTGCCACCTCTTCATGGTTCCACCATCATCCCATGTCCTTAACTCTCTCCTTTCCCGGCTTGAATTCCATGATCAACCACCATGTTTGCTAGCATGGCACACAGCTTCATCACCCTGATCCCTCTCACACTTTGCCATTCTCACTTGACTGACTATAATTCTGGTGACGTCCATCTCTGTCCACTTCCTCTGCACTTGCCCTCGTGCAGCTGAATGTGCCCGGAAGAAGCTGCACCGCCATATTGGTTGTCTCACTCAGTTGACGAGCACAAACCCAGTGGGCGCTTGGTGCTGCCTGGCAGGCGTACCATGTCTCCACTGTCCATTCCTTCCCCACTCTCTTAGGGTACTATTGCATACTTTATACTTGCTTTTCACACATCCATGTCTCTTACTCTCAGCCACTTCCTTTTTCACTAATCAGAAATGATCAGATGAGAACTTCCATGTGCTCTCACCGCCACACCTACCACCTGCCGGTGTCTGCGCCTGAGCTCCTGGCTCCTTGTGTGTGACATTCTATCTACATCTCTGTAGACCTTTTCAAGGACATTGCTCTATTAAATTTCCCCTCTCTTTCCTATAACATCAGTTTTTTTTTTCACTGAATTCCCACTGGCATACAAGTTATTATTTTTCCCATTAAATAAAAATATTTTCTCTTGGCTCTGATTTCCCCTTCAGCTACTAGCCAATTTCTTCCCACAACAGGACATTGTAAATGAGTTGTCTGTATTCATTATGTCTCACATTGCCCCTCCCGTTCCATTCTGAGCCCATTACAACAGGGTTGTTGCCCCTCACTCATAAGCTACTGGCACTGGCCTTATCAGGCCACTAGGGACATTTCATTGGTGTAGCCTTGGGCAGGTCCTGGCTCCTCCTACTCCACCTACTAGCAGCATTCAACACAGCTGATTATTCTTCTGGGATACATTCTCCACTGTATTGCCTGGACACACCCCTTCTGTTTTTCCTTTTTCCTCTCGGGCTTGTCTTTCTCCTCTGCTGGTTCCTCATCTCTCCAAACTCTAAACAGAGTACCTCAGGGCACTGTATCTCTTCTCTATCTACACACTTTATGAAGACATAAGTTCTTATCTAGGACCTGGATCTCTCTGTGAGCTCCAGACTCCTTTACCTAGACACCTGCTGGTCATCTCTACTTGGGTGTGGCTAATAGGCATTGCAGACATAACCTGCCCAAGGGACTCCTCAAGATTGTGAAGTGTCTGTTTTACTGGGTGACCATTTCTAGGGGATCCCTTCTAGGAGGTTACTTCTTTCTGGGGGATCTCACAAGGATGTGTGGGCATCAAGGAGCTTCTAGAGGCAAAGGGAAGGAAAAAAGACAGTTTGGGGGCAAAATTACCTTGATAATTGCTTAAATCTTGTGACAGTTAACATTGCTGAGAAGCATTTATGGTTTCGGGGGAAGAGGCAAAGAGGGATATAACGTGTGGGGATGGGCTTTGAAAATGGTAAGTCAGTGACTAAAAGCAAGAGTCATTAGTTCTTTTTCTGAATGGATCTTGACTATATCCTGTATATTCAGGAATATTGGAATGAAAATCAAGTGCTTGAATTTAAAACAACAAAAATAAAAACAAAAAAGCAAGCAGAGAATATAACATGTCCAAAGAGACATTCTTATCATCCACTTATCTCCAGTGTATCACCCCTCCTCCAGTCTTTCCAACTCAATAGCATTCCATTCTTCCATTTACTTAGGTTAAAACATTTGGTGTCATACTTGAATTATCTTTCTCACTCCCTTCAGCAAATCCTTTAGGCTCTACCTTCAAAATATATTCAGAATCCATTTCTTATCTCACCTGTCATGCTGTCACCCTAGTCTAAGCCACCATAATAGTCCACCTGGATAAATGGAGTGTCCTCTTAAGTGGCCTCTGCTTCCCACCTTATCTCCATCAATCTGTTATTAACTGGCCTCTCCTCTTCTCTTCTCGTTCAGAATAAAAGCCATCGTCATGACTGTGGCCTATAAGATGTTATGTGATCCTCAATTACCCTCTGACTTCCCCTCCTACCTTTTTCATC
>NW_006442103.1:591047-640204 GCF_000325575.1 Pteropus alecto | reverse complement strand
GTATCAACCTTGAAACCATCTAGGACTCCTTCGACCTCAGAGCTTCTCCATTTGCCATTCCCGCTGCTTGGAACTCGCTTTCACTTCCCGCTACATATTCATGTAGCTGGCTCCCTCACTTCCTTCCGGTCTTTTCTCAAAGGTCACTTTTTCAGCAAGGGCTTCCCTGACCACCCATCTTAACTTTCAACACCCCTCCAACACTTTCAGTCCTCTTTCTCTACTTTATTGTTCCTTAGCATTTAGCACAATCCAGCAGAGAATATATT
Organism: Pteropus alecto; assembly: GCF_000325575.1. Lineage (NCBI taxonomy): Eukaryota > Metazoa > Chordata > Mammalia > Chiroptera > Pteropodidae > Pteropus > Pteropus alecto. Next base: position 639,935 of record NW_006442103.1, on the reverse strand, counting down.
TTGTTTTGCTCATCCCTTGTCTCCTCTCTCTCACAAGAGTCTAAGCTCCACAAGGTGGGGGTCTTAATTCTGCTTGTTCACTCTTTATCCCCAGGTTACATCATGGTAGAGCCACATAATATTCGTTCAATGGAAGAATGACTGTTTCTTGCTCTGGGCATGCTTTTGGCTTAAAGAAATTGTAAATCTGTTTGCTGTGAAGCACTAATAAAGATAATTATTTTGTTTCATGTTTTCTGTTAAGTATATTTACTGTGTATGTCAAATTGATTTAAGACCATAATAATAGGAATGCTATACAGATGCAAATAGAAAAGAATTTCTATAGCTTTTCATGCTGTTTCATTTAAGTGCATCTGTTCACGGTACAGCTCTCTCTACATACGTTTGGAAATATGTCAGTTTATTTATATGTATATTCCCTTATTATAAACACAAAAGATTTAAAGGAACTGGTTGGCAATGTGATGATGTGAGGACTTTTCACCCTAATCTGCTATTTCAAATGCTGGGCGGTTGGAATAGATGGTATATCACTTACGTTAATAATCGCATTTCCAAGAGGTACTGATATCTTGCCTGTTGTGTGCAGTTTGCGTTATTCCACGCCAAAGCTTTTGTATTTATTATTACAGTTCTGCCTCTTGTTTGGATAATGATGTCTCCAATCCTCCGGTTGTAAGCTCATTTATATTCTAAGGCCACAAAGCTCTTGAGTGTTTGGCAACTTTCTCAATTCAGTTCACATTAATCATAATTACCTAAATGCAGCCATTTGATATTTTACTGAAAGTCCACTAATTCCGTGCCCCACTGGTTTTTGCACATACACTGTAAAGCCAAGGGCAAACATCCATTCTGGTACCTTCCGGTTTTTCTTAGTCTACCAGAGTGAAGATTCAAGGTAATTCATGTCTCTGCTTACTAGCAATTTTTTTTTAAAACATTTCATTTTAGAAATGAGCATACTATAAGATTAACATTTTTTTTTGTGGGGAGGGGTACAGTCCTATGAGTTTTTGAAAATTTTTATTTGCAAATTATTTTAGATTCATGGAAGAGTGGCAAAGAGTTCACAGAGTTCCTATGTGTCTTTTACCCAGCTTCCCCTAATATTAACAGCTTACTTAACTAGTAAATATATCAAAGCCAAGAAATTAACATTAACATTAACAATACTATTAAACAATAGCCTTTATTTGGATCTCTACTAGTTTTTCCACTACTGTCCTTTTAGTTCCAGGATCCAGTCCAGGATACCATGTCTCATTTAATCTCCTTTCTCCTCATCTCCTTCAGCCAGTGGAGCCTCTCTCCAAGCTTACGTGGGCGGAAGAAGCGGGCTAAGTTCATGCTCAGTGAAGTCAGGGGAATGTCCAGGTTGGAGGTGTCCAGAGTGCTGGGTCTTGGTGCAACTTTGGAGGTGTCCTGATCCAGGGGTTATGGAGAGGTGGCCCTATGGGCTGACTCTGGCTCATGTGGTGTTGGAAATACGATGTGAATTAGTTGCCAACATTGAACAATTAGGATATTTTCCAGGAAAAGCTATATTTTTTGGCTTCTTTTTAAGAAATTGGTGGCTCTTGCTGCTCTGGGTCGGGTCACTGACTAAGATGTTCATGTGGCCTTGAGGGGTGGCTATCCCTTCTCTGTGAGGAAGAGTATTCTGGTTCACTTCGGGTTGTGCCCCTCCTGATGCTGCCCTGGCCTAAATTATTGTACGGATGAAGATGCCCAGGACGGTTGCAGCAAGTCTGTGCTATCTGTGCTCCTCTTAGTCTCAAAGGGAGCTTGACTCCTCTGGAGGGCAGTGAGGATAACGGGAGGCAGAGGGCTGAGTATAAATTCTTCTCCAGGTCATTCCATGCTTAGTCTTTGTGTGTCTTTATTGTGTCCCACAAATACCAGAGTTTGCCTACTTGTTCCCCAAGATGGCATCCAGTTTGCCATCACTTCCTATTTCGTTGTACATGGTTATCTAATATATTACGTGAGTTGCTAACAGTTAAAAATCAGGCGATGAACCTGAAAATCCAGATTTGCAGCTTCTCTCCAGAAATCAGGTGACCTGGTAACACTGGGGCCACCTTCCCACATAGCCTGGTCTCAGGTCTGGAGTCAGGGCTGTCCCTCAGATGGGCGCAGGCTCATTGTGGGCCTGCTCCGGGTCCTGTGGGCATTTGAGTTTGTAGCGTTGGCCTTAGAGAATTAGGTTGGAAATCAGGGAAGCCCCAGTGGTTTCCTTTTTGTGTTTCTTGACCATAGTTTTTCTTGATAAGGAGTTACTTCATAACTCCTCCAAATTGTTGAGGAAAAGTGAATTTGGGACAGGGACTTGTGACATCAGTTAGCCATCTCATTTTGTCTGTGGTGCCTAAGGCTTAATGCTGGATATTGTATGCTTAGAGCACTGCTCCTTTCAGGAGCATTACTGCTAGAACACAACTCAGAGCACACACTTAAAGGATTGAATGGAAATGACGGTGGTGAGATTTCAGATACTGCTCCTCTGTGTCCATGTAATCTCGGCTCAGGAGTGTGAAGGAAAAAAAATAAGACCAGAGCACTCCCTTTTCAGACTGTTATGGAAACGTGGGGCCAGTTACTAAAGGGGCGTTGCAAGTTTGGAAATCTAAGGGTTGATCCACGTGCCCGGTATGGCAGCTGTAGGTCGTAGGTGGCTGCTGAGCACTTGACGTGTGCTAGTCTGAAGTGAGAAGTGCTGTGTCAGGTGCACACTGATGTCAGAGGCTTATTGCGAAAGAAAGAATGCAAAATGTCTCAATAACTTTTATATTGATGACATGTTTCAATGACATTCTGGAAAAATTAAGTGAAAGAAAATAAATTGTTAATTTCATCTTTCTTTTTTTACTTTTTCAAAATGTGTCTACAAGAAAATTTAAACTTTATACGTGGCCCCTGTTGTGTTTTGGTTGGACAGAGCAGCTCTAGATTCTGCTGTGTTTGATGGAGAGCGAGGGTGAGCAGCCTGTTCTCTGAGCCTTGGTAAAGTACAAAGAACAAATGTGGACAGACTGAATGGGAAGTTGTTTTCATAGTTCTTGGCTTTAGTAAAGTTTGTACCTAACTGCTCACTGTAGTGTTTTTGGTGCATTTAGATGGATGCAAAGTTGCTGTCTGACTTATTTAGCTGTATTGATGATGTGGGGCTGTGTGTACAGTGGTCAGAGCAGTGGGACTGGTGGTCAGGAAGATGCTGAGTGGAATTCAATCTCTTTTACTTGATCTTGGGTCAATTATTTAACCTCTCAGAGCTCTGTACTATAAAATAAGGACAATGGTGAGTTACCCTGTTGTGTGAAGGTTCGTGTAATAGCGCGTGTAAAATACCCAGTGTAATAACGAGGATGCAGTATTAGTACAGTAAATAATTTTTTACTTCTGTTTAATTATCATTCTTGGTAGTATGAAAAAATTTCACGTACTACTTTGGTGTGCTAGGAGGAAGGCTGCCCCAAAAAATCAGGAAAAGGCAACTTCTTGCTTATGTGACGTCATATTAGATCTACCAGCAAACATTTATAAATGGACTTTTTCCCATTCACTACTTTCAAGGCACAGGTTTGTATTTTAAGGAGATCAGTCTTTTCTGTGTTGATGCTCAATATTTATTGAAACCCAGCAGTGGAGTAGATGACAGATACTCTGTTTTAGAAAGTATTGGACACCTTGAATTTTTAAAGAAGCTGGGAGCGTGTGCCGTGGGTACAGTATAAAGTGATCAGTGCATTGCCCCGTAAATGACCCCAGATAACAGGAACTGGACAGGTGAGGATGATGATGAGGATAAGGAGGGCATAGTGACCAGAACCACGTGGTAGGAGATACCCACCTGTGCCTCATCTTGCCCACTCCCTTTGCAGGTTTCAGGCACACACAGGAATACTTTGTGATTTTTTTTTTCTTTCTTTAAGGCAAGGCTAAGTTTTCCACATCTTTCAACTATTATTTTGTGCCTTGTGGAGCTTATTAAACTTAGTGGAAGATTAGTGTGTAAACCCTGGGGGCATCCGCACTAGTTAACTATTAGGGAAGCCCTAAGTGGGAGGGCAGGGCACCGGGAAGAAGTGGCAGTTGTTGTGTGTCCTTTATCATAAAGGAGTGGGGACCCAGAAACTTGGAGTTTGGGACTCAGAAGGCCCCATGGGTGGTCTCTGGCTCACATCATGTCTCTGTGCTCAACCAGAAGGCAAGTCTTGTATCTCCCACTTCTTTCCACAGATTGACTTTGCTTGGCAATGACTTTCAAATGACTAGTAGAACTCCTTCTTGCTAGAGTAGCTCTCTATTATTGACGGACAGGCTTGTTACATGAAAATTGCTCAGATAGTATATATAGACATGCTTTACAGGCTAAAACTTCTTTATAACATGGAAAGTCTTATTACTACCCTGACCATGGCTACTGGCCATGGTATTCACTGGAAATCACCTGCGTATTCCAACCATCCATCCTGCCACCATGTCTTGGTAGATGTGTTTTCTCGTTGGTCCTGCTGTCCTGCTTGGATGTGGCCAGTATTTCATGGCCCTCAGGAGCCTGACTTTACCCACCAACTATAAGTTCTTGTTGTCCTGCTTAGGATGTGACAGCCACTTTGCAACAGGAATTTTCTGATTCTTAACAGGTGAGCTCTCCTCCTGAATTATATTATTATATTAAATAATATGTTATAACTATATAATAATCACAGTAATAATAGAAACCCAAAACTGATTGCTTACTATTTGCCGGATACTCTCTTATAGTTATTTCCTCTTAGTTGATCCTCTCAACAACCCTAGGAGACAGATGCTGTCATTATCCTCATTTTACAGGTAATAAAAATGAGGTGTCGGTAGGCCAAATGACTTGCCCAGTCTCAGGCTTGTGGCTATCAGAACCCCGGTCTGTCGCAGAGCAGCTCCTGAGCTTTTAACCTTGCTCACTATGTGACCTCTGCTTATGTAGTTTTTCTTCTCTTCCGCCACTTGGCTAAGAATTCTTCAAATGCAAGTTCCACCTTGGAAGTGACATTTTTATTTAGGATTTTAGGTTATAGTTTTATGTACTTTTATTCTTCCCAGTCTGAAGCAACCAGACGATGTCTAGCCTCTCTCTGTGGTTTAAGCCCTTTACATTGCATTTTTTTCCTGATTGTTTCATGGGCATCGATCTTGATTTTTCAACATTATTGTCAGTACTTCCAAGATGTGGGCACTTCATATGTGTCTCTTAAATGTTCCAACATACTTAGCACAGTAGCGAGTGTGCTCATGAGAAAACATTTAAGAAATATATGTAGAGCATTTGGGGCAGGCACTGTGGGTGGGCTGGCAGCCCCATTACCACCCTCTTCTTCTTAGCCTACAGAGTGGTGATTAGTTTAAGGGTAGTTTTCAACCAGGGATGGTTCTGCCTTCCTGGGGAAGTTTGGCAATGTCTGGGGATGCTAGTGGCATCTGTGGGTAGAGGCCAGGGCTGCTGGTAGATATCCTGTCATGCACAGGCCAGTCCTGAACAACAAAGAATTATCAGGCCCGAAATGTCTTATCGGGCTGAGGCCGAGAAAGCCTGGTTTAGAGACAGCCATGTGATTCATTCTGGCCAACAAAATGTAAGTGGAAGTCTGCCAGGGCTCTGCGTTTTCTGAGACAGGAGCTGTCCCTGCCTGTGTTCAGTTTCTTCTGCCTTCAGTGGCCTTGAGCCTGGAGGAAACACATGTGAAGATAAAAGCACACGAAGGATGGCAGAGTGAAAAGATAAAAAGTGTTTGGGTTTTCTCATATTTGTAGCCAAATACATTCCTAATTAATATACTACAGAAACCTGAGCTGGGAAGGGCCTAGCCCAGTGTCTCACCTACTCAAGAGCTTCTACTCCAACATTCCCGGTGACATAATTCACTTAGGGAGAGAGGCTAATTTTGCAGATCTTAAGTCATTCAAAAATTCTCTCTTACTTTGACTGAAATCTCACCCCTGGAGCTTCTATTCACGGACATAGTTTTAAGCTTGGCAGGGATTTTCCTGGGCAGTCTCTCCCACACTCACATGTCTGTGGAAAGTCATCCTGATCCATCTAGTCAGCAGGTCTGCTGACAGACCCCCTCTTCCAGATGTTCCCGAGGCATGTAGATTAGAACATAACACTCTCTTCTTGGACCAGTCCTCAGAGCCAGAGTCCAAAGGCAGAGCTGTCAGAGGATGTCACCTCTGGGGCCCATCAGCCTTTGGTTTCCTATGTGGGACTTCAGAATCAGTGCAGAGATTCTAGGTGCTTCTCACATTATGACGATGCGAATGAGCGGAGGAAGAAACTTTCAGTGCCTCGAATGTCCCTGTTATGTCCCGCATGTTTGGGACACGATGCCAGGAATACCACCTTCCTCCAGGTAACCAGTGTTTTCTGTCTGTCCACAAATAAGTGCCTCAAAACCTTTCCGAGTAAATGCCTGCTATCATCTGGACTTGTCTTTTTCTCCTTTGCTTTCTATGCAGTGTGGGATGCTGTTCCTGCTGGGTATCTTCTAAAATTTTTTAAAAATTTATGGTAAAAAAAATTTACCATTTGAACCATTTTTAAGTGTGCAATTCAGTAGTGTTGAGTGCATTCACATCATTGTGCCCTGGATCTCCAGAACCTTGTCACCCTGTCTGCTGATGCAGGTCTTTATTGCACACTTGTTTACCTTTGCCCTGCTGCTTGTCCCCGTCCTACCAAATGCTCCTGCTGAGGCTTATCGTATAGGACAGAAGCTCCTCTGGCCAGACTGTCTTCTCTCTAAGACTGCTGGACCAGCCATTTAGTGAGTTAGCCCCTGTTTCGTACCGCCTTTAAAAGCTCCCTAGCTGGAAGTCAGCGTGGGGTTTGAAAAGCTAGAGTTTGGTTTAAAGAGAAGATATGTTTTTTGAGGGCAGCAAAAATTCTCACTCGATAGGCTACAGACCTCACCAAATAACTCAGCTGAATATTCTCTGAGCTTAGCACAGGTTGCCGCATGGAAAGATGGACAGGGCTGTTTTCTCTGGCACTTCTCTCTCTCGACTAGCTCCTGTGGCAGCTCCCTTATTTCTTACTGCCCCCACCCCCGGCATCCAGGCCCTTACCTTGCAGGGACAGGATCACAGATGTTGGGCGTTTGATTTTGAGTTAATTGGGCTTTTTGCTGCTAGACTCTTATGTGGTTTCTTGAATTCATGAATTAGTCATTAATTTGTGTTTACCAGGCAGACACCCTGGCAGTCTGTGGTCTGTCCCGCTGACTTGCTTTTTGAAAGATGCTATTTGTGCAGGCTTCAGGAAACGGAGGGAAAGTGGAATCCTCTCCAGGGACCATTTAACCTCAGCCTTTTCCTTACTTCCAACTCTTACCTGTGCAGGTGGGTTTGTCCTTACCTTAGAATTGCAATTTTAGTGGAATTATCTGTCTGGTGGGATGGAGCCTGTGTTCTGAGATGCGGTCGTATTATTTTTGTAGCTGCCTGTAAGGGTTGAGGAGCGTCAGTTATTTCCCTGGGAGTACTCTTCTCTAGAATAAACTCTTAAATTGGATAATTGGGATTTCCTAGTTAGGGCGGGTCTTGTCAGGTTCTGTTTCTTTTTTCACAGTTGTGAAAGCACTTGATATTTCAGGTTTCCAAGTATGTGCCACAAAAACTCAACGCAGCCTAAAAGCACGTAGATGTTCATGGTGTTGGTATTCTAATTGTTTAGTGTTTAATAAGCCTTGAGAAGCTATTGCTCACCATCCATCCTGAGTAGGAGTACGTTTCCCAGCTCAGGGGGAACAGCCTGTAATTGTGTGCTTAAGGAAATAAGCTGGGACTACTTCCTTAAGTAGGTGATAAATGAAGTTAAGGTGCAAATATTTCACTTTACCCACTAAGGATGGATTAATGTAGCATGACAGGTCCACTGTTTTTGGTGGAATGTTACGAATGCTTCTGATTTCTAGCTGTGTTCGTCTCGGACTTCGCAGTCATATACTTGTAGATTTATGCCAGGGCAGGATGAAACTTTTTAGTTAAACTGAGCTGTTTGTAAGGTTTTAGCCCTCAAATTTGGACCAACTTGTTTTGTTCATTGGGTTTATCCATATAAGGGGTCTCAGAGAGGTACCTTATGCAAGTTAAAAAAAACTTGTTTGTAATAAAAATTAATATTGGTTAAAAAAAACACTTAGTCAATCCTATATGTGTACCAATCCTATATATGTTGCATCTTGGCTGTTTCCTTCAAACAGTGTTATATTGGCTGTTAATTTTCTTCCATGGAATAAAAGATGGATTTCATTTCTGGGTGAAGCATTGTAATTCTTATACTTTCATTTCTGGTCATGTGAGATGGACAGTAGAAACAAAGTAGGAATGTGAAGGTAGGAGAGATGTTATTATTTTAATGTGATGTGTAAAAAATATGTAGGGGTTTCTTTTTTCTGGAGGTTAGAGCACATGCTATAGATAAATAAGAGTAAAAATTAGAATGTTAATAAAGAACATCTTGCCTATCATACTTAAACATTACAATATGTATAAAGCATATCATGGATTATTTAAAGTTGGGGCAGACAGAGTTATGTTCTCATTACAAGGAAGCGATGTATGCATGAAGCAAGCGTAAGTTACTAGTTGCTTATCTGAGAATCCATAACTGTTCAAGGCTGGTCCCCTAGCAGTCAATGGCAGCGTGTGCCATGCATGTCTGAGACATAATGCCAAGAAACACACTGCAAAATGGTGGAACTTAGTATATAAGCAATTTAAGAAATAAAATGGCGCAAGGAAGGTCCAAGATGGGAACAGCAATCATGCGTTAGTCACATGTGATTCCTATCAGGCATCATGCTATAGAAATCTCTTAGGATGGCGGTTTTATGATATGGTCACTGTGGCCAAGAATACTGATTGTTACTCCCAGTTTTGGAGTCTAAACGTGAATGCATAATGATGCTACGTGTGATTTATTCTGTGCTGTCTGTGCATCTGTTGTTGGGATCATGGTTTGTCCTTTTCTGCCAGGATGGGTGTGGGGGTGCTGTGCTCGCAGGCTTCTTGGGTGCTGTAAAGGTAAGGCTCTCTATTGGTTCTCTGTTGCTGGTTAGAAGGCTATGAATGCTGCTGGGGCTCAGACTCCTCCATGCTGGCCAGAGGGGAAGCTGGAAGGGCTTGGACTCCCGGATTTATGCTGACACCATTAAGTCCTGCTGCTGGAAGCCTTTAATGTGCTGTCAGTGAGCTGGTGTTTGAGAACCACGTGACAGGCAGGCTGGTGGCTTCTCTGAGCTCACTGAGGCTCTTTCTGCCTGGCGATGAGGAGCTCCTGGCAGATTTGTCACTGGCCCAAGGAAGGCAGAAGCATCGGCCATTGAGCTGGCCGGGTGCTCAAAGACAAACAGGAAGATACTTGGCAGAGGGAGACTTGGGGCAGGCACACAGCCTCTTGGCTAAGTCTAGCGTTTCGGGTGTGTGGGGTGTGGAATTGGCGAGGAGGCACTCTGATGACACAGCAGGCTTCAGCTCCAGTGGCATGCCCATTTTTCTCCCCTGATACTGGGAGTGCCTTCCCTTCACTGATGCAGCAAGAACTGAAACAGGAATCACTTCCTGCGAGCACCCTGCTGTGCGCAGTGGGGGTGGGAGGACCACCCAGAGGCTTTGTCCTCATTTTTGAAGCCTTTGAGTCTGGCTCTTCTCTTAGGGGTATTTGGACCAGTTGTTCTTGCGTTTCCCACTGTGTGAATTGAGGGTTTGGCCAAGTCTGGCTGAATGGTTTATCCTTTTAAAAAAGTGAAAGCACTTTTTTTGAAGTGAAAAAAGTTTACTTATTTTAGCACATGGCATGATTGACCTAAGTGAACTTGGGCATGTTACAGGAGTAAAGCGGGACCTTTTACTGCAGTTAGGCAGGGCCTTCGTGTTGCAGGTGTCGGTGTCCAAGTGGGGCCTCCAGATAAGCCGTCATTCAGCCTCTGTGGGGCGGGGGTGGGAGCCTACAATACGGTCATTGTTCACCATCTTCCCACTTAGTTATTTTAAAAATTGTGCCGCATTTAAAAGCCTATTAATAGAGCGTTGGTTAGGAATAAAAGTACTCAAGTTTTCCCTCCTTCCATCCGTGTTAAAAGGAATTCAGGAAAGTCACTATTTCCTGGGTATATGAGTGGGGGAGGGAAAAGAGGGGAAGGAACAGATTCACTTTCTTTGAAATAAGGACAACATCTTACAGCAAGGGGTGAGAATATAACAGACATGTGAGCTCCTAAGAAAACTTGCACAGACCATTACTATGGCATTTCACTTGCTCAGCGGGCGGATTTAGAGTTTTTCTGCTGACTTTCTTATCTCCAGCTTGTTTAGTCTGTAGGAACCCTGCGTTCTGGAATCTCATTGGGCTCTTTGCTAAACCATGGACACTTTTGTTGTTGTTGTGTCAAATTTAGCTAGATTACCAGAAAATATTTTTTCACCCAAACGCATAATTTTTCTTTGTTTTACTTTCTGGGTCAGCGAGAGGAGTCTGAGACAGCCAAGTAAAAACTGCTCGAATTATTGTATTGTAGTCAAGAAGAGCAATTTGGCCCTGTGACACTGTAGGGGAGGACCACTGAGAAAGCAGAGTAGAGGGACAGAGTGACACCTGTCCACTGACATCTTAGTTCATGTGAAGTGTTATGACTAGACCTAGCTTTGTTTCATATTGAGGAATGGATATGCCCGCAGCCGTATTCCCGCGACGTTAGGATTATTAATTGGAATGGAATGTCTGCCCCATTGCTGTTTTGCACAGCAACCTGGAAGCACTGGAATGCTTGGGAAGCAAAGCTCTCCTGGTTAAGTAGAAGTTTTATCTGAAACTCGTTTCAGACGTGTTGGAAGTGTTCCTAAAATGCAAGAGCGTGCCTTTGGAGTAGAGTACTCAGTGAGATCACTCTGTTATCCTCTAGTGATTGAGACATTTTTTCAGTACCTCAGGAGTTCATGAGAAATTCTCTTTTTCCCAGATCTTTACTTAGAAGATGGTTGTAATAGAGCTAATTTTGAAGTGTATATTCTTCAAATATTTTGTGTTTTGGAAAATCCCTAATTTTTCCCTTACTTATTATTCTGTTTAATTTCTTCTTTTTAAAAGTATTCTGAATATATGGTTTAATTGTATAGTTAGCTAATGCTTCTGTAAATTGGAACAGGGCTTATTCCTGTCAATGGAAATGTGTGATTGCAAAGAAGTGTCTTTGGCCTGGACAGACCTGTGAATGGAATGAAGCTTGTTTTTGATCATTTCTGCCTCTCTCTTTCTCTCTTCTCCTTCTGTTCTTCCCCAGGATCCATAGTCTTCATCTTCCTCCTTGTGCCCCATTCAGGCCTTACCTCAGCAAATTCATTGACATTTGGAATTCATTTATATGACTTTAATCTTAAGTCATCTTTGTGAAATGACTTAAATTTAACTTGTTACCTCTCCCAGGGAGAATTACATTTAGAGCTTTTTTCTTATTTTAGTATGAAAGGCTCTACATCCTGCTAAAGGAATTTCAGGACCTATAGTTTTGAGTACGGATATCTTTAGTCATGAGCTTATTCCCATGAGTTTATTCCTTGTAATCACATCATGTTGTAAACTGCTGTTTTTGTCATGAGCGGAGCGGACCCTCAGGAGACCACTGGCATCATGTAAAACCTTTGTACCAGAAAGTTTCTGCGAAACTTCCAGAAAAAAAGCACTTTTCTCAACTAAGTGAGAGACTTAAATCAGGAAAAGGCACTTCTGTGCTCTCAGTTGTCATCCTGCAATTGTACTTACATTGACTCTAATTCAGCAAATGTTTATTGAAGGCCAACTGCATGCAGTTAAAACCACTACACTAGCTATTGAAAAACCATACATTTCTCTTCTAAAGTGTAATGGGTGAAGAAATTCGGGTAGTGAATAGCTGACCGATGTAGATAGACTTTCAAATTATAGACCTTGAGAGCATTTCTCTGGTATAATAAAATGATTTTGTGAACAAATAAATTTGGGGAAAGATGGGTTACATGAAGTTGGATGGGAATTTTCTTTTCTACTAGAGCTGCCAGAGGGGACACACTATGTGGCATTTCCCAAATTTATTTGACTATGGATCTTTTATTTTGCTTATTTTTTAATTATTTCGTAGCATCTCGGGGGACTGGTGTTCCTTGAAGTACACTTTGGAAAATGCTGCTCTACACCATGAAAGTATTTTTTCAACTCTTTAGAGGACTCTTTTATATTAGCACAAATACGTTTATTACTCAGAGATAAAATAGTCTTTACACGTTGTGGTCAATGGATTCTTGTCAATAAGTTTCTCTATTGGTTTCCAAAAGAGTGTTTATAATTCAGCTGGATATAAGTGTGAAGAGCCGGGTCCAACAGCAGTGGTGGTGATAGCCTTTATTACACGAGCCCTCACCTGTGCGCTCACTCGGGTACAGAGTCTAAAGTAGGAAGGAGGAACCTGAGTTCTGGTCTACAGGTGAGAGGATAACTTGCCCCATGTGCCCCACATGGAGCATTTATAACACTCCAGGCATTTTTTAAGGTGATGAGATTTTAAAAAACACTCATTTGAGATCATCGTAGATTCATGTGCAGTTGTAAGAACGAACATTGAGAGATCCTATATATTTTTTACCCAATTTCCTTGTGATAACATGTTACATAACAATATTATGATCAAGAAATTAGCACTGATAGAATCGTCAGCCTTATTTTGATTTCATAGGATTTACATGTCTGACGAATGCTTATGTGTGTTTACCTCTGTGCAGTTTTCTCACATGTGAGAATCCGCAGTCAGGATACAGAATAGTCCCATTACTAGGATCCCTTCTATATCCCTTCTGTAATCATAGCCAACTCTTCCTTCTTCTCTCCCCAACCCTGACAACCATTGATCTTTCTCCATCTCTGTAATTGTCATTTTAAGCATGCTTTATAAATGGAATCACAGCAGTAACCTTTTGAGATTGGCCTTTTTACATGCTGGCCACTTTAAACCTACTGTTTCCAATCTTTACAAAAATCTTACACTGTAGGGACTCTGAATTATCTTCCATAGATGAGGTGAAGCCTCTGAAAAGTGAAGGCACACTCAAGGCCGCACAGCTCGTGGACCAGGCAGGGAGCCCAGATACTCTCAGCCTTGGCTCCTTTGACTCAGATCTGACCTTCCTCCGGGATCTGGGAACTCACATTCTGTTCTTTTATGTATACAGTTCTCCTTTTCTCAAAACAAGAATTTCAGGAAATATGTATTCAAAATAAGGTTTCTTATGCTTTTTCTTTTTCTTTTTTAATTGTAACTTTTAAGAAAAGATTGAGTCACATTACTATTTTGGAAGGACAGAGATTGAGTACATTTTTTTCCCTCCAGCTCTATTTTGGGCTTATTACCATTTTCGGAGTTTTCTCTGCCTACCTCTCACCACCTTGACACCTGAACAGCCCAACTGCTGAGGACGGTTACAGTGCAGGGGATGAAGGTCGTGATCCTTGCACACCATTTGGCGAGTCGGTATATAGGCATCTTTGACTTGCAGCATATCAAAGGCTGTGCTTGGGCTGCTAGCTTTGGTTGCTGTGGTGCTAAACATGTTCCCTGAGCCCTTGGAACTTAATTCACTGCGAACTAGACACTATCACTGCACGTAAGATGGTGAGAAAGCAAAACACATACGTGAATCACAGTATCGTCAGATGCTATATATTTAAGAGAGGACTCCAAATACTAGAAAACAATGAAGCCTTTTGAAATCTCTGTGTTGGATACACTTTTTAACAAGAATATGAAACAATTAGCAAAATGGACATTTTTGTTGATCATTGAATTCCCCAGACATTCTCTTCTTTCAGGGTTTTCGAACTAGCTGTTCCTTGTCTGGAAAACTCCCAAGATTTCCACCTGGCTTGGCTTATTCCCTCACCTTCTTCAGGTCTCTGTACAATCACAATATTTTTGTTTCCCTCTCGTCTTCTCTGATATTTAAAATTACAACACCCCGCCCCTACCCATTCTCCTTCCTTGCATTCTTTTTCTCCATCACACGTTGATGGGTATCTAACATACCCTTATTTATGGGTCTGTGGATGGTTTTTCCCTGCTGGAATGTAAGCCTCCTGAAGGCAGAGATATTTGCCTATTTTGTTCACCACTGTATCCCCATCATCTTAGAATAGTGCCTGGAATATGTTAGATCTCATTGGATATAATTTGAATAAGTGAATGTTTTCAAGAGTAAAATTTTGTTTGAATTAAGTTGTAGGACAGAATGATCATGTCTGCATGGGTCAATTACTGGTAAGGTTCTCATTTAAAAATGTTGTGTCAGTTTAGTACAGATGCTGTCTTTTCTGGCCTATGGGGAACATGTTCCTAGCTGTGACTTGTCCGAGGGAAAATGACTGACTTTGGGGGAGCTTCTTCAGATGTAAAGGAAATTAACCAGCGAATCTGGGTAACTAAATCTTGCATACTATCCTAGAAATGTTTATACTTCTGCCAAATGGAAGCATGAGTTCAGTGTTTGCATAACCACCTGTGAAATTACTCCTATTAGCATTCTAGCATGTATTTGCTGAGTGACACTTCAATTTTGCAATAAAACTATTTTCACATGTTGGCTGCCATTGTGAAAATTGTTTCTCTCCTCCATTTGGAAAGCTGGTGCCACTGTTTTGATTCGGGGGGGTGGTGAGGTCTGGTGTGTGTGACATTTGCTTTCTTGGTGGAAGGAGAATCATGATGGAGGTAAACTTCTGGTTTCAATTTTTCTTTTCTGGGCTATTTTATTTTGTGCTAGGAATGGAAAAAGAACTATACATTGCTCTAGGGGTACTTTAGGTAATATATACTCTGATTGGAAAAAAAAACAAACCACTGTTGCCTTTGACAAAATTGAGTAGAGGGAGGTGGAAGGCCTGGTCTCCCTGGGACTGTTTTAGTGGTTTGGGGAGGGGTTTGGAGTGTGGCTGCAGCTGCTATGGCTGGAAAAGACCTCCTGGGGGGGTGGGGGGGTAACACCCACCTCCCTCCAGTGCCTGCAGAACTCCAGCTATGTGAAGTGTGGCTGTGTGGGCCCTTGGTCCTGTGTAAGAATGCCTGGAGGATAAAGCTTGGAGAGAAACGAGATAAGGGAGGCTTTTATGCAGCAGGTAATTTATGTTTTGCGACAAAGGCTCCCGCATGTGAACACTTGGCTTCTAAACAACACACACTTTGCTTCATTCTCTAGAGACATCCCTAAACCACCTTTGTGTACTGGATTCAGACTTTTCTATGTCAGCTGAACATTAGGAAATATTCTGAGTGCAACTATGAGGGGGATTTGGAGTTCAGTCCTTTGTATTTTGAAAGCGGAGATGCTGAAGCTCACTGGAGTTGACCAGAACACCTCCTCTTCACTAGTAAAGGTATTGCTAAATTTAAATAACTCATAGGGGTCAGACACCACTTATTGAATTTCTGAGAATAGTCAGTCAGCTGTCCTTTTCCCAAGAGAAATAACCTCAATTGAGTTACTTAAATCACACTTTTTCCATTTCTTGAAATAATTTTCATCACCCTGCCCTAGAAAAAGTAGGCTGCTGCAGAGTTGGTTGAGACAGAATTATGAAGCCATTTAGGTTATGTTAGCCGAGCACATCACTCTTAGAACTAATCTAGCAGATAGCTAGCACCTCCTAGTAAGCACCAGCTGCATATGATCGGTGTTTGCAAAGGGAACCAAAGATGTGCAGTCATTTTAGAGACAAGCCAGATATAACCTGAGAATCTCACAGAACACCAGATGCCAAATGATACGGTATATAACCAAGAACATAAGAGCTGTTTGATTTTAGACTCCTAATCTTTCTACTAAAATGTTTAAATTCTGTGGTCTTTACTCTCGAGTCCTCTGCCTACCCTTTAGAAATGGTTGAAATATTTGGATGTGGAATTAATGAGATTTTTGCATGTCTACAACCTTACTAAACAAACATATATCATTGTTCCTTGTCCCAGACACGTTTTTTGACCAGAATTTTGAATTGGGCAAAACATGTTGTATAGAATGGTACAGTTATTGGTTTACAGTGAGGAATTAAAATGATGACAAAGCGGGTCGGCTTTAGCTCAAGCGGTTACTTTGTCATGGCAGACGACTCAAATGATAATGAAGCCATTCCGTTAGCGGGGTTTTGTTTTTGCCATGTTAGCAGGGAAAATTTCATATGGTCCTACTTGCCAGTTATTTTGGCTGGTTTAAAAACCGTTACATGATTAGATTACAGGTTCTTTCTATTTTTGCTATAATGGAGGAGTTCAAGTAACCAAGTTTATCTGAATTTTTGAGAGTCCCTACTTAGGCTCAAATAACTAAGTCTGGTTACAGGGCCTTGGTTAAAGGCTGGGTTTAAGTATCGGGTGGATCTATCTTGGACTCTGTTCTCGGGAAGTCCCAGACGAGAAACTCATTATAACCCAGTTTTACCCAGAGCATGGCCCCTCGCCATAGACACCATTAGAACAAGGCTTAGTTTTATTTCCAACGAACGCATTGATTGTTCTAGCAGTCTATAACGGTTGAATGTAATAATGGATTTTGATTTTTTTTCCATGTTAGTTCAGAAATTACCACAGCGCTTCTCAGTTAATCAGATACTCAAGGCTCCTGTTTCCACACTGTATGGTTGCTGCATTTTTATGACATCACAGCTGTCTGGGGGAGGCTTCTGCTCCACCCCCACCCCCACCCCCCATCTGCCTCCTTTCACTGCTTCCTCACTTGCTGTGCTTTCAAGGTGGCGAATTCCCGAATAAGCTGCTGACTTCCCGCCCTGGCAGGGCCAGGCCTGAGGTTCACAGTAGCTTCTTTCACCAAGAGAATCTTTCTTGGCTACGAACCCCACCTCTGGAGCTTGCTCTGTGCTTAGGTGTTGACTCTTCTCCTTGACTTGGAAACTTGTTTAAGAAAACTGAAAGGTGCTTTCAGATGAAGCAGCTGTGTCCCCCTGCCATTTACTCTCTTGTTTTTAAACCTCAAAATGTTACTTGAAGATAGGAGGTTGCAGTCAAGGTCCCCGTTTACGAACGGTGCTGCTTACCTTGGGTTGTCTTTTTCCCAACGGTGTCTTCAGTTCCTGGCCTTACTCCCTGAGAGTACCATCTACAGGGAGCTGTTCCTCCTTGTCACCTTTTTAAAGCTTCTCAGATGTTCTCTCCAGTGCTCCGCAGCAAACTATGACAATGGGCATAAAAACAAGCACCTTAACCTAAGAAAAGTGAAAAAAAAAAAAAAGGTCGTTTCTATCTTAGCCAACCTCATTAAAAAACAGTGATGAAGTATGTATGCATATAATTATGCATAGAACTAAATATCTGAAATTAGCTCAGTAGGGGGCCTTCTTAATGCTTTTCTATGTATGGAATTTTCATTTCAGACTGGGGACCTGGGCCCTTTTGTTTCACTTCAGACTTTCTTTTCTCTGGGGGCAGGAGGGAGAGGTAAAGGAGAGGAGAGTGTTCTTTTTGACTGTAGCTCCAGGGTTCTGTAAGAGTAGTGTTATTACACATATGTTAGAGTAGAACAGACCAACTTTTCCATAATCATGTTTATTTTTGAGGGTGTGTGGTCTGATGATGAGTTCAGTTATCAGATATGAAGACATGAATGAATGGTCTGGCTGTTAAATATGGAAAATAATTGCAAACTGTTTGCATGATATGCTCCTAGGAGTAAGAAACAGGGATATTTTGTATTTTGCATAACTCTTAGGGAGTCATATAGTCACTTTATGTGGGAGATAGTCTTCTGAGATCTGTCGGTCTCATGGCTCTCCCTGCCTGTGAGCCATCATAAGCTAGGAGCCATTCTGAGAACCACTAAAGGGCCAGCTGAAGGTAGAACCAGAGTTTTGTGTGTGTTTTCATTCATTGCAGGTTTTATTGAGTATCTTCTGGGTGAGATGTCGTGTATACCTTGAATCAGACTGACCCCAGTCGGAGTCCTAGCTCAGCCACTTTCTAGTTGTGTAACCTCCAGCAAAGTCTCAGCTACCTCATCTATAAAACTGGAAAATGGTGCTAATGGCTACCCATAATGGTGATAATGGTGTGTTTGATTCCCATAGGATTATTTTGAGAATTAAATAAGATAATGCATACAAAGCATTTAGCATGGGCCTGACTGTATCGTTGACTTATGTATTGAAGAAATATATAATGTTTGTTCTGCCTTCTAGAAGCTTACACTCAAGTGGGGGCCACAGGCACATGTATAGATTCAGGAAAGAGAGAGAGATGTCAGCCTGCTGTGGTGTGGATGGGAAAGACTATATGGAGAGGCTGGGATTGGAGTTGCCATTTTGCACAACCCAGGGAGCATCATTCACATTAGGGTCTTTGTGAATTGGTCCCTCTGAGTGGCACAGAGGCACTGGTTGGGGTTTCAAGTGGACTGTGAAGGGTAGGTGGAATCTGGAGGGATGAGGGTGTACTTGGCAGGAATAAACTAGATTCTTTCAGAGGAAGGAGAGTTGTCTCAGCTGTCAGGAGAGCTGTTTGTGCTGAGGATGAGTAGGTGGCTGTGAGGTGAGAGATGGGTCCAGTGTTTTGCTTCTTTCCAAGTTCTGAAAATTGGAAGGAATGGACCTTTTGGTGTGATGAGTGCAGGTTGGGATAAAAGTCTCTGCTCTCTTCATAGTGTCTTCACTGAGTTTCCTTTGCGTAGGGCTGAGATCACCG
Source organism: Pteropus alecto (assembly GCF_000325575.1). NCBI lineage: Eukaryota > Metazoa > Chordata > Mammalia > Chiroptera > Pteropodidae > Pteropus > Pteropus alecto. Next base: position 621,183 of record NW_006442103.1, on the reverse strand, counting down.
TTTCCAAAAGGGCACTTTTCTGTCATAGCCTCTTAGCCTATCATAGTGAGCCACAAGGTTCACTTTCCCTTTCTGCCATTTATTTTCTTTTACTTTCACATTACAGACCTTATTTTGTTAAATATCACGTTTACTCAATACATGTGGAGTGATCAAGATGTCTTTTATGCTGGTTCAGTTCTGTATAGCCTTCAATTTCTTTTTAACATCTTTATGCACTTTTTCTTTCCTTAACCTCTATGGAATTTATTCTGCTCCTTAAGTGCTCTTAAAGGCTTTAAGTATATCATGGCATACATTAGGTGGCAAGAAAGATTTTCCTTATCATTAGTCTTCTGTTTTTTGTTTTTTTGTTTTTTTTTGGCATGTCTTTAGTAGATTTCACTTGTAAGGATGTAAAGTAACCATAATAACCAGAAGCAAATAGCATATTTGATTACCTGTGTCAGGAGGGGGAAATTTCCCCCTTCCCCTTTTTGAGTTCTTGTGGCTGGACTAATAATAGATTTGTCATAAGACAAATTAACAGGAGAAAAAACAATTTTATTTCATGTACATAGGAGATCATAAAATTGATGCTCAGAGAATGACCAAAAAGCAGGCAGCTTTTATATCTTTTTAATTTAAAAAAGTTTTTAAATTTGTGAGGATTCGACTTAGGTATCGGTGCTCATTAGTGGGGACTCTTAAGAAAAGTTTGGGCTTTGGTAGTAAATTAGTAAAAAAAGTAACAGGATTTGTTTATACACACTTTTCAGCCCTGAATTCCCTAACTCTGATGGTAAGGATGTCTTTCTCCTTGGCCTTCAGGTACAGGGAGGGCGCCTTTCGCGTGAGAGATTTATCTCCTGCTTTCAGGGGGACAGAGGGAGTGTCCTTGCACCGGCAGTTTCTTAAGTAACTTTAAATCATAGTAATTAAAATATGCCATCAGGGTGGCCTGCCCTGGGCCCCGACACTTGTAAATAACTTTAGCTCTGCAAATCTTCCAAATTATTTAAAAAAAAACAAAAAACAAAAAACAAAAAATCCCACACATTTTATTGGATATTCAGTGTGCCCTAAAGCAAGCGCCGGCATGCTTTTCCTGTAAAGGGCCAGATAGCAAGTATTTGAGGCTTAGCGGGCCAGTCTCTGTTACGGACACTCAGTTCTGCCTTCCTAGTGTGAAAACAGCTATGGACAATATGTAAATGAATGGATGTGGCTATTTTGCAATAAAACTTTATTTATAGAAATAGCCAGAATTTTTCTCTCTGAGGCAGTCTGCTAATACCCGCCCTGAAGGAAAGATTTTGTTAGATTGGGAAGGTAAATGGAAAATTGAAATGAGATAAATCACAAAATTTCCAGCGAATTAACTCCACCAAAGACTAAAAAATTGAAAACTTTTTTTTCTCCTGTTGTTTGAAGTAAACTTCATTTTTAATAATGAGTTTGTAAATAAACTTTGAATATCTTTACCCATATGTATTTTTTTAAATACAGTATCTAAGGTTCAAAACAAGCCTCTCCATAATTTATTGTTTTCTTTGTACCAGGCACTGTGTAGGTCATTGGAAATCCACAAGTAATGTAGGCACAAACTTTCCTTTAGGAAGCCACAGTCTTGACTGTACACTCACTGCTGCCAAATGTGTCGACTGTGCACTCACTGCTGCCAAATGTGGGCTCAGGCCTTAGACCACTGGATACGTGATCCATGGTGCAAGAAACCTGCACTGCAGAAGAGACTTTTTTGGGGGTCCACTCATCTTTTCTCTCTCTATTGCATATATAATGGGATTTCTGTATTTTTGTTTCTCTTTATTTGTGTATTGTTAGAGAAAGCCTACTTGAAGAATTTACAAACGGTAAAAATATTTAACAATGTATAGTTGCCAAAACTCTTAGTCTTGATGATTCAAGAAGCTATGTGTTTTCCTGTCCTTTATAGTTTTTACTTAGTCACCTAAATTCCTTTTTTTTGAATTTACAGAATTATAGACTAGTCCCACCATATTGCAGAGGGTAGTATTCTCACAGTACTGAAATTCAAAAGTATAGAAATTGGCCTATATCCAGCCACCTTTCCAGAGTGTTGTTCTTGGAACTGAGCCATTTGGGCCTTTGCAGATTGGGTGGAGTTGTTGGGTTGAGGGAGGGAGGCAGTTCATGAAGGAGGAAGCTCTGGAGTCCAAGTAAGTATGGAATGTGGACCCTAAGTGGTGGGGCCCGTTGAGCACCGTTGGGTGATGACATTGCATGGACACTGGTTTGTTTTTTCTTAACGCTGACTGAAAGTCATTTCTGTTTTTTAGATTTGCTTTCAGACTGTTAACTCTGGAGTAGAGAATCCAAGAATGTGTAGCTTCCACTTCATCCCCCTTTCTTAAGGTTGTCTGTACCTCATTGCCCTGAGAAACTAAATGAAAGCCATAGCAGTACTGTCTTACATGATGAGTATAAATTCTATAATCATTGCTACTAATGGAAAGTATTTTGTTATGTACTTTACTCATATTTATTTTCCCTTTGTCATCTTCAAAAGCACTGCTGCCTGTGATATTTTTGGATTGGTACAATATTTTTTCATTTTGTCCATTCATCCATCCAGACATTCAGTAAATATTTACAGATACCTACCATGTGTTGAGTACTTTGCCAGATGCTGGGGATACAGTTATTACTAAGATAATCTTCCCATAAAGGGTTCATTGTCTGGGGGCAGGGGAAACAGTTGGACACCAAAATAGTTAACACAACGAGCTAAGTGCAGTGATAAAGGTTATGTGTAGCCTTTCAGGAGAACACCGTCATCTGGCACCTGGTTGACAGAAGGGAGGACAGGGCACCATTTAGGCATGGGGAATTTCACTGTTGTTACCACATAGTCTCGTGAAAGAGTATGTTGAGAGGTAACACAGTTGCTCTGTGACGGAGTTTGGACTTCAGCTGGCTGGAGGTGTGGGAAAGTCTGTAAGGGGAGGTCAAGAAGTTGAGTGACACAGGGATATTTGTGTTTTAGAAGAGTCCCTCTGATGACTGTGCAATGTAGTTTTCAGGGTCCAGGACTAGAAACAGAGTAAATAGGTGGGAATACCGAGGTATCTGAACTATTCAATCATGCACTTCATTTAGTAAACATTTATTGAGCACTTACTGTGTGCTATGCCCCTTCTAGGCACTTGGAATATATGTTCACATAGGAGAACAAAAGAGAGAAATAGTAGTAAGATTTTGGGATTATTAATACCAAAAAAAAAAAAAAAAGGCAGAATTTGTTGGTGTGATCATGACACGCTTTAGAATACATGACTGTTTTATGGAGGAGGAAATTGATTTGGGTTATTTTATCTTGGATTTTGGGTCATGCAACTCTAATATAGGAACTGGCCTCTTCTGTGGTGCAAATGAGTAAAGTTTTAATAAGTCAACTCTTACGGTTTAAAACTGATAATTCCAGTCTTAGATTATTCTGGGCCTTAGACTCTCATTTTCCTGCTCATTAGCACCTCTAATGGGGGGGAGAGGGGAGATTTCAGGCTGACTTGCCACTTGTTAGAAGATTTGGTAAAGAAGGTGATAAAATTAATAGTTTAATTTTGAAATTGGGATGCAAATGGTCAGTGGGCTTGTTCTAGCCTACAGCTCCCAAGTGTGAGTAACTCATCATCTGGGTGTATCTGGTGAGGGTGTGTGCCCACGCACACTGAGGGGCGAGATTAACCTTGGAAATTGGGTGTGGGCAAGTAGCTCACTTAATTATTTTACCAATCACAGTAATCACTTGCAACACAAAGGAAGTCTCATATAAGGAAGTGACCTTTATTTTGTTATTTACCTGATATTTATCTGTTTTTGCTTGAGCTTGCTGGTATAGTTCAGGAGTAGGAACTTGAAAGTAAAAACAGAAATGGAGACTCCCTGGGGCACGAGGGAGGGGACAGTGCCCACCTCAGGGTCATAGTGAGGGTCTTAGGAGTTAACATAAGCAAAGACTGAGGTCCATCCCGTAGAAAAAGTTACATAAATATTGACCATTATTATTGGTCTGCTTTTGAAAATGAATCAGAATTTGCATGGAATTAATAAGCAACAGGTGAGAATCATGATAATACTAGATCATACAATATCTGGATAATATAAGACAAGACAACATAATATATTAGATAAAACAATATATTGCTATTTAACTTCACTAGCAATACATTTAATAGGTAGACTAGACATTTTTAAATGCTTAGATTTGAGGAAAGTTAAAAGCGTTCATAGTTGTAGACTTAAGTTAGCAAAATACTTGTTATGAACCGAGGAGTAGGCACGCACTGCATTCGGGCTGTGATTTTTCTTCTACAGTCCCTAAGACAATAATTCTGAAGAGCAATGCAGAGACCTAAAGTCCGACTAAGTAGATAGCTCAGACTATCCGGTACTGTGCCCACTGTCCCAGTTTCAGGACAGATGAAACATTAATGTAAATTGTTCTGAATTTTCTAAGAGGTCTACACTTCCTTAAAGAGGATGTATAAACTCTTAAATAGCAATATATATTCTGCAATTCAGCAGCTTTTCAGCCGATGATTTTTATAGCCATCTTTAGATTTGAAGATGTGGAATTTTAAATTCTTACTTGGAGGCATTTCATTCAATTCAGCAAGCCATTCTTCAGATTGGGCTGTCGAAGGTATTGAGCTCCACGAGGCGGGAGGGATGGAACCTAATGTGACTTGTTTCTTGGCTGCAGTGACTTCTAAACAAAACGCACCTGCCATACATGTAGAAGTTGATGACTTTACAATTGTAATGAAAATATTTGCAAGAATGAGGCCTCAGGGGAGAGCATTAAACATATATGCATAGTATGAAATGGAGAGTAATCACCACTTGCGACTGTGGGCCCCCTTTCCTAGTGGGAAATGGCTTCTTTGCCTCTAGCTGTGAGTTGGCAAACGGAAGCTGTCATTTTGGATATCTTTTGGGAGACTGAAAAGGAAACACCAGAGCTATAGGGAAGCAGTTCATAAGAAGCGAAAAAGAGCAAGGACCTTCAGTGACAGGTGAGTGAAAGCAAGTCTTAAGAATGCAAGGCCTCCAAACCTTCTAGAGTCACGTTGTAATTGTGGCATCATAGCTACAATGTGTCTACAGGTGTTGTAAAATAGTCTCGGTATCCACACCGTTGGTAAGTGTTACTTTTGGCCTCGTTCTCTAGAACTCGGGAGACTTAAGGCTGTAAAGGCCACTGTTTCTTTGGTATGTCTACTGGTTGAAGCAACTGAAGTTCTGTAATAGGAATGAAGCTTCATGGTGTATTAATTTGGTAGGTTTTGAGGGTATTTTGCCCAGACAATGGCATTATTATTTTTCACCTTTGAAGGCAGATTTCTCTGCTTACATATGGCAGGCATTATCAGCAACACAAAAACGAGTCAGAGGGGAATTCTGCTTCCATTGCTCATTGCTGGGGATTTCTTCCTACTAGTGCTGGGGAAGCCCACATGCCCACGTTTGCAAATTCAGCAATCAGCAAGCATTTCCAGGTGCTTGGAACTGTGACGGTTACTGAGCTTCTGTCACCTAAGGACACCCTCCCTATAGAAAATGCATGATTTTATTTCAGAAGACATAAGGAGGGACCTCCAGTTCTTATTTGGAGTCTGCTATGGACTGATTGTTTGTGTCCCCCCAAATTCATATGTTGAAGCCGTAACCCCAATGTGATGCTATGTAGAAGTGGAGCTTTTTAGAAGCAATTAAGTAATGGTGGTGCAGCCCTCATGATGGGATTAGTGTCCCTGTAGAAGAGACTAGAGAGCTAGATTGCTCTCTTTCTGCCATGTGAGGCCACTGCAAGAAGGAAGAGGGCTCTTATCAGGAACTGATATTGACTGGCACCTTGATCTTGGACTTTCTAGCCTCTGGAACTGGGAGAAATAAACGTTTGTTTAAGCCCCCCCAGTCTGTGGTATCTGTTACAGCAGCCTGAGCAGACTAAGACAGCGTCTGTGGGCAGACTTCAAGGGAATCTGTCCTTCAGCCTTTTGTTAAATGTTTAAAAATCATGGTACTATCCATTATGTTTTTTTATAACTTCATCTTTAAGTCAGTTTAAAAAAATATATATATATTACCTGCTTAAGATGTATGTCATACTGGGAGTAGTTGGTCACTTTAAAGAAAAGTCTAAAATGGAATAATTGCTGGAGTTGAACATCTGTGTTTTTATTCTAGACGATCTGAAACATGAGTAACGGTACTGGGAATACTTGAGTCAGCATGTGAATGGAAAAAGGCAATGAGTTCAGTGTCTGCACAGTGATCAGAGGCAATTACGCAGGGAAAGGCAAGCAAGTGCTTGCAGGGGCACCCACAGTGAGGCTTTCGTCTGCCTTGTTCTCTGGGTGCAGGACTCATGATAATTACAGGAGGTATGCAATATCAGCAGAATGTGGGTTAGGAATTAAGAATCAGCAAGCAGACATCTGCGCTTTCTGCGTAGGAAAATCTGCTCTGCGAGACTAGCCAGTGGTGTTGCATTGTGCTGGGAACACCCCCATTCAGCTGTTAAACAGGCGATTGGCTTAAAGGGAGTTTTTTCTAGACTCTTCACATTTTTTAAAGAAACAACCTAGACAACTCTTCAAGAAATCACGTTTTTTGGGGGGGCTTTTATTATTTGTGTGTTTGCAATTGTGTGAAAGAGTTTTTAGGATTGGTTGTATAATTTGATTTGAAATAAATAAATAGACCTAAAATAAATCTGATGGTGTGCTTTATAAGCGGTATTTAACCAATTTAGAGGCAGCTGTTTGTACTCTGCAGGGAACATTATATTTCAATAATGTTTCACTAATTATCCACTGTTATTCACAAATATTTTACTCATAATTCACCAGAATTTTCATATTAAAGGGTAGGAGGCTGGTGGTATTTACCACTGGGCATCACTCTTCCCAGGCTGTCCTTCCAGGGAACTTTGCTGGTTACACTGCCAATATTGAAGACAGAACCCAGCCCTGGCCATGAAAGAGTGAGTGCCACTGAGCTGTCTACCCCGGGATGCTGAGTGATGATGAATTGCACCAGCAAAGGCTGGCGGGAGCTCTAAGCCTTTTCTCCCGTCGTCCTTCTCACACAACTGTTTCTGTGGTATCCAGATCTTATAGAAGGTGATGGGTTGAAGTTAGTCTGCAAGTTGACTCTCTCATTCCACAGTCTTGTCAGGAATCGCTAGAGCTTTGTTGTTCAATATGCTAGTCATTAGCCACATGTGGCTGTTTAAATTTAATATATTAGTTACAATGAGGTATAATTAAAATTATGTTTAAATTAAAAATTCTTCTGTTGCCGTAGCCACATTGCAAAAGATCCATAAGCCACATGTGGCTAGTGGCTACCATATTGAATAGCACTGCAAGTTCTTTTGGGCACTCACATCTATAGAGGGGCAAGGGCATGCCCAAGGTCACACAACTAGTCAGGGCAGAATCAGGAATTTGCATAAGTTTGGCAGTTTTTCTCATATATCATTCATGTAGCCTTCCATTTGGATACCTCAACTGGAACTAAATATTTTGTTCCTAGATAATCCACATCTTTCTTCCAAACTGTGAGAGACTCAGTAATAGAATTAGAAATTAGTTCTTACTTCGTAATTCTAGTTTTACAATATTTATGATTCATCTTAGGCAGTTTTGTGTGTGTACGTACCATCACCTATAGTACAGTGGCAGTTAATCTTACACACCATATCTCGTTCACCCTGGTGTTGTGATGCCCATCGCATAGGTATATGTGGGGATCTAGATGGGGATCTAGATTCTCAGGGTATTGGAGTTGGAGGGGACTTTCAAGGGCATCTAGTTTAACTTTGCACACTCCTGTACAATATTCTTGACAAGACTGTTGATGGTGAACGCCCAGCCTCATAAAAGAGTTCACTTCTTTCTTCGACTTCTAATTGATCTTGGGCTCACTTTGTTTATATTAAGTTAACATGTCCCTCCCTTTAATTTCTACACATTGGTCCTAGTTGGCTCACAGAAAAAGATTTGCTCCTTCTGATACATGCAGCCCTGTAAATATTTGAAGACTGATTTCCTGTCACCTGATGTCTCTTCTCTATGCTAAGTAGACCTAGTTCCATCAGCTCTTCCTCATGTGGCATGTTTTACAAACCTCTCACCACCCTGCTTGCATCTGCCTGGACCAGCTCACATCTGTGTGATTGAAAGTTTCGCCTCTCACCTGAATGTATGTCATGGCTAGATACATTTGGAAAATCTGAATAAGCCATTTTCGAGGGAAAAAAGTGGCTGTTAGTATTTACATGTAGGAAATATATTAACTTAATTTCCTTTGGTAAGAAGAAAAATAGTTGTCTGTAATAAATATGTATTATTTTTATAATCAGAAAATATTCAATTTTAATAAAAATAATACTTCTGTTTATAGTCAGTATATTAGGTAGAGCTTGGATTTAGTGATTAGAACAAAAAATAATGTTCTGTCTCTCCCTCTCTCTCCTTTTTTTCCTTTCCCCTTGTCCATTCCATGTGTTCACCAGTCTTTGTGCCTGCTGTGTGTCAGGAACTGTGGCACTGGGGACACAGTCATGGACAGGAGAGTGAGTTCATCTCACTGTTAATGAATTCTGTTGACAGCAGGAAGGGTGCAGTAGAACCATATTTAATTCTCTGTAATGGCATTTGTCAACTGTGTTGGATCCTCAGCAGGTCTTTCAGTCTGTTGTTTGTGAATTTCTGAAATGGGAGTGGTTCTTGCAGCAGCTTCCTTTTAGGGTTGTCATAAGACTTAAAATCAAAAGAATAGAACACAGTAGGTGAGGTTTCTGTGAAGGCCATGGCTGCTGCTGTTGCTGTCATTGTTACTGGTGAGTAATATGAATAATATTTTTTTAGGGAGGTAGAGTGACTGATCAGCCACAATAATTCCCCCTTTTCACGTATTTCTTTCCCTTATCTCATGCTTTCGGTATTTAATTTAAAAAGTTTCAGATGTGAAATAGACTGTTTCCCAGCATGGTGGTAGTGATGATTTTATGATGACACAGTATCCAGCGTGACGTACTACACTACTCACTCATTTAATTAGTGTCTTCATAACAACACTAGCAGACAAGTGCTGTAATTAATTTCCACTTTCTAGAAAAGGAAACGGAGGCACAAGGAGGTGACAGTGATCTGCCCAACATCACACAGCTAGTGAAGGGCCATGTTAGATATCCAGTAATGACTCTGGTAAGGCTCTGTTGTTGTTGTTGAAATCTGTGAAACTAATGGAGCAAAGAAGTGATACTCTATGTGAATATGAAAAGTAACCTCTGCAGTTGATTTAAGCTGCTACTTTGAGGCAGCCACTATGCCGAGAGCTGGGTTTATGCAGGGGATGAAGTCATGGTCTCCTCCTGAGCCAGGCTAATGGGCAAAGCCGCCATGATTTGTTGGAAGGGTTGATATTTTAATGTAACCAACTCCATTGGAATAGTTAGAAATGAAGAGTTTCAGTAAAGGAAAGTTATATTACATATTTAATTTTCCTTAAAAGAAGGCTGTACACAAAACAGTTGCTTTTTGTGGTGAGGATGGGGGCACTGTTTGTGACAAGATAAATAATTCCAGCAAAAGAGCACTACCTGTTTGGAAGTGTCTTACAGATTTATTTTGTTTTGCCTTACCAGAGGAAAATAATTTGGGGGAAATACATCAAAGATTGTTTACTTTAATCATAGACTATATTCTGATTAATGGCATCTCTTAGACTGTTTATGGTAAAATGTGTCTAATAACATTTCCCAAGGCATCTTATCACTTAAAAAAATATTTTCCCTTCTGTATTTACCTCTTTTATCTCTTTCAATTCTTTCACCTAAATTTACTAACACACCACAAAAAGTGCAAAATAAAACCTCAACAGGAACCATGAGCTTGCCCAGGTGGCTCACATCATAATTTAGCACAATCAGCATTTCCAGGAAAAGAAATACGGCCTGTAAGGTGCAGCCCAGCTAGTGCCTGGTTCTCCCTGCCCATTCTGATTGTTAGGTTCTCTACATGAGACTAACGTGCATCTTCCTGGATGCTTTTCCTTCCCACTTGTCTATGGAAGAATTAGAATCAGTCTTCCTGCCATAAAGGTTGCTTAGGGAATTAAAAAGGGACATCTCAAGTCCCCCGTTATTCTAAGATGCTTTACACAGATTATGTCCCTGTCCCTGGCTGTGATTAATGGTATTGGCCAAAGATTTTTTCAGGATTAAGACTGGGAATTTTTTGTCTATGGCCATGACACCCTGAATGTGCCTGATCTCGTTTGATCTTGGAAGCTAAGCAGGGTTGGGCCTGGTTAGTACTTGGATGGGAGACCGCCTAGAAATACCGGGTGCTGTAGGCATTAAAAAAAAAAAAAAAAAGACTGCGACTTTCTTGGTCTCATATCTTGAAGCTCCTTTTAAAACTTATAACTTGGGGGAATTTTTTAAAAATTTAGTTTGAAGGGAATGTGCACTTCTGTAACACTGACTATCAAAGTGACAAGCCAGCTGTGATGTAGCATGGCTGGCAGCTGGCTTTGGGCAGGTAACCTTTAGCAGGGCAGAAACAGCCTGGCATTTTTAGCATTTAAAAAAAAAAAAAAATCAGCATCTTCATTGTCATCAGGAAACATGTACAAAGCCCTTGCCCATGTTTAGCATTTTGAGTTATTGCTAAGATGGGGGATGAGCTGGAATGTCTCTGCTCAGTAAAAGGAAACATCAGTTCAGACTTGCCCAGACTGGTTAAAAGAGCAGGCTCACCGAGTTACCCTTAAGAAGCCCTTCTAAATTCCAAAGAGCATATTTTCCAAGATTCATGATATAGTTCTAATGTTGTTCTTTGCCTACATATTGAATAGTACTTGGGCCGCATAAATAGTGTATTTAGTATAGTATTTATGCTTATTTCACAGGAACTAGCACATACTTGAACAATTTTAAATTATTTTAATGGTTTATATTTGTTTCATCTTTGCTTTTATAACATTATTGTGTCTCAGCTTTGATCTAATGATGTTGTTTAGGGATGCAGTCACCAATTTTAATATTCTTCCTCTAGGGGAAATAATATTATTATATTACATATATGCTGTAATGTAATATATGTGTTGTATATTATGTAATATGTATTGTATGTTATATATCTGTATTGTATATTATGTAATGTGTTGCATGTTATATATATGTTGTTTGTTTTATAGTATGTTGTTATATATGTATAGACAACACTGATGATCTTCTAATCCTGTAGTTTGTAGAAACACATTGAAACACACCAGTGACTTTGCAGTGTAGGAATGCAGGCCTGCTTGCTTATAAAATGAATAAAACTGTGTTCTTTTGCATCTATCACTGTGTTCCTGGGACTCAGTTTCCTCATTCTCAAAATTGAAGGAATTAAATTGACAATTTCAGAGGTTAGCTCTAAACCGATTGAATTACCCTACTAATCTCTTGGGTCATACAAGTTAGTGATATAACTTGGGTTAGCCTGAGTATTTCAAAGCAACATTAATGAAAGCTCATTCTCTGGCTGTTGAGTGAGGAGAATTCATGAATGTTGCCTGTCATTTGAGTATGGTTTGCTGATGAATAAGCGAACGCCATTGTACTGAGGCCACCTGACCACTGCATCCTCTTCACCAGTCATTGTGGAGCCAGAATCTGCCAGACCATAGGGACATTGCTAGGACACGTGGAAGGTCTGAGACACAGGGCCCAAAGGACAGACACTGCCACCAACTCTGCTCATTTCATCAGCATTTCTGAGACCAGGTCTCAGCTCACTTGAATTTGGCAACTAAGGATTTGCATATAGATTTTTTTTTAATTCTCTTTTTTATGTCTTCCTAATTCCTGTTCTTCTTTTCTGACTACACTGTAGCTTTATGCTATGAAATGAACTGTAATCTCTTTCTGCCTTGATTTTCTCATCTGAAAAATGGCGATACTAACACCAGCCTTTTCATTTCCTGTGATCTTGGGAGGAATAAATTGCTTAGAGCAGGAGGGTATTTCTATTATAATAATAATCTTCTATATTTTTATATGATATTTAAAATGTTAGCATTGAATAAACATCAGGGAGGGAAATCTCATTTTGAATGACATTGTTAGAATGATGGCCTAGAAGATATTAGAGTTGTATGCAAAAAATAAGGAAATATGTTTAAAAACTGTTAAGACCAAGCTAGCTACTGTTTCTTTTCAAAGAATATATGTAGAAATAGGATAATTAGATGGCAACTGTATGGCATAATAAAAAATAAGAATGTTTACTGTAAGATTTTACAAATCTATTTTGTGTGTATCATTTTAATTCAATTTTAAGAGAAAAAGTCTAACATATGGTTCATGAATGCTTCACTGGGTTGTGATTTTATTTTCTCTAGATCTCTATGATTCCAGATGGTAGCCACTAGCCACAAGTAGCTATTTTAATGAAAAATAATTAGAATTAAATAAAATCAAAATTTTCAGTTACTCCATCATATTAGTCACATTTTAAGTGCTCAGTAGCCACATACAGCTAGTGGCTACTGTATTGGAGAGACCAGATACGGAACATTTCTGTAAGGTTCTGTGAGAGAGCCCTGCTTTAGAGGAACTAAGGCAGAGGAACATCCCCACTCTCTTTCCCAAAGTTGCTTTTAAAATATAAATATGATCACTGGCTTTATATTATATATGTATATCGGCACCTGGTCTTCCTAGGTGGTCTCCCATCCAAGTACTAAGCCCGACCCTGCTTAGCTTCTGAGATCAGATGAGATCGGGCACATTCAGGGTGGCATGGCTGTAGATTATATTATTATATTTTAAATGTTCATTTAAAATTATTGAAGAAAACAGAAGTTGGGCAGGAAAGCACAACTCACTGCAGAACGTTATTTTCTCTACTGAGAACAAACGAGCCCTTAGTTTGATCATCTTCAGAACAGTCACACTTGGAAATCCTAGAACTAGTTATCTGCTCTCAAGTTGTACTTCTTTCATACATATTTTCTTGCTTTACTAAATAACATATCGCCTAGATCATTCTAATAGTCACTTAATCACGTGCCATCTTGAATTGTTATGTAATTATTTTCATGGGTGTAAACCAAATTATTAACCTTTAGCGAAAACCATAATCTCTTATATTCAAAATTCACTCTACCCACCAATGCAGCTGCATTCCATCATCAAAGTATATCCAGAATCTGACCACTTCTCCCCACTCCCTCTGACCGCTGTGGTCTCAACCATCATTGTCTCTCCGTGAATCATTGCAGTTGCCTGCTGGCTGGTCTCCTGCTTCCACTCCTGTCCTCTCACCCTTTCCAGTAAGCTCTCAACACGGCAGTCAGATCATTTTAAATGAGTCACATCACTGTTGTGCTCACATGCTCCGGAGGCTTACCCTTGTATTCCAAGGAAGAGCTGAAGTGTGGACAGAGGCCTCTAAGGCCACACAGATCTCAAGCCCCCTGCCCCCACCTTGTCACCCTTCTGACCTCACCCATGCCTATGCTCCTCAAGCCACAGTGGGCTCCTCTTTATCCTTCAATTTCTGCAAAGATATTCTTGCCTCAGAGCCTTCGCATTTGCTGTTCCCTCTGCCTGGTCCACTTTTGTTCGATATGCTCATTCCTTTACTTCTTTTAGACTAGTTCCAGCGTCACTTCATGATGAGGTCTCACCAAACTATTTAAAAATGCCACCTACCCACTACCCTAATCCCTAGTCCCCTCACAGCAATCACTGTTCCCTTTCCCAATTATATTTTTCTCTATAGCACTTATCACCATCTGGCATACCATATGTTTTACTTAGTTATTTGTATATAGTCTGTCTCTTCCTGGTAGAACATATGCTACTTGAAGGGAGGGCCTTATGTCTTTTTATTCTTAGTGTCTAGCACAAGGTAGGCACTCAATAATTATTTAATGAATGAACAAATGAAATAATTACTCAGATATTTAATGGCAATTATGACAAATGCTACAAAAAAGAATATGATAAGATAAATGCATTTAAAAGGGAATGATATGTTTTGGGGAAGCAAAGAGTGCAAATCTAATTGAAATTCACTTTAGCCAGAGATAGAGAAACACAAAGACATCTTCTGTGTAATCCTGCCTGTATCACCATTCCTCTCTAAGATCACTCTAGTTTCAGGCACTGCTTTCTGCCTGGCTCTGCAGGGGGCCCGAATTCCTCCCCATCCCACTCCTCAGGGGCTGCACAGATGGGCATTTGAACCAGGACTCTGGGAGCTGTACGTGGCAGTTGTGAAAAGAGAGAACTAGCCCCAGTCTTGACTAGTCCTTCTGCAGGCCTGCCAGTCCTTTGTTGTCCTGCCACAGCACACTCAGGCAGAAGGAGCCTCCTGGTTTTGGAGCTGAGCTGCCATGCGTTTGTTCAGAGGGAGCAGGGGCTATGGGTGAAGGACTTGACCTTGGGAGGGGAGGTGATGAGTTTTAGAAATAGAGAGGTGGGGAGTCCCCTGCCCCATGCTAGGAAGTAGCTGATGGCAGACCCCGGCCTGTTTCTGGCAGAGTGAGGGGAGTGGTCAGAGCGATAGAGACTGAGGGGTCACTTACAGTTCGCTGGTTCTCACCAAGGCCCCGCTGGCTGTGTAGAGAGCCTGAGTTACTAATTTCTGCATTGAAGGGCGTAGCAGCAGCAGTGTTTGTGACAAAAGATACCAGTTTTTCACTTCCTCCCATTGTGCAAGGGCTGGGTTTGGTTTAAAAAGTTCTGCCCCAAAGTTTCACTTTATCTTGAAACTGAGCCAATTTGGCAAAATACTCAGATGGAGTTGTTTTAATAGATCACTGATGTTTTTACGTTCTCTGGGCAAAATACTTGTCCACAAAGCAAATCTCTTTTATCTGAAGCTTCAAGAAAGAAAAATAGGCTCTCTTTTAAAAAATTAGTTTTTCTTTCTTTGGATGAAAGGATGTCTTTTCGTTAAAAAGCCCTGGCTTTTTAAAATCTGTCTCATCAGTACTCTGACCCACCCTTTGTAAATTGTGTAGTCTTGTGGCTTTAACTCTTGCCCTGTTGGCACAGTCAAGGGCAAAGTCAAATATAGAAAGCCATGGATTTTGGCTTACTCTTCACCCATTGCTGGAAATGACACTACCAGCCCGAGGGAGCTGCAGAAGACCAGAGCTGGCACCCCATCTTTCTTAAATGAATTTGTGAGTGAAGGTCTTTGAACACAGTAGGCAAAGGCAGCCCTTGACACTTGTCCACCTTCCTCTAGGAGGTTATCTGTTTCTCTTCATTTTGGCAGGTGAGCTGGGAATGAGCTGTGTCAAGTAGGTTGAGGTGAGCTGCAAACAACATACTTCGGGTACTTTCCTTCCAGGATATGACTATGAAATAGAAGGTAGTGCCAGATATGTGGGAGGCAGTGGGAATAAACAGGTGTAATGACATTTTTATAATTAGATTCACAGGCTGTAGCAACTTTTTACCTCTAAAATCCCGAGTGTTCACAGCTGGAAAGGGGGAGGTGAGGAATAGCAGTAAACTTGTTGCGTTTATTCATTCAGCAGATATTTGTACACCAACTTTGTGCTAGGCACTGGGAAATACAGCTTTGAGTAGGACAGATATGGTCTCTACTCCCAATACCTTATGGTCTGGTGGGACTGGTAGATATAAAATATGTAATGTCACCAATAATTAAAATTAGGTATTACTAAGGAAATGCACATATACTGTGAGAACATATGATAGGGGTCCTACTGTATTCTGGACTTTCTTTGGGAAGTCCTTTAGATTGGGATCTGAAGGATGAGTAGGTGTGAACCAGATGAAGGTAAAGAAAGTAGAGGGCAAGGAGAGCATTCGAAGCAGAGGGTGGGGCAGGAGGCCTCCCCTTGGACCAACAGGAGGCCAGTGTGGCTACAGTGGTGGAGGGTTGGGGAGAGGGAGTGAAGTGAGGTTCAGGTGGAGGTGGGGACCAGTGTAGTCATGAAGAGCCATTGAAGAGCTTAAGCAGAGAAGAGAAATGACAATGTTTGAGATTTTAGAAGGTCACTTCAGGATCCTGTATAGGCAGTTGATTGGGTGAGGCAAGAGTGGGCCCGTTGGAGGCTCTTGCAAGCTGTATGGGAGCAGGATGAGGGTGGTTCAGAATGGAGCCACTGCAGTGGAAATGGAGAGAAGCAAGTGGACTTAAGAGACATTTAGACGGCATCGATCTTGATGAGTGCTGAGATAACGAGTGAAGGTGTCAGTGCCTGGATTTCTGGCTTGAGGAACTGTGACTGGCCATGCTCATTAGTGAGCTCAAACTGTTGGAGGAGTAGCAGATTCTGGAAGAAAAATAATAAGTCCAGTCGAGGATGTGATGAGTTTCAGGGTCAGAGAGACATTCAAGTAGAGTTAGATAAGTAGATCTGATGATCCAAGAGAGATCTGGTCTGTGCCTGACTTGGGAGTCACCTGGGGTTGATTGCAGTCAGGGGAGAGAATAGGAGGTAGCAGGGAGTGGAGATGGTCCTGCAACTAGAAATGACCAGAGATGGTGGAAACCTGTAGGAAAAAGAATTCCAAGCATGAAGGGCTCTGCCAGTGCCAAGGAGAGACCTAGTTAGGAAATGCTGAAATTAAGCGTTGGGTTAAGCAGCAAAGAGGTGACTGAGACCTCAGCAGAAGCCATTTCGGTGGGGTGGTGGGAACAGAAGCCAGTTTTGAACAAGAGGAGTGAATTTGAGGCAGGAAAATGTAGATAAGTGTAGATCCTTTTTAAAGAAGTTGAGTTAAGAGAAAGGAGGAAGGGGGCTGGAGCCAGAGGTGTGTAAAGTCCAGGGCAGAGCTCTAGATCGTGATGTCTTCATATTTGGATATTTAGATATTGAAGGGAATACCCAGTCACTTAAGTTTCCTGCAGAGGTGGGTGGGATGTAATCCAGAGCCAGGAGAAGGGATGGCATTTACCTCTATAGTGTCAGAAAGAGAAGAGGAGAGAATGGACAGAGCTTCAGGGTCAGACAGGTGTGGAGGTTTCAGGTGGGATGGTCAGCGATACCATGCTGATAATTTCTGTTTTCTCGGTGAAGTAGAAGGCAGTCATCTTCCCTGATAAGAGAAGTAGAATCAGCTTGCTGGTTAGATCTCTTGACAGCCAGCACTGCAAGCACAGAGAGAGTGGAGGTTTTTCCTCTGTGAGCATAAGGACAGGATGAGGAGCACAGAGGCTGGAGGTATTAATAGTGAAGGAACGTTTTCCATGGGGTGAAGATTGGTAAAGGCTGGTGGAGAGGGAGGAGGTAGACTGGATGGATGGTCAATGACCCTGCAGGGTCAGGGGGCTGGAAACAGACCGGTGGGGCAGCCAAGAAGGGGAGCAAGATTCTAGTGCTTCTCTAATTGTAACATGCATGTGAGTCACCTGGATCTTATTAAGATGCAGATGCAGATGGGCAGGTCTGGGCCAGGGCCACACATTCTGCATTTCTAACACTCTGATGGGGTGCCAGCCCCTTTCGCACATGAGTCACACTCTGGGGAGAAGTTAGAAGTAGAAATTCAAGGAGTGGGATGTCTGAACTAGAAATCATAGAGGTGGTACAGTTTTAAGCCATAGATAAGACAGCCTGTAGTATGACAGAGTGGACCAGAAGGTCAGGGAATGAGAAGGCCACCTGATCGTTGAGTCTCTCAGGATGCATGAAAATGATGCTGAAACACTTATTCTTAGCAACAGTAGCCTAACTACCTTGTCCATGTTGATTACTTATCATGTCAACCCCCAGTGAGGTCTGTATTATGATCCCTTATTTTATAGGTGGGGAAAGTGAGCCACAGATCACCCATGCTGTGAGTGCTGAAGTCAGGGTTGAAACCAGGGCAGTACCACTCCAGAACATTCTCAGAGCCCAGTGCCCTTAGGTGAATGGATGCACTACTGACCCCTGATTACAGAAGTGGAGTGGGTATAGAGATTTTGAGCCAGGAGTTAGCATCATCTCTGAATAAAGTTAAAAGTGTCTAAGAGTGCTAGGGTTTTTACACATTATCCAATTTCATCCTCACAATTGTCCTATGGAAGTTATGCCCATACACATTTTACAGATAAGGAAAATAACATTCAGAGGTGTTACATAATTGACAAATGGGCACTTGGCAAGTGAGTTCAAATTGGTCTGAGTCCAAAGCCTATTATTCCTTCATACCAGCTTTCACTATATTACCACACAGAAATGGAAATTCTCTTCTAATTCTCAGGTAGGCT
Organism: Pteropus alecto; assembly: GCF_000325575.1. Taxonomy (NCBI): domain Eukaryota; kingdom Metazoa; phylum Chordata; class Mammalia; order Chiroptera; family Pteropodidae; genus Pteropus; species Pteropus alecto. Next base: position 602,911 of record NW_006442103.1, on the reverse strand, counting down.
GTAGTTACCACGGGAATAACCTCCCGTGCACAGACTGCAGCTACATCCTAGAGATGGTGAGCTGTGAACAGAGCTGAGCCCAGGAGACTGGCTGTCTTGGCTTGGCTCCGTCTCTAACTAGCAGGTTTGCACATATCTCTGTAGGTCTCTGGTTTTATCCCTATGCATCAAGTATGAGGAAAATTATAATGGTTCCTTTTATAGTAATGCCTACATACCTGGATTTCTTGATATAATCACTCCAAATCTTCTTTTCTCTCTACTTCTCATTTCTGAACTTAATGTAGAATCTCTCTCTGGTTGCTTATGTAACAGTATTAAATCTAAATCAATCTCCTACCATGTGCCATGCACACATCTGCAAAATGGAAGACTATTTCACAAATTTGCACTAAGAGAAGGAAGGAAAATGTGTGCTTTTTTCATTGGATGAGAATGCTAATATAACAGAAGGGGAAGAATAAGGAAGTGACATTTGTGTGTCTTGGGCTTGAGAAGATGAGACAAGGCAAAGAAACATGGCTGAGAAGTGGAAGCAGTGTGGGTTGGGAAGCAACCGCAGCCCTAGAATTCTAGTAAAGACAAGTGAAATGTCAGTTGTTAGCTATTATAATTGTTTTTGCCTAAGGATATGTGTTTATGTGCCAGGTCTTGTTCTGAATACCCCATGATGTTATCTCAGTAGGTGATAATGCGGCTATATTTTTCCAGATGAAGAGACTGCAGTAGGGAGAGGCGAGAGACCTGCCCAAGGTCTCACAGCTAGTAGTCATTGGTCTAGTGGGGATTCATACCCAGGCTTACTGCCTCTGGAGCCAGCGCTCTTTGTCACTAAGCCATAACTGTCACTTGTCTTTCCTTTAAAGTAATCGTTTGGTCTCTGTTGGGCGCCAAGCCCAGGACAGGGGCTTCTCGCCTTAGCTTTTGAATCTTGAGAGGAGTCAAATGTAGATGAAAAGTGACTGGAGTCCATTCACTCTACATGAGCAGCCAGAAGGGACTCCTCTCTCGTTCTTGCTTCTCAAATCTGTAGAGTTGATTTGGTTTTTGTTCCTCTTGAGCTCTGGTTGTTTGTTTTCTTTTTTGATTACGATAACTACTCATTTCCTTTAAATAAATTTGTGCTTAAAATTCTTTTTCTTAAAACAAAGAGCCCCAGTGGATGCAGATGAATTGTTTAAACTGGCCAGCACTGCTTCCTCATCTATGAAGGAATTGGATAAACCCACCCCCAGAGCCATCTCAGCTGTGTGATTTTTAGCTAGAATTGGGTTCTAGTGACTTTCTCACGACATGTTCCAGAGAGACTGGCTGGTCCTGTGCTGGGGAAGCAGGAGAAGCTTTGATAATTGGGTTAATATGGCCTTATAATCATGTCGTATGTTTTCTGTACTCCTTGCGTGACAGAGACTCTATCGTTGGTGAATTCACTTAAAACAAATACGATAGTGGTAACTAGAAGAGGTCCCTTCCCAAGCCTACCATGTGCAGACCTGTGAGACCCTGACCACTGCTCACCCAGTGCTGAGAGGTCTGGGCAGAAACTGCCACACACAAGCACTTTGATGTGAAACCTTCCTGGACCCTATGGGACTGGAGCTAGGTATTGGCCTCATCTTTACTCTTTGTCTAAGAGGTGTCACCATTCTAGGGATTATGGTTGTGCCATCATTCTGCCTTTAAAAATATGTCATTATAATAGAGTCAGTGTAGCAGATTCCAGAGTTTTTTGAAAAGGTCTGATAGGTAGTGACATTAAGAAAAATTAATATTGTTTTGAAGTCGCCACATGTTCATCTGTGAGTAAAATTAGTTATGTTTGTTTTCTTTCATGCTTTGATAATGTCTTACAACTTGCAAAAATGAGACTGCAGAAAAAATTAAGTGATTATGTCTGACGAGCTGTATGTACACATTCTTTTTCTGTACAGTGGCATAAGTAGCCAGGTGAAAAGAAAAGGATTTGCACAGATGTTAGCATACAAAGGCTTCCCCTGGAACTAGACATCTGAAGGGAAAACCGAACTTTAGTGGCTTCTTTGTCCCACTGTTGAGGTAGCATCTGTCCTTAGCAAATATTTACTGGGGACTGGCCATTCCCAGCAGACCACACAGACCAAAGCATAGCAGAGTCCTGGGAGATCCCACAGTGGCCTGCGTCATGGACCCAGAGTGCAGGAAGGCAACTGAGAGACTTGCTCCAGCCCTTTTATTTTAAGTTGGGGTAAATTTAGGTCTTCAGAGATAGTGACTTGTTTAGAGTTAGGTTTTCAACGAGCTTGAGGCCAAACTCAGGCTAAATCTGATGACTCTCTTCTTAGTTTAAATTATTATGGACATTTATTATTTTCTTATAATATTGAAGTATAAATAATAATAACAAACACTATGTACACTTTCATGTGCCAGCATGCTTCTAAGCACTTTACATATATTAACTCATTTAAACTCATGGTTTTGTGAGGTGTAGGTATGATTATTGCTTCCATTTTGCAGAATAGGAAACTGAGCCCCAGAAAACGATAAGGAGTTTGCCTTAAGTAACACAGATACTAAGCAGTGAAGCTTGGATTGCAACCCAGGCAACCTGACCCCATGGTTTGTCCTCTAAACCACTAGGTCAGGGGTTGACAGCTTTTTCTGTAAAGGACAGATAGTAAATATTTTAGGCTTTGGAGCCATAAAAATCTCTGCTGCATCTATTCAACTCTGCCTTATAGTGCGAAAACAACTAGACATGATACATTAAACAGTGGGTATGGCTGTGTCCCAATTAAATTTTATTTATAAAAATAGGTGGTGGTAGGGAGGCCAGATTTGGCCCACAGGCTGTAGTTCTTTGCAGATCCTGTGCTACGCTATATGCTTTGTCAGGGCACACCTATTAATGACAGTAAGAAAGATACAGATGCTCGAGAAGTATGGGGATCCAGTTTTATAAGGAATTTGCGGCCAGAAATTGCACTAAAATGATGCATTGTCATGTATTCCTTTTGGGTGAAGTGTCCTCTGCTTTGGCCAGAGAGGGTGATGGTCATCATAGCTGTGTACAGTGGGATGTTCTGAGGCTCAGAGCCAAGAGAGACTTTTGATTTTCAGATCTCTAGGTGACTTTGCACAAGTCCCTTGGCACCTGTCAGTCACACTCTCACAATAGTGGTTAATGGTCCTCGCACCTGTCCCTCCCTCCCCAAAAGGTATGTCTTGGATTCATGAGGTCTTGTTCATGAAGTACTTGGAAACTGGGAGTTTGGAAGAGAGGAAAAGTATAAAATAGCATTCGTCATTTAGTTTATTTGTTAGAGAGCATTTTGGGGATATAAGATCATTTTTCAATGTTTGCTGTATAGAGCTCAATTTTAAAGGAAAGGCATTCTTGGTAATCTGAAAGAAGGAATGTGGATTTAGGGGGGCATGAATTTGTGGATTGCTTGTGCAGCGAGAGGCTTTAGGCAATGGAGTCATTTAAGAGGGTGAAACAGGTATTATTTCAGTTTTTAATGAGTACAGTGAGAAGGTCCCATAGCTGACTTCATTATGTATCATCTCTGTAAGAAAATTGAGACTTCTCTGCTAAGTTGAGTCTTAGCAGTAGAAAGGCTTTTTATAAATGTTTCCAAGTGAAATTTTAAAGTTAAAAGTTGAACTAAGAAGCCTCAGAGGGAACCAGGCTGTCTGCTTGCATTTCAATGAAAGGGAGAGGAAATTCATTACAGAGATTGAAAATGTGGTTTGCATGCTAAGACCCTTGTGGAACAGTGGCCCTCCCTGAGGAGGGGAGTTATAGCTGGTCCTTTGCGATTAAGGGTCCTTGGCTGAACACTTAGACACCTTCTGATGCCCCCCATTATTTTTAACTTTGCAAGAACATTCTTCTCCTTCAAGGTTAAAAATGTATATTGAACTGAAATTTTCAGCCTAGGAGATGTCTCAGAATCTTTGTGGGTTTTGTTTTGTTTTGTTGACAAACTATTATTTAAAAATCCAATAGGTCTAACTACTTAATCTTACTTTGGGAATCTAAATTTAAGATGCTGTCACATCAGTTACTGTGACATAAGAGCTGGTATTTTGGCAAAGACCTTCTGGGAGCCCAGCTACAGCTTTACTTTATTTGTATCTTATTTAAAATGACAGTCTTAGTCCTGCAGAGGGATAGTCTTCTTGTTTCACAGGTGAGCACACTGAAGCACAGAGAAGGTAACTAACTAACTGTTGGGGTTAAATAGCTAGAAAGTGGTAGAGCCAGAATTTGAATCTGTCTTCCTGATAAAACACAAGCAAATAGGGTGACCAAAAGTCCTGCTTTCCAGGATGCAGGATTCTCAGTGCTAAAACTGGAATGTGTTGAAAAAATGGGAAGAATTGAGATTTTTCCTGTGCGATTTTCCCCTCACCTGCTAGAAGCTCTGAGTGTGCTATAAGACCTCCAGGGCCGTGATCCTAGGGCTGGAGCCAAACAGGAAAGCTAGGAGACAGAGTTCTTTGGGATTCCCAGCATGAATGTAGCCCCATTTCATCTGTCAGCTCAGTTTATGTTGGTAGAGAAAGAGACACAATTCTGGGAACTGTAGCATTTGTAGTTTTTCATTCTTGCTTCAAAATACTGCTGTCGTGTCGTGCTCACGTGGGTGTGGTCACGGAAAAGTCTGGGTCCACTTCGGAGGATTTCACCCATTCCACCCCATCCCCTTCCAAACATTCTAAGAACAGCCCTGTGCCTCTGGGGACCCTAGCTGACCACCAGAAATGAGGACTAGCTCCCACAAAATTCTTCCTTGAAAGCCTGGGCTCCCTTATGGATATTTCTCTTTTCAAGCAAATTATTTTGGCTCATGTCCAATGTCTGAAGAACACTGTGAGCTTACCCTGCCTTTAAAATAGTTTTACAGAAAGGGAGCTGGCACACAGGCCACAGAGTGAAAACAGATATGACTGTTACAATATCACATATCTACGTATGGTCAAAAAATGCACTTTATACTCAAAAGGTGAATCCATATGAACATTCTGGGGTTTTTTCCCTCTCTTTTTAAAAATGTGCTGACCCACTTAATAGTCAGTGGCCCTTAGAAGTCCCCTGTGGTGAGTTTTCAGGAGAGGGTAGGTCATTTGATGCCTCGCTGCTTGTGGGAGGCGTTCTTCTCCAAAGCCACACTTGTAAGGGAGCAGGAGGCCAGCCCATGCCCGCGCTAGTGATTGCCACTGCATGCCAGTTGTTCGGGTGCCTGTTTTGAGATTAGTTTTTAAGACTTATTAGTTAGATTACGCAGGGGACCTTGTAATCACTTAATTACCAGTATGCTTACTGTATAAGTCCAAAGGTGTCATGTCATTTTTTTTTTATGTTTTGTTCAAGTTTCTCTGCAGCAAATGAAAATACCATTCCAGAGTGCGGTATTTCTTCTGTGATTGGTGTCTGCTATTTTGCAGTAGGCATAAATGACATACAAGGTCTCAAGTGATTAGCATAGAGAAAGTGCTAGGAAATAGAGGGCAGAGTGAAGGAGGGCAGAGAGAGGGAGTGCCAGAGGACGGACAAGAACGAGATGGCGTAGGGCATGGTGGGGATGGTGGCAGCGACAGCAGAGAGAAGGGATTGAGGGAAGGGTCGGGGAGAGGGCCAGAAGAGACACAGATAGACTAGGAGATACACACATAGAATCAGGTAGATAGAGACATGTAGAGAGACAGAGACAACAGACAGACAGGCAGACCAGTAGGGACTAGTCCTGTTTCTTATGCCCAGCATCCCTCATTCAAATCCCATGGTAACACCAGAGCCCATCAGGCTCACTTTGTGATACTTATGCTGCTGCTTCTGTCTTGCAGGTGCTCACATCATGCCGAGCCTTCCTTCTCACAGCACGAATCCCCACCAAGGTAAGTACTGATGAGGTTCCTCCTTCCCACACATGTGCACACACTCCCTCTCCCCTCTCTCCTCTCTCCTCTCCCCGCCCACCCCCACCACACACACACTCCTCAAATATATAGACTTATGATTTAGGCTCATTTTTACTCCTTGTTCCCTCTTCATGGAAAGGTGTCCCAAGAAAGGAGGTGAAGCATTCTGTGTGCTCTGTGTCCTGAGGCTTGTGGGTTCTAGTCATTTTTCTTTCTCAACTGGGGCATGGTGTATACTTTTTTCACATCAAGTTCTTATTTTCTTCGGTCCAGTAACGGCAGATTTTTCTAAGGCTTGAACAGGTGGGGAAGAACCGTCATAGCTCTAAGGAGTGCATTGCCACCTCAGCCGTTCCCCATGCACTCTGCTGGTGCTTAGAAAATAACACGGTGCCACTTTGTTCTTGACAAGATCTGTTTAACATATAAAATGTCCTTCATTATATGGTACAAATTAGAATCTGAAGTGATAGCTTGTGAACTAGGCATAATGATTTTTTTAAAAACTTTTTTAATGGTAACAAAAGAGTGTGGAACAATTTTATATGTAATGCACTGACTGGTAACAAAAATTTGGGATTTTTTTCCTAAAAAGATGGTGATAGCTACATTTATTGCGTGCTGTTTTAATAAATAAGATTTTTTCCTTAAAGATGTATGAAAACCACAATGTAGGTTTTATTTTTACTCTCACCTAACAGATGAGAAAACCGAGGTACAGTAACCTGCTCAGCATCATGCTTCCACGAGTAGATGACAGATGTGTGATTCTCATTAAAGAATGAGAGAAGGGGCTGCTTCACTTCCTTGTTATTACTTTCATTTAATTAGTTATCTACTAAGTATATTTTAAGTATTTATCTCACTTAATTCACAGAGTAGCCTTTCAGGTGAGCAATATATTAGAGGATAGCTCAAAGGATACAAAGTTGACTTGTCTCAGGATTTGTGAGTAATGAATAGGAGAAAGAAGAGGTAGGCTCACTAGGTCCTACTCTTTTCTCCTTTCTCCTGAGCTGAGCTGTCGCCCCTGCCAGATCCAGTAAGATGAGTGTGGAATGGGAGATTTTTCAACCTCATGTGCTATGATGTTAGGGTTGCTGTATGACTTGCTCATTTTCTTAGTCCCCCTAGCTTTTTAAAGTTCAACATTCAACATTAGCCAGTGTTTTGTGAATACCTATTTATGTGCTAGATGACATGGTGCTGCAATGCAATGGACTGCTTAGGACTTGCAGTCTAAAGATTTGTAGGAGTTTTGCTGAACTTTGGGAAGATACCAACCTACTGTTTGCTAGTCAAAGGCTAGGGTACCAGCTGTCTTATTCCTTTCTGATTATACAAATGCTAAATTTTAAAAAAATTTCTCTGGGGAATGAGACAGCTGTTCCTAGCCCCATTTGATAATATAAAGTGAGTCTATATGTTAACAGTGTGTTATAAATGAAATCAATTATTGTGTAAATGATGTTGGGCTATATTATCTATATATTAAAATGCCTGAAGGAATGACAGAAAGAAGTGAATTAACCATTATCTCACTGGTGAAAAATTAATTGCAGAAGGAAATTTTATGAGCTCAAGAAAATAGGCAAGCAGCCTCTTGAGAGGAAGACTCCTAGATCCGCAGTTTACCCTAATTAAAAACATTATGACGCAGCAGCAGGTGTATTTCCTCTTAGGAAGTCTCCTTCCTCCCTTCTGCTGGCTGATCCTGGACCGCCCTCTCCCTGGTTGCCCCTGAGCGAAGGCCCAGTTTCACCCTGTGATGTGTCTTAATGTTTCACATCTGCCTGGCTAGGGTAGTTTGTACGTTGGTTCTGATTTCTGATAATGTCAGCATCGCATACTAAGAAAGGCAGATTTTATTCCTAAGTGGTCTGCATGCAGTTTCTCCCACAGAGAAGTCTGGCTTTCGTGTTCCACAGTATACCTGAGCCAAGAAGCATAACCAGTGTGAGTGACATTAATTTTCTAGGGAAATAATTACATTCAGAACAGTTGTGTACAACTGATTATGACATAGGTTTCTTCTCTTTTCCTTGGGGGCTGATTGAACATATTTTTTCTTTTGTCTTTCTATTTAAATGTGCCACCTATACAGTCAGATGCCCAGAGTAGAAATATTCGTCTCAGTGATTAATCACAAAGCATATATCTACAGTCACACTCAAATGAGGAAATAGTACCTTGCCTCCACCCCAGAAAGCCTCAGCTCTGCTTCGCGGTGTGAGGATGGGAAGGTTCAGTTGAGAAGCTGGTTGAAGGGTCACCCTCCCCGTCAACCAGATGAGGGTGTCTTCCACTGGTTGAAGGTTTAGCAGGATGAAAGAGCAGGATATTCGGGGAGCCGGGATGTGTGCCCAGGGTTGTGGAGGAAGCTGTGTGGGAGGGAAATAGTTTCAAAAGTTGGCGGGACCTGGGCTGGCTGAGGAGGGACGGTTGCTTGTAGAGTAGTGGGAGTCACTGAAGAATAGTCATGTCATCACATTTAGATTTGCTCTGTTGCCTGTGGGGTGGGGCCTCTCTTGCTGGTGGGTGGGGGTGGGGTAAGTGAGAGAGTGGTGGAAAAGCTGTTGGTAGTTTGGGCTAATTCCTGCTTCTGTCTAATCAATCACTACTGTCTGTGGTTCTGTCCTAAAAATGTCCTGCAGTCTTCAAGCAGCCTGCACATGTCTCAGTCTCCTAATAGCTTCCTGCCTCCTCCTGCCCAGTGACAGTCTTTAAACTGTCTTTGGGATGGGTTGGAGTCGGGGAGGGCCATTTGGGGGGACTTGAGAGCAAAGGCCTATTAATAATAACCATGAATGAGATTAGAGAAAATGATTTGAACTTTGCTGTGATGCCCGTTTTAGAGCCTCGCTTCCTCACCATTAACAATAACTGGGACTCTGAGGAATCATAGTCTCAACCCCACAGATAGTGTATAGTGCAGGATCTACTTCTAGTTTGTGCCTGTCCGAGGTCTTTAAATGCTGCTATATCTTTGCAAATTTTTTCCCTCTGTCTGGTTTTCCTTTTCTACTCCATCTTTGCTTGCTAAGCTTGAAGTCATTCTTCCAGGCCCAGCTGAAACATCACAATGCTTCCCTGGCTCCCTGGCACTTTGCTTCTCCCGGTGACAGACCTTGGGTCCAGTGGAAGCATCTTAGCTGACCTCCAGCTAGTGTCACTGATCCACATCGACCAGAGCTTTCCATGCCATCCCTGATGGTGCTGATGACACGAGCTGCATTTTCATAGCTGCTGGATTGTGGGAGTGTACCTGTTGAGCCTTCTTCCACTCACCTGGCAGGTGCAGGTAGAAATGCCGGTAGGAGCCATTTTTCCTTTGTTAAACCCCATCCCCCCATTCCCTTGCACTCAGCTGGCAGGCACAGGTGGGCAACAAGTCTCAGTCTCCATTAAACTGGCTAACACCATTTTCCCTGCCCTGGTAATTCCCTATGACCCCACCCTACTCAACTCCAGAACTGACCCTGAACCTCCTTCAGCAGCTACTGCACTCAATCAGTGGTCCTCAGCCCACACTGTAGACTTTACTAAAATTTCTCAAAGGTCCACAAACCCCAAATAAGCAGCATTTTGCCTCAGTGCCCCATACCTATTACTAAGTGGCCTAAGTCCAGCATTACTTGTATCCAGCCTCCATTTGCAGCTTAGCCTATCTTAGGCTAATTCAAGCCAAACACATGCCACTATGAACTGCAGATCACTTTATAGCTTCTACCAGGTGGCTTTTGGCCAGGCACAGGTAGCAGCTGACCTGGGCCTGCACTAGAGCCCCTCCCAAGAGGCCCCCAAACTAGCACACCCAGTGGCCAGCCAGAGCACCACCCTGTTGCGTCCACAAATGACACACCGAAAGGGTGGACTTGGCAGGCACCAAATTCCTGCCAGAGCGAACCACACTCTGTGGGGTCAGCCTCCGAACAACAGCTTATACGATGTCATCACAGCCAGTCCTCACAACCAGTCAGCCTGAGGATCAGTCCCACCCACTGACATGCCTATAGCAATTAAGGCTCACCTACAACAGGAGAGCACACACAACCACACAAAAGATTTCCCTGGAGTACCTGCTTCAGGTGGCCAGGGAGACTGCACCACTGGGCCCAACAGGACACTTTCTACATAAAGCCACCAGGTCAAGACCGCTTGATGTAACAGATCTACCTAAGACATAGAAACAAACGCAAGGAGGCAGCCAAAATGAGGAGACAAACATGTCCCAAATGAAAGAACAAAACAAAAGTCCAGAAGAAGAATTAAATGGAGACAAGCAATCTACCAGATACAGAGTTCAAAACTGGTTATAAGAATGCTCAATAAACTTAGGGGTAGAATAGATAAACTCTGTGAGAACTTACACAAAGAGATATAAACCATAAAAAAGAACCATTCAGAAATGAATACAATAACTGAAATGAAGAATACAATAGATGAAATCAACAGCAGATTAGATGAAGCAGAGGAGCAAGTCAGCAATTTGGAAGAAGAGGTAATGTAAAACACCCGATTGGAACAGAAAAAGAAAACAATTTTAAAAAATTAGGGTAGTTTAAGGAACCTCTGGGACAACATCAGGCATACCCACATTCGTATCATAGGGTACCAGAAGGAGAAGAGAGCAAGGAATTGAAAACCTATTTGAGGAAATAATAATTGAAAACTTCTCTAATCTATTGAAAGAAATAGACAGACAAGCCCAGGAAGCTCAGAAACAAGATGAACTCAAAGAGGCCCACACCAAGACACATCATAATTAAAATGCCAAAGGCTAAAGAAAAAGATTCTTAAAAGCAGCCAAGAGAAAAGCAGTTAGTTACCTACAAGGGAGCTGATAAGACAGGGAGCTGATAAGACTCAGCTGATTTCTCAATAAAAAAAACTGCATGCCAGAAGGGATTGGCATGAAATATTCAAAGTGATGAAAAGTAAAAATCTACAACCAAGATTTCTGTACCCAGCAAGGTGCTCATTTAGAATTGAAGGAGAGATAAAGAGTTTCCAAGCCATAGATAGGGGGAAGAAATGGCATAGATGATAGAGGTTTGTTTATTCCTCTTGTGACCAAATCAAATTTGTGATGGAAACATGGAGCAAACAGCAAGAAGAGTTGCCTGGGATCTAGATGAACAGAAGCACTACACAGAGAGAAATAAGAAATCACCTTGCAATGGTAGAAGGTAAGAGGGGACAAAGATGCGAGGCTGCCTGGTCCCTAGTGACTGAGTGGGACAGAGGCTGCAGCAGTGGCAGTGACAGAAGCCTCTTACAGGGGCCGCATCTGTGAGCAGACTTTTGTTGTGAGTAACTTCCTCACTGAGCACCAGCACCAGATTGGCTACTTGGGGTGTACCAGGGACTTACAGCGGGACACTAAATTGTTCGCATGAGGGCTGGAGGTGAGGCTTTCTCCTGGGCAGAAGTGTTGGAGGTATCCATTGTTCTTCTGGTAAGCCCTCCCCCATCCCAGTGTGCGGACACAGCTCTGCCATAGCTGAGACACATCAAACTGGGTAACAGAGGTCGCTCTACCCAGAGGATTCCCTGAAACTCCACCTCCCCCAACTTGTGGCCCCTCCCAAGCCACCTCCAGTAGTATCCGTGGTGAGTCCAGTGCTCCTTACTGAGCAACGCCAAGACTCACACTGATGGCAGCTGACTTCGGTTTCTGGTGAGGCAACTATAAGCACAGCATCTGTGGATTGCTTGCTGAATCTTAACAGGTGGTCTCAGAGGGCACAGGCTGGGGCTAAACTTGGCTTGCAAGTGAACCCCTGTCAGGACTGTGCCACTGGACACCTACCACACAAAGCCACACTAGTAAGACTGGGAGACTTAAGAGCTTTGCTTAGTACATAGAAACAGGCACAGAAAAGCAGCCAAAATGGGAAGACAAGCAGAAACCATGTGAGAGAACAGAACAGAGCAGAACAGAGATCCAGAAATAA
>NW_006442103.1:577805-590360 GCF_000325575.1 Pteropus alecto | reverse complement strand
GTAATACAGGAAATGTTGGAGGGACTTCTTTAAGAAGAAAGAACATGTATCAAAAACAGGAATAAAGAATGGTAATAACTCCATACCTATCAATGAGTACCTCGAATGGAAAAGAATTAAGTGTTCCAACTAAAAGACAGGGTGGCTGAATGGATAAGAAAGCAAGACCCTTACATAGGCTATCTACAAGAGACTCACACAGACTAAAAGGAAAGGGATGGAAAAATACATTGCCTTGATGGACCTAGAGGGTATTGCACTAAATGAAATAAGTCAGATAAAGACAAATGTTGCTTGATTTCATGTACATGTGGAATCTGAGGAACAAAATAAACAACAGCAACAGAAACAAAGTCATAGATACAAAGAATAGTTTGAGGGCTCCTAGATGGTAGGGAGTTGGGGGGATGGTGAAAAGGGCAAAGGGATTAATAAGTACAAATGGATAGTTCCAAAATAGACATGGAGATATAAAGGGTAGCATAAGGAAAATAGTTAACAATGTAATAATATGTAAGGGGGATAAGGGGTACTAGATTTAGTGGGGTGATTACTTTGAGATATAGATCTCTAGTCACTATGCTGCTGTACAACTGAAAGTAATATATTATTGTATGCCAACTATAATTGAAAAAAACAAATTGTTCAGTGTAAATGCAAGCAACTAATTGTCTATTGTATTTCAGTAAAGCTGGGGGGAAAAAAAAGCTTCCCAAACAAGAAAAAGCTAACAGTTTATCACCACCAAACCAATATTATAAGAAATATTAAAGGGACTTTTTTTAAGAAGAAGAAGAAAAAAGGTTGAACATATGAATAGTAAAATGGCAATAACTACATACCTATCAATAATTACTTTAAATGGATTACATACTCCGATTAAAAAGATAAGACCCATACATATGCTGCCTATAAGAGACACACTTCAAATCAAAAGATACACAGACTGAGAGTCACACTTCTTGATATCTATACTTTAAGGCTACAGTAATCTTATATAGTCAATTAATCTGTGACAAAGGAGGTAAGAATTTGCAATGAGATAAAAACAGTCTTTTCATAATAAATGGTTTTGGGAAAACTGGACAGATATATAAAAAAAAAAAATGCAACTAAACCACCTTCTTACACCACAGGAATAAACTAAAGATGGATTAAAGACTTAAATGTAAGATCCAAAACCATAAAACTAGCAGACTAGCAGAAAACATAGGCAGTAAACTCTTTGATGTCGCTTAGCAGTTTTTTTTTTTTTTTGGATATATCTCCTTGAGCAAGGGAAACACGAGAAAAATAAACAGGACTACAATCAAACCAAAAAGTTTTTGCACAGCAAAGGAAACCAACAACAAAATGAAAAGACAACCTACTGAATGGGAGAAGATATTCAGAAGTGATACCTCCAACAGGGGTTAATATCCAAAACATATAAAGAACACATACAACTTAACACCAAAAAAGCAAACAATTCAATTTAAAAATGGGCAGAGGACCTGTATAGATAGACATTTCTTTGACGAGGACATACAGATGACCAAAAGATACATGAAAAGTTATTCAAATCACTGTCAGGGAAATGCAAATTAAAATCACAATACAATATCATCTCATACCTGTCACATCAGTGAATCAACAAACAACAAGCGTTGGCAAGGATGTGGAGAAGAGGGAACCCTCATGTACTGTTGGTAGGATTGTAAATTTGTGCAGCCATTATGGAAAATAGTATGGAGTTTCCTCAAAATATTATATAACAACCACATAACCCAGTAATTCCACTTCTGGATATTTATCCAAAGCAATCTAAAACAGTAATTTGAAAAGATATATACATCCTTATGTTCACTGCAGCATTATTTATAATACTTCAAATATGGAAGCAACCTAAATTCTTGTTGATAGATGATTGGGTAAAGAAGAGGTGATGCATATATACGGTGGAGTAATAAAGAATGAAATCTTACCATTTGTGAAAAAAAAATGGATAGACCTAGAAGGTATTATGCTCAGTGAAAAAAGTCATACAGCGAAAGACAAATACCATATAATTTTACCTTTATATGGAATCTAAAGAATGAAATAAAAGAACAAACAAAACAAGAAAACTCATAGATACAGAGAACAAACTAATGGTTGTCAGATGAGAGAGGGGTTAGGAGGCTAGGTGAAAAAAGATGAAGGAATTAAGAAGTACAGATTAGCAGTTTCAGAATAGTCACAGGGATGTGAAGTACAGCATAGGGGATATAGTCAATAATATTGTAATAACTATGTGTAGTGTCCAGGTGTACTAGACATATTGGAAGGATTACTTTGCAAGTTATATAACTGTCTAACCACTATGCTATACACTTGAAACTAATGTAATATTGAATCTCAACTTTATTTGAAAAATGTTTTAAAATTAGAAAAAATATATTGTTTTTAGATATTAAAGATATTTCACATACCAATGAAATATGGTTTCTAAAGGAGGCTATGTCTATGAAAGATTGAATGCTGACAATGTGAATTACTTAAAAAATTACTGTATTGTTAAGGCTGTTAAACTGTTAAAGGCTGAAGGGATGGGAAACATAATATAGAAATGTCTGCTTTCATACTGCTTGGCAAGTGTCTTCAAGTTCTTACTCCAAGTTGTATTACAGTGTGGCTCATAGAGGAAATGCCACTAGAGGGCCAGCTGGTAGGCTTAACTCAAAGACGAAGCTTTGGCATTAAACCAAAGGCTAGCATATGAAAATGTATTTATACATTCTAAGTTGAAATAAATGAAGGTAGATATATAACTTTTTAGAAAATAATTCCCTGCTTTAAATGACTTTTCAAAACCCAACCAAGTATTGACTTGATAATAGGTAAGAAGATTTCTACTGTAATTAAATGTTTAAAATGAGCCTCCAATGCTGCATTTACCTCTTGGAAGACAAGTGTTTTATTCTTCTGTCCATTTCCAACGCTGGCACATAGTAGGCCTTCCATACATGTCTGCTGGTTGACAAAGTGAGTAGTGAAAGAATGAATCATCTCTTTATATCCAGTCCTCATCACCATACTTCAAGATATGTAACTGGAGATTCAGGAGGTCTGTGTTCTGATTTACTCACTACCCCAGTGAGCAGAACCAAGGGTCTTGCGGACTTGTTTCTGGATGTGTGGGTTCTTTTCTCATTACAGTTCTAGCTTTAAGGCGAGAGGGCAAAACAAACTGACCCAACTCAGTCCTCCATTGTCTCCAGTCCTGTTCCCTGGGACTGTTTGCCGTAGTAGAACAAAAGACTGCAAAACCAGGAGAAAGATTAGTGGCTATTGTCCAGGAAAAACAGACAGAGAGTGCAAGTCGAGAGATGTTTTGAAGAAAAAGAAATGCCGATTACATGAGAAGAGAGGAAAGGGCACTTTTTATTGAAATAAAAAGAAAATTAATCATTTATCTACATGCAGAAAGAAAGAAGACTTTAACTGTGTTTAAAATTCATAAATATTATCTCTCTAAATCCATTCAAAATATGAATTTTTATGAATGATCATAGAAGAAATGAGTCAGAGTGCAATCCAAAGAGGTAAATAAGTATTTAGAAAGAAAGGAAAACCAACACTGACTTCATTTGTGTGATTTTCTGAAGCAAAATTTTGAAATAAAAGAAAAAAGTATATTTTAGGTGGCTCACTTCATACATTCATTTTTCTGAATAACTGCCAGAGTAAAAGTATAAAACTTCATTGGGTTTGTTCCTGGATTAAATTTAAAAAGTCAAATATGTACCTTCCTTTCAACCCATCAGGGATGTGAATAATACTTTTTTCTGAAATATGATCAATCAAGGTCCTCTCTTATTGAATGAATGGAGATACTGAACCAGCGTACCTTTAGAAGTTGGTAGCATTTCTAACTGTAGTGTTTTTACCTTGAATTGTATTTTAAAACCTTCATTACAGATCTTTATTTCTCTTCCTCAATTGCAGCTCGAGTTAACCTTCAGCTACTTGGAGATTCACGGTGTCACTTGCAGCAAGCCAGCTCAGGTGAGTGTGAACAACAGAAACCTGATTGTCAAAACTGCAAGGTCATCACCTCTCTTGATTTTCTGAAACTGTGAAACATCTTCTGTTTGGTTTCACTGTTGAAAGTTTCTTGAGATAATTTAAAAAGTAAAATTAGAGAAAATGGAAATTTCTGGATGAGAGCCTGACGAGGCTGAGTGGATAGGAGTCGGGCATTGGTTCTGATACGGAAAACATTCTCCACAACGCAGGTTGAAAAGAACTAATTAGCTCTTCGCTAGTGGGTGATGTAAGAGTGAAAATGCTGTTCCTCAGAGATTTTGTACAAGTTTTAGCTCTAAAATTTCATAGCTGTCATACAGTACAATATAAGGTCTTTTTGGGAATATAGGAATAAATTAATTTTTTGATATTAATAAAATGTAGACTTTTAAAAACAGTTGTATTGAGCTATAAGTAACATGCAGTAAACTGAAGTGTACAATTGATGAGTTCAACATATGTATTCTCATGAAACCATTACCACGATCAAAGTATTTAATGTATCCAGCACCCCAGAGTTTTCTTGTATACCTGTCATCACTCGCCCCTGCCCTCCTCCTCAGGGGCACACACCTACTCTCTGCTGATACAGATTAGTCTGCATTTTCTAAAATTTTATATGAATGGAATCATACAGTATATAGTCTTCTTTATCTGCCTTCTTTCAGTCAGTATAAATATTTCGATTGATTTATTTTGTTGCATGTCTCAATAGTTCATTCCTTTTTATTGCCGAGTTGTGTTCCATTGTATGTCTATTTCACAATTTGCAATCCATTCACCTGTTGATGGACATTTGGGCTGTTTCCAGCTTTTTGGATATGACAAGTAAGGCTGCTATGAACAGCTATGTACAAGTCTTTGATTGGATGTAGACTTTCATTTCCTATGGGTAGATATCTAGGAATGGAATGGCTTAATCTTAAAGTTGGTATACATTTAACTTTTTAAGAATTTGCCACAGTGTTTTCCCAAGTGGTTGTGTCATTTTATATTACCACCAACAGTGTGTGAGAGTTCCAGTTCCTCCACACCCTCCCCAACACCGGCATAGTCAGTCTGTTTAACTTCTTAGCCATTCTAATAAGCATGCAGTGCTTTCTCATTGTGGTTTTAATTTGTGTTTCCCTAATGACTAAAAATATTGAACGTCTTGTTATTTTCTTATTCGCCATCAGATATCTTCTTTAGTCAAGTGTCAGTTCAAATCTATCCTTCGTCACTTTTTTAAATTGAGTTGTTTTCTTATAGTTTTAAGAGTTGCTATATATATTCTGAATACATGTCCTTTATCAGATATATGATTTATAAATACTTTCTCTCAGTCTGCAGCTTATCCTTTCATTTTCTTTACAGTGCCTTTTAAGAAGAGCAGAAGTTATAATTTTGATAAAGTCCAATTTATCAAAATTTTCTTTTATAGATTGTGCTTTTTTGGTGTCAGATTGACTAAGTCTTTGCTTAACACAAGGCCAAGAATTTTTCTGGAAGTTTTATAACTCTAGGTTACACATTTATTTCTATGATGGATCCATTTTGAAGTAATTTTTGTATATAAAGCAAGCAATATGTGGATCACTGTTCTTTTTTCCTTTTTTTCTTTTTTTGCATATGTATAGTATATCTATGTGTTCTAGTGCTGTTTGTATAAAAGAATATTGTTTCCTCACAGAACTGGCTTTCACTATTGTTGAAGATCAGTTCATGTAAATGTCAGTCTATTTCTGGACGCTGAATCCTGTACCTTTAGTATTTGTCTATTTTTATGACACTATCACACTGTCTTGATTACTGTAGCTTCATAGTAAGACTTGAAATCAGACATTAGTCCTTCAACTTTGTTCTTCCTTTTCAAAGTTGTTTGAGTAATTCTAGGTCTTTTACAATTCCTTATGAATTTTAGATTTGGATTATGTTGACTCTATGAATCAGTTTGGGGAGAATTGACATCTTGACAATATGGAGTCTCTGACCCAATTTTTTTTAGTTGTATTTTATTGTAGCTTTCAGTGTATTGGTCTTATACATCTTTTGTCAGATTTATTCCTAAGTATCTCATGTTTTTTTGATACTATTATAAATGATATTATTTTAAAATTTCAATTTCCTATTGTTTCTTACTGGTATATAGAAATATAATTGATTTTCGCATATTGCTCTTGCATCTTGTTATCTTTCTATACTCACCTATTAATTCTGGTAGCTTTTTTTTTTTTTTTTCCAACACATCATATCATTTTATACACAGATGACTGTCTTTTGTAAGTAAAGACAGTATTACTTCTTTCTTTTTGAATATTGATACTGTTTATTTCTTTTTCTTGCTGTATTGCTGCTGGGAGAAATTCCTCGTGGCTCCCACAGGTCTTACTGGGTTTGAATTCATGCTGTGACTCTTTTACGGAGGCTTCCTCTCAGGGTTATATGCGTGATGAGCAGCCTTGGGGGATGATGAATGTTTCTCTCTGAACAAAGAGTCAGCTTGCCTACTGTTTACTGTGAAGACAAGTGATTCTCCAAGCTCTAGGGTTCCTTTCCTGTAAGGAGCCCACTGCGTGTGTGGGCATTTGTCTAAGCCCTCCATGTCACCCTGTGGGATTTTGGGGGTTAGGGAGATATCTATGCAAACATGGTGCCTTTTGCTGGACCATGAATAACAAAGTGCTTTGTCTCTGACCCCGGAGTCTCCTAGCTCCTTCCTGAATTCATAAAACAGCAACAGGCTAATTTATGACTTGTCAGTAGGGTAACATCACCTCAGCCCCTGACAATTGCACTGGCTAACGCCTCCAGTAAAATGCTGAATAGAAATGGTGAGAACAGACATCCTTGTTTTATTCCTAATCCTCAGGGAAAGCATTCATTCTTTTTCCATTAAGTGTTATTGATGGTAGCTGTAGATTTTTCATAGTTGCCTTTTATCTAGTTTAGGAGGTTCTCTTCTATTCCTAGTCTGCTGAGAATTTTTATCAGGAATTAGTGTTGGATTTTTTCAAATGTGTTTTCTCTATCTGTTGAGATTATTGTGTGTGTTTTCTTTTTAGTTTGTTAACATGGTGACTTATACTGATTGATTTGCAAATATTAAACCAACTTTTCATTCTGGGATTAACTCCCTTTGATCATGATGTATTGTTATATAGAGTTGGTATTAATTCTTTAAATGTTTGGTCGAATTTACTAGTGAAGGCATTTGGGCCTGGAGTTTTCCCTTTGGGAAGGTTTTTAATTACAAATTTTATTTTAAAAAAATATATAGACACATCATATGTTTCTTCTTGAGTGAGTTTTGGTAGTTTGTGTCTTTTAAGAAATTTGTCCATTTCATCTCTGTTGTGAAATTTATTGATACAAAGTTGTTTATAGTATCCATGTGTTCTTCAAATATCTGTAGGTTATCATTTCTGATATTGATAATTTGTTTTTGTTTTTTTTGCATCAGTCTGGTTAGAGGTTTATCAGTTTTATTGATCTCAAAGAATTTGCTTTTTAGTTTCGATTTCCTCTGTTGAGTCCATCAATTCTTCTTACTCTGATCTTTATTCTACTTTTTGTTTTAGTTTTCAGAACTATAAAGAAAATGTACGTGTGTGTGTAGTTTGTTTTGGTAACATTCCCTAAAGAAATTGTCAAAATTGTCACTTTATGTTGATCGAGATTACATACAAATTCTTGGAACTTTTCCATAGTTCGTTTTAGAGGAATGTTTTATCCTATGTGTTTATCATCAGAAACTGGAGTTTGGAAGAAAAATTATAGCTCCATATGTTTGCCCATTTGGATAAACATATTGGCTCGTAAGTAGGGTAACATCATTCATGAGTAATGACATAACAAGGGATTTCTTGATGTTCTTAAATCAGAAGTTTGTTTATGATTTGGGAATCGAGATGCAAGCAGAAGGACACTATTGAAATGTTAATACCAAGGTTATATTAAAAATGTGTTATGATTTTGGTATTTAATTATGAGAAAGGATGTTGATACATCAAGACTAATTTTCCTGTGTGGTTGCAAGAACTGGTCTTATACCTCTTTACAGTCCTGTCCCTTCTGGGTGTAAAGCAGTCACCCTCAATTCCATGGAGCTGTTCTGTCACTGTAAGTACCAGAAGAATAGCTCTGTGATATGACTTCAGTTAAACTTGGTCCCATGGTGTGGACCTTGGAGATGAAATTATAGTGAAACAGTAGTATTGCTTTGGCAGAGGGGCTAGCAGTTTAGATATTGGCAATACCGGTCACTTAATTGTATTTAAAATTCGATGTTTTGGAATTGACTGGAGTTTTTAAAAAATACTGATACCTTCAACAGTACCCCTCCCTCTCCATCACATTATCCCCCTCCCACACACAACACACACGCATGCACACATACACACATGACAGGATTCCGTATATCTAGGGTAGGCATTTGTATTTTTATCAAGTACATCATTTGATCTTGTTGTTTCAAAGGTCGAGAATTAAAACCCATGTAACCTCAGACCTTTGATATCCATAATTATTATTATCTTTTATGTAGTACCATAAAGCTGATAGTGTCTGCCTGTGGCACTCATGATCTAGCCTTGATTAGTACATGCTTTTCTAATGTTTTCTGGGATTTATTAACTTTTTGTCATTGTTAGTTTTATCATTATTTAATTATAGTTTGTACATTCAAATAATTGCCTGAGACATACACATTTTGTTGTATGAATGAGAGTGGATGTGTTATTGAGTTAGTGAAATGTTGGGAGACCTTTGTCTTATTATACTCCAAGTTTCATTATCATAGCCCTTTCTGGAGTTCAGGTTCTGTTGCCTTCATGGTCAATAAATCTAGGCCAGCAGTTATAAAATTTTATAGTTAAAGAACTTTTGGACTGTTTCTTGTACAGTTGAAACACCTGCGATTTTTTAAATTATAAGGTTAATTGTTTGCTTTGTCATAGAATGATTTTCACAAATTACTCATGGCTATTTCTTCTGTTAGAGGAAAAATGCTTCACAGATCTATTAGCTGGGGTTCAGTAAAAAATGCCCCTCTTAAAATTTAGTTAGGTTATCCTACCTTATAAAAGGAGGTGGGGTAGGGTTGGAAATTTAAATCTTAAATGAGATACAATGGTTTATATTTCTAATTATTATTTTAAATGTGCATTGGAGGTCATGGATTACGTCCTTCTCAATGTCTAAGCAAAAAGCGTTTCATTGTTTTTTCCCAGCTGAAATAGCGGGGAAAGAGAGAGATATTTGAGAGCGAGTTCTTCCTAACGAAATGATTTCTTGTGTTAGTCTTACTGCCATCATCTTTGTTGCAATCTTTACACAAAGGTGGTGACATATTATGCCGGGCTGTGCGACTGCTTTCATGTAAGGTTGAATTTGAAGGCTCATTTCTTTCCCACCTGTCACCTATTTTTCTTCCCTGTCACTCTATTCAATCCTGTACAATTAAGGATGATTAGGTGTTAAGATTAAGTGGAATTAGAATAACCCAATCACTAATTACTCACACCCTAACTGTGAACTGAGTAGATGTACTACATGTGGAGAAAGTAGGAGTACTCAGTAGTGAAGAATATAATTAATTACCAGAGGTTGGAAGGTTGGGGACAGGGCGAGAATGCAGACACAGTGGCTGCCTCCCAAAGTATCTGATTTGTAAAACATGCACAGATAGGTGCATATGAAACATCTGAGCTAACTGCACAAAGTGGCTTTGGTTTCACTTAAGAATCCTCATTGAGGTAGCCTGGGGTTGATCAGTGAACACCTCCAGTTAAGTAAACACCTCTATGCTTTCAGTTTCTTGACGAACATGCTGCAAATTAGGATTAAAAAAGTTTTTTATACAGGGAGCCAAGAGGTGGTATGCATTAAATACTTATTAACAGATTTCTCTAAGGGTATTTATGGAAAAGTAGAATTTTCAGGACTCAAATCATTTAAGTCTTTTTCTTTGATCTCAGATTACGTTACTTTTCCTTTTAACATACATACTTTGAAGAACAGATTATTATTTCTTATTTGGCTAATTTTAAGACAACCTAAAGCAAATCTAAAAACTGCTTTGTTAATCCAGTTGGTTAGTTGCATCTTAAGTATGGTCCCCTGGCAGATTTTCTTACAAATTAACTAATAACAGGAAGTAAATGTGTGAGGATATTTTGAGGCAGTGATAATCCAAAGGGATTGCATTTTATGTGACTATTTTTGATATCTAAGACAATGATATCTTTTTTTAAGTAACTGAAGTCGATTCTTTTTATTTGTAATGTGTCCATAATCAACCTATTGGTCCTTTTCCTTTAAGGTTGATTTATACTTATTTATAAGACTGGCTATATGACTTTAATCAGAACAGTTTTGGTATAAGCTTTGGACAGCTCTAGTGGTTAATTACAGGAATGATTCTACCTAGCACTAAACATTTATTACCTTCTTTCTTTTATCTAATCCTTTCTAAGTATCTCCTTTTCTTAGAAAAGTTGAAAGTTTTATAAGCATTTGATTTTTCTTTTTTTTCTCAGGCAAAAGGTTTTAACATTTCATTTAAATACCTTATAAGGTTTCTTGTTTTTAAAACATGTTTGAAAAATAAAACAGTACCTATCAGGTTGCCCTCAGGCATTCACTAAAGGAGGTTTCTTAATTACACTGGATAGTAGGGCTTTGTATGACAGCATTTCATGACAAAGTCTTGGTAGAGGAAAAGTCACGTGCAAATGTGGAAATTCAGTTTTCATTACATGTGGGGGCTCTGTTCGAATCTGAAGTTTGGCCCTTCACAACACTGGTTTTAGTTTTTGGGTGTTTCTGACAACCTGTCCACCCTCTACCTAAATACTCCATTGAGTCTTAAACCACGGGTGTTATTTTAAGGAAGTGCTTCTTAAAAACTGGAATTGTATTACTGCATATCAGTGTGAGTTTATAGTTTATGTAATTTAAAATAAAAAAGTCAAGGAATTGGAGTCGTTATTCAGCAGTGTCCCACCCGGCTCTTGCAGATGGTTGTGGAAACTGAGAAGTCCAGCATGTCCATGAGGATGGCCTCGCCCGAGGATGTGAGCGAGGTGCTGGCTCACATCGGTTCCTGCCTGCGGAGGATATTTCCTGGCCTCTCTCCAGTGTGAGTTCTGCTGGGCAAGGGTGAGGGGAGCAGAGAACTGGTTCTTTCTCAAGCTGACAGATGAGAGCATGCCTTCCTCCGTCCCTTCTCTCAGCTCCTCTCCCATACTTCCTTCTTAAACATTAAATGTCAGCACCCTAATTCAAACCTTGGTGTTTCATGTCTGAGGTTTTCTATGGGGTTACATTTTTCTGTATTTTAACAAACCTGAATGCTGTGGGATTCAGCAGTACTTTTAATTTCTCATAAGACTAAAACAGAAACCTTTCACTATAACTCGAGATTTACCCCAGTTGAATTTTGCTCCCAGCTATTGAGGAGAATTACAGAGGCCAACTACTTTGTGTAAATGCATCAAACATAGTGTTAATGAAGACAGTGCTTCACTTTCCTTTTTATTTTTTATTTTTTTTTGTCCTACTTAGTAAGAGGAAACTTAAAAAAAAAACACTAAACATAATAATTAGCTTCTTTTGTTTTCTTTGAAATACACCTTAGGGATATTAGTAAATTTTGTTTGTACTTTCCCCCATTCTTTTTGTTAAGTGTTTAAAATCAGGATTATCCGCTTGGGTAACAGTTTGCACATAGGGAGTGTGTGAGCTGTGGGAGTGGGGGAATAGGTTGGCTGAGGTGAAAAGGCAGAGAGATGCTTATGTGAGAGTCAGAATACCATCCTGATGAGAGATGATGCACAGATTGTAGGAACCCCGCCTCCTACTGCTCTCCCTGCACTCTGAGAGAAATACTGGGGAGACCACGGGGCCTCACTTAGACATGGTTAGCTGTGATGGTTAGCTGTGCACCCTGCTGAGTGGGACTGCCAGGGATATTGCGGGAACTGTTGCCCGTCATGGAACGTGTCCCTACAATGATCTGCCTATAAATTAAGAGGCAAAGTGGCAGGAAAACCCAGCGTTTACGCCTTTTGGACCTTCTGGGTGCCTGACAGTGGCTCAGTGGGGATGGGAGCTTCCTGTCAGTCTCTTTCGCTTTAGGAGACCAGCTTGGCCCTTTACACAGCTGTTCACCGGATTCTGTCTTTACTTCACTCAGACACCAGAATGGAAGGCTGGCCTGGCGCCTTCTGGTTGTCCTTCTTCTGAAACCTAAGTCTTGTGCTCCTGAGTCTCGAGGTTTTGCATGAGCTTATACATTTATGCTTACCGTGTGCCTAATATATTGTTGGATGATGTTATCTGGGAACATATAGAAGTTAGAAGACAGTGGCCCTGGCTTCACACCACGGGCACTTGAGCTCAGGTGACATGAAACATCTGAGGTAGTAGCTGATTGAGTGTAGGTGGGCAGTGAATGAGCACAGGCCGCTGTGCAGAGATCTACCTGAAAAGGATGGAGAGAATTTAGAGGCGAGGGAAGGGAACGGA
>NW_006442103.1:561594-577786 GCF_000325575.1 Pteropus alecto | reverse complement strand
AGGGAAAGGAGAGTCAGTTCAAAGAAAGGTACCAGCATGGAAGAAGGCACAGGTTATTTAGAAAATGACTTGGCAGAGAATTTAAATAACTCAAATGTACTCGACTTTCATTTTGCTTTCCTGTTCAACACACACAATTAGCTTGTCAAAATAAACTCTTGGTATTTTGTGACTTGTATGTTCTGCCTTTACTCTTGAAGCTTCTTAGATTGTATTACATGATTTTGGCCTGGGAAATGTGTAATTATATTGGTGTTGGTTCTTGTGACTAGAGAGGGTGAAGAAGTGGGTATCCTATCCGTATCTTCTCTTCTACATTCTTAGTGTGCCTGATATTAAAGCTGTCAGTGAGGGAAATAGTTCCTTTACATAAATAATATAGAACATGCAAGCATAGTAATGTCACATGTCCCATCTGAAACCATATTTGGAATCCTCAAGCTTTGCTTGAGTCATTGGTCCATCAGAAATATGACCTGAGCCTGTCGTGGGGACCCCGGGTCTCCAGCCCTTATCTCCCTCCATGCTCGGGACACTTCTGGCAGGTACTGGTCAACAGGAAAATGTCTGATGAGCAGCTATCAAGAATCAGAAGGACAAAAACAGCCAAGGCAGCCCTCAGTTCAGATAACCAGTGCTTGAATAATTTAAGTTTGGCTATATATAAATGACAGTACCTGCTAAAGTCTGAATTTTTGGTTTTAACCAAATATAATTCAGAAAATAACACACATGATCAAAATCAAATATATAAAAATAGTATATAAATATCTACAAAATATAATGAGTCCTTTGACTATAGTCAGGAGAATGTAGGTGGTAATATAATGACGATTTTGAGTTAAAATCAATATTTACACTAGTATCTTCACCTCACTCTGCACATATATGTTAAAATATTTATCTCTTCCTCTCTCCTTCCTTTACAAAGTGACATTCCCCACCTCATTAAATAAGTAAAGTTTATTTCAAAATAATATAGAGAAAGTGTAAAGATTAAAGAAGAAAATTTAAATTCCATTTAAAAATCAAATCACTTTTAGAATTGCTTTTTTAACATTCTCATCTTGGCTGTTGTACCGACTACCATCAGAGGCCTCGCCTCTAAGATGGTGGTATTGAAGGACACCCAGAAGATATTTATATCCTGAGTGCTGTTTAATCTGTTTCCACAGAGGTGTCTGTCATGGCAATTCTCTTCAGGAAGCTGTTTTGCATTGTGGCCTTTAGCTTCTCTAATATCAAGAACCTTGGCTGCTCTTCAAAGCCAAGCTAGGTTTTTGTTTTTGTTTTTAAGTCATTAGGATAAGTTGGAATTAATTTAGAAAATGTTCTCAAGAACTTCTTCAGTTGCACATAGAAAGTAGAATGTTTCCTGACCTCAAAGAGTTTATAGTCTAAAGAGAGTGTATGAAAGTTCCACAAATGATATAATGATGAGAGTGAAATAGCAGATGTCAGAGAAGAGGAAGTGACATTTAACTCTAGATGTCAAGAAAATAACGTTTGATTTGTGTTTTCCTCTTTTTTTTTTTTTTTTTGAGAGGAGGGCTATTGTCAGGCAGGGGCCTGGGGAGAGTTCTGTGGTCAGATGGCCAAGACTGTAACTGGACACTGGGAGTGCAGAGGGAGGGCAGGTGCAGCTGCAGCCTAACCTATCTGGAATTGGGAGCCTGCAGGTATGAGAGAGATAAGGGTGGGGTCCCACTGCGGAGGCATCAGGGAGCTGGGGGAGGTTTTTGACTTTTAGAATAAGGTGATAGTTGTTACACTTAGGGAAAATTAATTCTGCAGCCATGCTTTATGGACTTGAGTGGAGAGAGCCTCAACGTGGAACTGGAAGATGTCAGGTTGGGTGGATCCTTCAGGGACGAGACTCTAGGCAAGAGAGCTCACTTCTCAATGCTCCATGCCCTTACCTATAAAATGGGGATAATGCTATTATTGTGATTTCGTGAGGATTTCAGTTAACTCATGGAAACTGCTTTAATAGTGCTTCAAAAGCTTTAGCTATATATGCTGTGCATTCAGTTACCCAGAGGCATCGGAGTGAAAGCCCGCGCAGTCAGAAAGGAAATTGGTGATGTTTGTAGGGGATTTCTTTGATGTTTATGATTTTTTTAAATTATTTGTTTATATGTAAGTTGATTGCATGTCTGTTATTTGATTTATTTTGTTGTTAATGAGATAGTAACATCCTCTTTAGGTGACAGAATAGTAATCTTCTCACATGATTTTTTTCTTATGCTTCGTTATTTTTTCATGTGTGACACTTCCGAAAGTTGGCTGTTAGCTTTGGTATGTTAGGACAATGTTTCTTTACTACTGTAATAAAAACGAAGTCAAAAGCTGATTGAAATATGAAAAGTGAGATTATTGTGAAGAAAAGTGTCAAAATAGGAGTCAATATGTAAACAAAAGAAAGGTGGTTTTTACAAACTGTGGTAGTCCCCTCACTTTTCGAAAGCAGTGGTAACATTCTGGTGTGCTGTGATTTGCATCATTAAAACATATACTGTTCTGTAGACAATTGCATATTACATCGGAGGAGCATTGGAAGTGAATTTTAAATAAATCAATTAATTTAGTGTATTAAAATCGGAATTTTTTTAAGTCATTAATTTAAGCGTGATATTTGCGTAAAGAGCTGGTATGCTCGTCATCTAGTTCACTGTTCCTTGCCACATAAAACTATTTCTGAATCTTGTGTAAATTTAATGTACATAATGCACATGGAATTGATTCAGCTATGTAGTACTGCCTGCACGTAAGTGGCAGGCCTGACCCATCTGTTTGCTAGGACTTTGATTTACCTCACAATTATTCTGACAGCAAATCCTGTGTCTGTCTGTCTGACACTCTCTGTGTCTGCGTGTGCCCTGTGATGCACACACAGATGGGATCATTGCTGTTATTTAGCTACAGACAGAAAACAACGTGTGTGGCATGGATTTTCCTCTAACTCTGTTTCTGTGCATGGTGTTAGAAAAGATAAGAAACAGTTGCCGCCTTCTGGAAGTTTAGTTCTTTGAAAAAGGAAAATGAGATGTTACGGAAGTAGAGCTCCTTAGAAAAGCTCAGAATGACTTGAAGAGTGGTTTTGAAGGTGAAGAACCCACCAGGTGCAGGGTCCTCACAGCAGGGCCTTGCTCACGCAGACGTCCACACTAGCTGCTGCCCCCCTCAGTCTCTAGTTGACTCCCCCTATCACGAGGCTGAATGTCCAGTGTTGTTCTTGGAGTAAAATTGAGGCTCTGGTTCCCAAATCTGCCCTGAAGATTTGTTTATTTCTGTGACCCTAGACTGCCATCTTCCTATGGTTATTCCTACCAGCTTCCTGCCAGAGAGTTTTGCCTTGTTTTCTTCCTGCTTTTGACTAACTAAAGTTCATTCTGTGTCATTGAAATAGCATGCCCTGCAGTCTGCAGAAGTAAAGCAAGAATTTTAGAAGAGAAATGTGATCTGAGATGAAGTCAGACCTAAGTCCATCCTCTGTGTCCAAGATGTCTGTCACTCAGCTGTGTAAATGCCTCGGTCCGCTTTCAACTCCTTTGCTGTTTCTTTGCATATTTGGTGTCACTGTCTTGATGTTGCTAGAAAATAGTGCCACTGAAATACCTGGAGGACAGTACTGAACAAAATGAGCCATTCCAAATGGCCAAATTTTGTATGATGACTTTCATGGCGAATGTCCTCTTAGACCCACAGTTAGTTCTCACATTAAGGACTTTTAGAATAATAGAACTTAATGATTGGTGTTTCCGGTAAAACAGAGAAAGATCATGCCGCGCTTGGAGTTCTTGTGCATTTACACAAGAATTTGAAGGAATTTATGACATTTGAAATCCATTGGTTATATACCTCATTATGCTTCAATCATAAAAATTTCAAAGTAGCAGGAGGAATATTTCCATGCCAGCACAATGTTCGTATTTACCTGCTTTGGGATTTATTTGAGGTTTTCTGTCAGAACAGGCCAGCAGGCACCTTGTCAGTCTCTATCATGTTTATTTGGAATCTATTCAGTCAGAAAGCGGAGACAACTGGGGACATTTTCTTCTACTCCAACACAGTGATTGGCATTCATGACGACTGAGAGCTTTTACATCATCACAGAAGGAGTAAAATATGTTTCGTGCCATACAGTATGTGTGCTTCACCACTTTGCACCCGGGTCATGGCCTGGCCCTGGGCAGTTCCGACCTGCTGGCAGCCTCCCCAACACCCCTCCATCCCCACCCCCGGCCCAGGCCCCCTTCACCTCCACAGTGCCCTTGTGGCCAGGCCCTAGACCTTGTCAACTTCTGGAACAGCTTCTCCCATGGTGCAGTCACAGCCATAGCCTCTCAGTTTTTCTCCCTTGAATATACCAGCACAGGGACTTTTTGGGGGGCCCCAGCTTATCCCCCTCCTTCCACCCCTTCCTGCCTCCCCTTTCTGACCGCTTAGCCCGCAGTGTCCATCAGTTCAGCCTTGTCATATCCTCAGCTCCTTCTGTCCCTGCTGTTTCTCTGGCCGCCTGCCTGGACAATCTGTGATGCCGCAGCAAGCCAGCCACCCCTTTTCCACACACAACGGGCTGCTGAGATCTCTCAGCTCTCCAATGTGGTGCCACCAAAAACTCATGACCTTCCCTCCCACTAGGTTCTTACAGGTATAGGAATTTCTTTGTCATTTCCTAAGTTATTTCTCTCTATATCACCAAAGTTCGGTCCACCGGCCCCAGGCATTTATTTACGGTGCTTATCTAGTCATCCTTGTTTAGGCTCTCCTGGTTTCTCATCATTTTAAAAATAAACCCAAACCCCTTAATTTGACCTCCAAGGATCTCCGTGCCTTGGTTCCTGCCGAGCTCCCAGACTCCTCTGTTCCCATCCCTGTGGCATGTTTTTGGCCCACTCTTTTGAACTGTATTCAGTTTCTGGTAACCACAAGCTTTCTCTTCTCCATGAACTTGCTCTCCCTTTATCTGAAACGCTTCCTCCCCAGGCTTCACCTAATAAACCCTTTCTTCCTCCTTTACTCTTAGTACATGCAGATTTATCATATACTGAGGAGCGCTTGCAAGCTCCCTTGCTGCACTGCCCTTGCTCCACCAGATAATGAGTTAAGTGCCTCTTCTTCATCCCCACCTTTTGCCCTGAATTTCCCCTATATGACCACTTCTGTTCTTGTGTTGCCTGTTTGTCTGGCTCTCGCTAAGGGCAGGGACACTATCTGTTTTGTTCATGGCTGTGTGCCGGCCTAGTACTTGGGAAGTAGTCTTTGCAGACTGTAGACATGTAATACAATTTTGTGGCTGAATTACTGAATTCACAAATTATTCATTAAATGTTTCCTATGTGATAACTATGATAGCATCAACTACTATCTGTGGAGACCTGACCATGCACCAGGGGTTGTTCTGATAACTTCACAGGTATTAATTTCTTACCTTCTGGTCAGTATCCCACAGGTATTAATTTCTTACCTTCTGGTCAGTATCCCTCTTATTTTGCCAGTTCTGCAAATAATGGTGGTTGGCTGTGCTTTTAACCAGCATGTCCCGCGGCTGCATGTGTGGGCAGGACCTTTGTCAGGTTGGGGGGTGAGGGGAGTTAGACAGGTCCTCTGCTCCAGAGGAGTAACAGTCCGTGGGGGAGAGAGTGAAAGGAACAACTCTTCTAACGTGAGATGCCCAGTTTCTTGGTGGACACTCGTATGGGGTGCTGTGAAAGGGATAGAGGAGGAGCTTTGTACTTTAATTCTTTAAAAATTAGAAATTTATATTTACTATACACGGAATAACAGTTCTAAGTAGAACACACTATCTTCTAACTATTTCTATAAACTCTAATGTTATAAAACAACTAAATAACATGGAGACAATTTACATTACTAGATGCCTTTAGCTTATAAAGGGAAGCTAAATGAAGGGGTTTATTATGAATTTCCTGTAGATTTTCAGCTAATATTAAAAAAATAGAATTATATTTACCAAAATTTAAGCAACACCTCTTTGGAAAAAAGACATATCACAAAATAGATTTCTAAAGCAGTTCAAAACACTTGATTTTTGAAGTTCATTGTTCTTCTTATTGACCTTACAGGAGAATCATGAAAAAGGTATCCATGGAGCCATCTGAGCGACTGGCCAGTCTCCAGGCTCTGTGGGACAGCCAGACCGTGTCTGAGCAGGGCCCCTGTGGTGAGCATGCATTTTAAAACCAAAATATAAGTGGCTGTATGATGTCCCCTGGCCAGGAAGTGAAGTCTATTTCTAGCATACTACTGTAAAGGTACAATTAGTTTTAAGGTGTAATTAGCACTGCACAGGCTTGATTGGTGGACAGAAGTTCTATATATAAGCTGTATTGCATTCTGTTATGTACTTACTATAGAACAGGGAGGAGAATCTTGGTTGTTTTTTCAAACAGAAAGAATGATCAGCCGTGTTGACATCGGCCATATTTAAGCTTTTAAATTTTAATTTAAAAATTATTTAGCCAAAAAAACTGTCACATTTCTGTTGTGTGTTTCAGGTGGATTTTCTCAGATGTATGCCTGTGTTTGCGACTGGCTGGGGTTTCCATATAGGGAAGAAGTGCAATGGGTAAGTGTTTAGTGTGCATGTGCGTGCACACATGCACACACACTTACACACACATACACACCAGGAGAGTATTCCAATATTTGGCTGGATTATTTTTTCTTTTTCCCACCAGTCATTTTTTGTTTACAATCTTCCTTACTTAGATTACATAAAAATCTGCCTATGTCATTGTCTGATTCTCTTTGCATCTCTCTTGCTTCCCCGGTCATTTATGTGGACTATTTACATGACCGATTTATATTTCAAATAGGATGTGGATACAATTTATCTGACACAAGACACCCGGGAATTGAATTTACAGGACTTCAGTCATCTTGACCACAGGTGAGCTGTTTTCTTCTTTATTTCCTTTTTTTTCTTCTACTCTATGCTTTCAGAGCTGCACTTCTCTGCTGACACTGAGGGATGTACCTTATACCTTGTCTCCAGAGAATCCTTTTATAAGAGGAATAAGAGAATCTAGGAATCTCTGGATTTTGCCTTTCAACTAATAGTTTCAAATGTGTTTGTCACTACGAATGCTTTGGCATGGGAGTGCCGTTTATACCTCAAATGGAGAGTCTATAGTTAGAAAATGTGCTTTTCCCATGGAAACAATGTAATTCTTAGGTTCTTATACCAGCTCGCAAAGTCTATTTAATCTGGCCTGCATATAAAATATAGCTCTCTTTTAACTAGTTGCCATTTAGAACAATTTTTTCCTAGGAGGAAATTTTGTGCTGAAATCCTAACAAAGGACTTACTTCACAGTTTCTTTATGAATCAGGGATTACTAGGTATACATGCAGATATTGGTGGGAATCAGTTAGCCAATGTCTGCCTTATGATAGTGATAATAAAACTATGACACCTGTGACAAGTTATTTGAGAAACTTTTAGGTTTTATGAGAGTGACTTTAATGTATTCGGGGCTGTGGCTAGTGTGATCAGGTCCCAGAGAAAAGCTTCGTTCAGTTCTCCCTTCTCTCTGCAAGGACAGATCTGAGTTATCTTACACCCCTTACCCTGAATGTCTTTTCTGGTAATGTTTCCTGGCCCAGCCCAATCTTCTCAACCCCAGATGTGCTGAGGGGTGGACAGATATCAGCCCTCCCCCAGTGAACCCTGGCCCAATAAGTCTTTTCTCTGTGCTTGGAATTGAGAGAAGGAAGTCCAGTATTTCACCTGTACCTTTTATGCCATTTGGGCAATTAGGATTACAGAGAGCATTATTACCTCTTCTTACCCCAGAGTACTATGTCAAATGATTCTTCCACTCACCTGGCCAGAAATCCAGAATCATAGTGGGGTCTCTGAAGAGTTCTAGCCTGAATTGAACCAAGAAAAAGTATCCTTGGTGGGTTGCGCTCCTGTCTGCAAGGCCTGGGTCCGTGGGGGAGGGTGGAGCCGTGTCTGTAGTTGTGGCTGAAGCGCCTAAAACCCTGAATCTCAAGCTTGGATTCATTTCCTTTTGAGAGAACAGGCAGTCTTCTCCTGTCCGGATATGGTCTCCCTCTCCCTACACATGAAGGAAATTCATAACCACATTTAAAGAAGATGTTTCCTGTATAGCTCATGAAAAAGTGAACTGACAGACAAAAAGGGAAAATATTTTGGTTTGAAATTTTCAATTAAAACAGAATTGCATGTAGACTAAGGTAGGAGAAGGCGGGCCTACAGCATCAAATCTCAATGATTTTGGTCCCTGGATCCTTTCGTGTCTTAAAAATTATTAAATAATTATTTTCGCGGGTCACAGCTTTTGGCATTTGTCATAGTAGAAATTAAAACTAAAATTATAAATTTTTAAATTAATTCCTTTAAAAATAAATAAATCCATTACATGCTAACAGAGATACCATTTTAATGAAAAATAACTATTTTCAAAAACAAAAATAAGTCAGCAAGAAGAGTGGCACTAGTTTTCCTTTTTGCAGATCTGTTTAGTTTCTGACTTAGAAGAAGACAGCTGGGTTCTCATATTTGCCTCTGTATTCAATCTGTTATGATTTGTTACTTTGACTAAATTATGTATAGAAAATCCAGCCTTATGAAAACACATAATTAGAAAAGGGAATATTTTTAATAGCCTTTTCACAGAATTATGGATATTTTTATTGGATTCTTCACCTAAACTCAACAAGTGATGGTTTCTTAAAGATCATTTGCAACGTCTGAGACCATATCAATGAACTGGTTGTGTTTTCCATTAAAACCCATTTGGTCTATCTTGTGCTTTGAGTGATCTTACCTGTACATGGTTATGCAGCATTCCTCCCAGGTCTTTTAGAAAATACTGACTCACTGAGTTATGCATAGCTTCCAAATATTTTGCTGTTACACAATAGGGGAAATGACATCTGTTAAATGTCACTACTGAACTTATTGATCAGGCAGAGAAAGACAAATAATTTCATATAATTTCATATATTTTCATATAATTTCATATATTTATGATCTAAAAAACAAAATAAACAATGGAGGAATTAGGCAAATTGGCGGTGAAAGAGAAGAGGTTAAATAGGCCACGTGTTGAGCTGGAGTTCGCTAACATATAGTGCCAATAATTATCATATGCGTACCCTCATTTAAAAAGGAAGAAACGCTGTTCACAATGTGGAATCAGGTGCAAATAGCATTAGCTTCCGTTTCCATTCAAAAACTTCTGTAAATAATTTTGTAAAACTTGGTTCCTAGCCTGGGTCAGGTGGACCCGGTGGTGAATAAATTAATGATATATTGGAGAAACATCAAAAAAATAGTAGGGTTTGTTTTATGTTTATATTTTTCTCATCCATTTTATTTGTATATATGTTTGTATATATGTTATAGTGTATATATGTTTTACACTAATATATTATGACAGTAGTACGTAAACACAGATTTTTGGGAAGATGCGTACTCAAAATAGTTTTCAGTCAGGAGGGAATGATCAAAAAGTTTAGAGACCGCTCTTAAACATCTGGCAGTATCCTCCTCTGCAGTGTTTCGTGTCATAGTCTTCACAGGGCTGGTGAGTAGTCCAACTAATCACCTAATAATAATATAGAGGTCATATCTCTGTATAAATGAGGGTATCAGGGAGGAATAGCTAATCCATAACATTTTAAACTTTTTAAAGCTCTCCAACTCCCATTTTCAAATTCGATATAGAGGAGAAAAGTCTAAATTATCCCCAGAGAAGCTATCAAATGAGTAAGTCAGGAAGATATTGCTGTGGCTCTGAGTTTTACCAGCCTTTCCATATTCCATCATGCACATGCAGGAAGCATATGGAGCGGCCAGACTGCATTCTTGCATGAAACACCTCCTTTGAGCCTTTGAATGTTGGTGAGATTTATTAGGGGAAACCTTCACTCCCATGGTGTGTAGATGTACTACACACAATCATGATGCTGTTCACTGGAATGTTGCTTTCTACCTCCGCTTTTTCCACCTTGTAGATTATGGGGCTTGCTAGACATCCTTCAATTCTGTCAATTATTTTTATTCTTTAATACTTTCCTGGAGTATTTCACACTGTCTGTTTAAAAGTTACAGTGTTTTTATAATTTCAGGGAGGAGGTGGGCCTGGGAAAGGGAGTAGGGAGGGAAATCTGGCCTGAAAATAATAACTGGAAAAGTTAAATTCTTATGAAATCATACAGATCAAAAAGATGAGGTAGGAACTGCTACTCCAGAGAAGTCAAGAATCTAGAATCTAACGTAGCAAAGAATTTGACAAGTGATTTAGATTTCTTTGTTTTTGCATTTTACCTTTTTTAAAATAGTCCCCAAATATTAGCAGTTTATTTTTGATGTCCAAAGCAACATGAGCACTATCATTATTTGTGAAATCACTTCACTTCGGAATACATCTTGGTATTAACTTTCAAATTAGAAACTGAGTGTGTCTTTGACCGTGATGAAAAAAGGTTTTGGAATCTTTGATCTGAAAACCCTGGACTTTTCTGTAGTGTAGGTTGGAGACTCTTGACAATATGGAAAGCAGGTTAGTCCTCAGTCATTAGACAAGGAGCTCATGAGACACAGTGCCTGGTATGAAGCATGGCTCTGCTCAGACTAACTCTGCGACCGTGGGTGGCTCTCTGACCTCTCTGTGCCTTGGGGTCTTCATCTGTAAAATGATGTTAATGGTGGTCCATCCTCCTGGGCTATTGGGAGGACTACATGGATTAATGTATTTAAAACACTTCATGCCAGTACATAAAACTGTTTAAATATATGCTTGCTATTTTTATATTCTAAAAGGCTTGTCCTATTTAAACAAAAACTGTGTAAAGTGACCGGTTTTCTTAATTTGAACAAAAAAGAATTAGAGTTACATCATCCCTTTATTACAGAATATTTTGGATTTCCAGAGACTAGTTCATGCTTTTTTTCCTATGATGCTATTGTTGGTTCTTTTGAGTTTTAAGGGAAGGTTTAGCTTATTTAGAGGTTGTCAACTGAGATGAGAAATAAAGATCCCAACTTTTATTGTAAACCCCAACCGGTGACTAGACTAATAACAATAACCGTAACAGAAGCAACTCTGCTTGTAACAAATTTACATCAGGAGAAGGTTAGGGAATATTAACTGTCTTGTTTCTCTCCAGCACAATATAAAAAATGGCACTTTCATGTGGTTCTAAAATTCTATGCTCTAAAGCTCTAGAGGTTCCATAGCTCTTCCTTCTCAGGATTTGGCGTCTTATGAATGTTTTTGCTGATATTTTAAGAAAATGATGAAAGCGTCACGTGGAAACGTACAAGAGAACACCATGTTGCCAAGACTTGCACAGGGGTTCCCTAAACTGCTGTCAGGCTTCAAGGCCAACTTTACTCTTCAAACCTAAAGTCACACGGTTATTAAGAGTCTCTTAGGAGGTCAAAGCAAAACAGTGGGATGCACAATAAATGCCATGGACCAATGGTAAAAAACTGTTAACCACTTTACATCATGAGAAAATCTGTCAAGATGCTAAGCACTGGTGCTTGGAACCCTTTCTCCATTGTGTAATATAATCAGTGCTTTGCGAAACCGTGAAAGGGTTGGTCCTCATTGACAGAGATCTCACCAGGGAAATCAGGGGACTTCTTTGCAGCGAGGTGGTGTCAGCACAGCATTTGGGAGGTCCATGTAAATGCCAAACTATTTATCCAAGGTTTGCTTGTGTGTTCACACATCCAGGAAAGTAAACTCAGAAATGAAATTTGTTATGTACTATCTTGTGTGTTTTCTATGTAAGTGGGACTAAATCAGAGTTTCGATCATTGCTGTGGTACTGTTTGTTGTATCTACACCTGAGTCTCCCTGGTTCTGGCCTTTATGTTTGGCTGTCATGGTGGCTTAGATGTTCCTGGAGTAATGAATGCTAGGAATCCTGAACATCACTTAGTTCGGACCTTGACTTTCCACAAGTGTTTGCAAAAGTGCTTCCTAGACACTTGGTCTTCTCAAACTTAAAGCTCTCCATTCTTTGGTTGAGAGAGAGGTGTTAAGTACCTGAGAAACTGAGGTTTCACGGGCTGTATGTAGCTATAGTTTCTTTTGTTTGTTTTTTATTCTAATGCATAACATTGTATAGTTTTTCCATTCTACTGTTGAGCAGTCATTTTGGTTAGTTTAATAACTGTCGTGAACAATGCTACCAAGGCCATGCTCATACTTGTCTCCTTAGAGAAAAGTACTAGAAAATGTACTAGAATGCACATAGTTGTAAAGTTAACCACTGTGTTCACCACTTAGCTCAAGAAATAGGCCATTGCCTCTCCTTAGAAGACCTGAGTAAATCAATTTTCAATCACCGTTCCCCTTCTCCCCCTACTCCACCAGTTGTAATAATTATACTCTGTTGACCATTTCTTCTGCCTGGATTATGTGTCCCATCCTACTCCCTCATCTCAGGCAGCTTAACAATTTCCTGTAAGAACCCCTTCCCTGACCTACCTTTTCCTGATCAATGTTCCTGACCTACCTTTTCCTGATCAATGTTCCTCTGCTATACACCATAGTATCTCACAGTGCCCTGCTCCATAGGGATTATCTCTCACTCTATTACAGCTGCTTTTATTTCCTAAGCCTTCTGCCAGGTTCTGCCAGGCTGTCAGTGTCATCAACAGAGGGACCATCTTGCTGTGTTCATGGTTGCATCATGCCCAGTGATTCATTCACAATGGCTGGCACATGTTGACTATGTAAATGGTTGGAGTTGCTGGGCATTTCCAGTTCCCATGCCTTTGTACATGTTGTTTCTAATTACTTGAAATACTCCATTCCCTTTTTCCTGCCTGGTTGGCCCCTTCCTATCTTTTAAGCCCTGCGGACCCTTCCCTGTCTGCTCCAGTCTCAAGTACTTGCTGTCCTCCTGTGTCCTTATGGTATTTTGAACATGCCCCCTACTCAACAGAGTCTGATAACCCTTCCTAGTAGTTAATAGGTACTAAATAAATATTTATTGAACGCATTGAGCTATGTGATTGTTTCCTTCAAATTAGTCTTTAACACTAAAAGCCTAGGCATTCATGTAATTTAGAGAAACATGGAAGACAGACCGTGGCAACATGCACGAATCTCCATCATTTTCATGGACATTTTTTTTCCTAAAATAAAATATTATTTACATCGTCCATAGAAAATTTCATAATTCTTTTAGATTATGGATCATCAAAACATTTTAAAATATCACATATAAATTGTGTTAGAAAAAAAATTACATCACCTTTAATGCTACCACCTTGCAAGGTGTCCTTATAACATTTTGCTATATTTTTTTCTCTTAAGAAAAACACATTGTCTAGATTTGGAACCATTTATATCATTTTATATGCAGTTTTTACTAATTACAGTCATTGACTGTATCACACAGATATGCACCTAGACGGCTGTGTATTTTGAAAATTTTAAATGTTTATACTTCTGGTGTCATTAAGTATTAGACTTTTAATGTACCAGCATATTTTTTCAAGGTTTTTTTCCTATTTTGTGTGGAGATGATGCTGCCTGACCCACTGCATTAACACAAAACCTGGTTCTGTTAATGATGCGCTCTTCAGTGCCTGAAAATTCATTCATTATGACAAAAGCCAGCAGTACTTCACCTCAAGCAATAGAATAGAATACACAATACAGAGGTTCTGAAGTGTAGTCACCACTTGACATTAAATCCACAAAAGGAGCTGAGATGAGGATGTTGCCGTAGTCCCTGAGTGGAGCAGGACAGGAGAAGGCTGTGTAACGAGGCGGAATTCACCCTCAGAGAAGCTATAGCTTGTCCTGAGACGCTGGGAGAGCAGCCGGGACTTGTTCTGAGCACTTGGTCAGTGGAGATGAAAACAGTGAAGACCATAGCAATTGCGTAAAGAGTTGTCATGCTTGCTTTTTAATCTAAAACTTTCTTTTTAAATCTAAAACTTAAAGTGAATAAAGTAGGAAAATAGCATGTGGAATCATATGACTGAGACTGCTACTTTTTTTGCACGGTTTTCTGTACGGGCTCTCATTTTGCCTTTTAAAAGCATGTCTAATGAAACTGTACACATGGTGCATCAGACTCTGTGCTTCAACTGTAGTCCTGTCCCTGTGGCCTAGATGTCCCTGAACACCTATTTCTTCATCTGTAAAATGTAAGCGATAATTAACCTCCTCCTACATTGTCTTCAGATTTTAAGTGAGATGATCTAGTACAGGGCCTGGTACCTACAAGCTCTGAAATAATGCTGATTTTTAGCTCTCTCTTTACTTTCTGCCTTTCTTTTCTATTTCTTAAAAATTTAAGTATTTGCTACTTGTATTTGCCCTAAGGATAAAACTGATATGGCCTCACTGAAGCCACAAAACTAAAACAAGAGACTTAGTCTTCAAAGAACTTAGAGATGGTAAAGGACTGATGTTTAAGCAGCAAACTAATACAAAGATAGAATAAAATAACTACTAGAGTTGCAAGCAGTATGCTGGCCGGACGTCTAGGGAGACCTTACAGAAGAGGGGTGTATGATATAGGCACTGAAGGACATGTGGATTTTCGTAGCTGAACCATAGCAGTTAAAGATAATTCTGATAGTGAAATTGCATAATATGTTTTGATGAGTTAGTGAACTGTCTGCTTTTGGGGTTGAGTATGAGTTATGACATGTGATAGGAGATCAGGCAGGAAAAATAGAGTGGTGGCAGGTCGCTGATCAAATAGCTTCACTCCATGGCTCTCTCATGTATATAATTAGTGTTAATATCTGCAAGAAACTACCAAATAGTTGTAGGATGCTTGCTATGCATTGGGGATCCATCTGTTTCACTTATTATCAGTCTAGACACGATCCTTGCACTTTTATAAATTCCTCTGACTAGAGATTATATGACATACTTGATGTAGATAAAAAATTTATGAAGTAAATTAAAGAAGTAAGACAAGCAAATACTGCTACCATCCTCTTTTCCTTTGGAAATAGGAATCGGAGTCCCTAGAGGTAATTAATTTAACTTCAGCTTTTAAGAATTCTGCTTACATCATACTGAAGGATCTGTCCTAGAGAATTTAATTGTCATCTAGTAATCGAAATATTTTTGCCTGGATGGTGTGTTTGTATATAAATAATAGAAATTAACAAGTAAATGGGGATGTCATGGATTAAAAATAAAGTACCAATGTGGCTGTTGCAAGAGCACATTCATTTATTTTGTTATTTCTGCTTCTAGGGATCTAATACCTATCATTGCTGCTCTGGAATACAATCAATGGTTCACAAAGCTGTCCTCTAAGGATCTAAAACTGGTAAGTAATAGAAGATGTTGCTTAGCTATGTTGAATTTCAAAAACCTAATATTTATCAAAAAACATTTGTTTTTCTACTATACTGACAAGCTGCATACATGTTATTTCTTGAGGAGATATTTTCCTATCATTGATCTTCATAACATTTTATAAAGTTCGTAATGTGAGATGCCTCAGAGAGTACGTCCTCATGTTTTCAGCTGCTTCAGGCAATTTTGGATGATGAACAGAAAGACATTTATTGTAGCCTTCAGTACACACTCATTCTGTTGGCAAAAACTATTTAAGTTACATTTGCACAACTGCAAATAGCAGATTTTATGTTCCTGTCTTTCATTACATTGCTACAAAACTTCCTTCCTAAGAATTTAGGAAAATGTTACCAGGTAGAGTTGCTTTGGTTGAGTTAGTTATGGTAGTTAACACTCAATTTTCTAGATGAGTGTTTGGGTAGATTTATATGTAAGCAAAATGAAATCAAAGTGAAATCTGTTGGTTTTTGGAAGGTATGGGGGAACCAAATTTTTGATCTGTTTGACTAGTGGGAATAAGACGCTCTGTTAGGGTTTTTTTTTGCATTTC
The DNA here is from genome assembly GCF_000325575.1 of Pteropus alecto. Classification (NCBI taxonomy): domain Eukaryota; kingdom Metazoa; phylum Chordata; class Mammalia; order Chiroptera; family Pteropodidae; genus Pteropus; species Pteropus alecto. The sequence continues at coordinate 561,880 of NW_006442103.1, read as the reverse complement.
CAAAGCAGCCACATAGATGGATGCTTATCCAAGAGTTAGCTTGTTGCTGCTTCATTTTAGGACAGGAAATAATTCAGATGTTGTTTTATTGGAGACTCTTACATTCAAGCCTCCAGCTTTCAGAGGTCACAGAAACTGGTGGTTTAAGGTGTTCATAGCAAAGAGGTAGGGTTTGGACTGAGATATAGATCTATAGAAAGTGGAAAGTTGAGATTTCCTAGAGGATTGGCTGTTGGTTCTCTGAACTGGCCTGGGGGTGAGCGGCTTGAGGCGTTTTCTGTAGAAG
>NW_006442103.1:560393-561558 GCF_000325575.1 Pteropus alecto | reverse complement strand
AAAGAGTGTGGACTTGGAAACAGACACTTGGGTTTCAGATTCGGACTCTTATTACAAAACCATGTGACCTTAAATAAGTTACTTGACCTTCAGGGCCTCAGCTTCCTGTGTGCCTACTGTTGGGACTCACATCTTTTTCATCTCTATCTAGTGCTTATTGTGTGGCTCATAATAACTACTCAGTAAAAACTATCTTAATAAGTAGATGTCAGGTTAGTTTGTTGAATGAATGGACATAGGAATATAACTAATTTTCAGGCTACTGAGATGAGTAAATAATGCATATAGAAATTCGAACGCAGTACCTGACATGTTATAGGCATTTTATACCTGTTAACTAGCAAAGAGGCTGAGAAATAAGCAAATGTGGGAGCATGAATTATGGAAACTTTATCAGTTAAACAGAGTGTCTGTGGTCAATGGTGCTGGAGATGGGGATGGCAGGGGAGCCAGGTGAACTCTCCGGGAACAGACAGAAAGCCATGATGGGAGACCTGGGAACAGAAAACTCTTGTTTGCTGCTGGGATGGAGACCATGTTCAGGACTGAGCCAGCAGAGGTTACAGCTGGGAGAGGGGAGCCATTAGAGGAATGAGAAGTGGATTAGCCCAGGGATCGTGGGGTCAGAACAGTGCTTCTCTACCATGTCAGTTTTCCTGTCTCGTTCAGACATTCACCTAAGCTCATTTCAGAATGGAGCACAGGAGAGCTCTGAAGAGGTGGTAGATTTCTCACTTTTGGAAATTTTCCCAACTCACTAGTGGCGGAATGTGTCCAGGTCGTTGGTGCTGCCATTCTGTCATTCTTCTTCCTGCGTGTCATCTTTCAGCTGCCTTAGCTGTTTAGGAAAGAAACTATGTATCTAATGATTTCATTCCTGAAGAAACAAAGCCTGTAAGCGCTCATATGCTTTCCTGGGTATCTTGAGATGAAAGGAAGGAGAGTGACAGGATTTCAGGACTTATTGTTTTTCATTAACTGATGATATTTAAGCACAAAAACACATATATGCATAATTTTACTATTTGGTATTTTAAAAGGAAAAATGGTCTTTGGGGTAACATTGCAGTCTTCAAAAAGAATAGCAGTTCTTCATGTTTATCTTCATTTTATTTTTTTAACTAAATGCAGACTCTTGGTGAGTCATTGTATTATTTTGTTATTC
>NW_006442103.1:541076-560356 GCF_000325575.1 Pteropus alecto | reverse complement strand
CACAAATCTGTGAATGTAGGGCTGAATATGCAGCAGACACTGCTATAATGGTCACATTTTATTTGGTATCTAGGTTTGTGTGTGTCTCTTTAAAATTTTCATCACTGTATATTCTTCAGTGTAGAAAGCAGTGCCTTTCATGTAGTTGGCACTTAACAAAAAGTAGCGCCACTAATGTAATCCTGAATAACTTGTTATACCTCTCCCCCACTGGCATCTTAAAGAAAAGTTGGACACACTTTTCATATACTCCGTTTTATAAATGTTATTGCCATGGTTACACCCAGTGGGTAAGTGAAAGTCCTCCTGTGGTAAGTTATTTTTGTGGGTGCTCTATGAGGTCGCCCTACAAAGGTCATGATACTATGATTGTTTCTGGAAATTAGGATATCTCCTGGATAAACATTCATAGTTTGAATAATCACTTTTTATCATGACAACAGAATAAGATCAGTTCCCCTTGTTGTATATTGTAAGACAAAGAATTATTCTGATTAGGAGTCACCATTTTGAAAATCACCACCATCAGCATAATGTAAATTGCGGGCATCAGGTCAATTGGAATTAATTTTCCTCTTCCCTCATTAATCTGAGGGACACATTAGAAACCCGGAACAGTGTGCAATCCACATGATAGACTGAATGAAGCCAGATAGCACATTAGAATTGTAAGAGCCGTAGCTGCTGTGGACTTGGTGTGCTCCTAAGTCAGGTTTTCTGAAGGATACTTTAGAACTTCCGCAGCATTTCAGACCATTCTAAAAATGGTTAATCCAGTTGCATATTTATGATCTGCTGAATCAAAGAACTGTAACATTTTTATGTGGTATTTAAGAAAAGAAACCACTTTGACTGTTGTATGCCATGGCACACAGAACATGATTCCCTCACCCCCTTTTTAAAAATTCATAAAGGATTTAAATAGACCCTAAGTTGTAATGAGATTTTTAAAATCACTTTCTAATATTTAAATAGTTTTAAGGTCAGGAGCCATCTTAAATTAGTTTTGGAATAAGGCAGGATATAAATAAATGTAAAAACATTAATAAGTACAAATTTAAAAGAAAAAATGCACAGTTCCACCACCAGGCACACCTTTTCATTTTTCCTAGTCTTCTCAAAACTTTTACTACATACATTAACCATTTCAATTTTTGTAATCTTTATTGAACACTTCTTTTTAATTATACATTTTCATTTAATGTTCTATCCTAAGCATTTAAAGTATTTCGACAGGATAATTTTATAATTATGTATGTAATTTTTAAAAACATACTGTTTATTAATACGAAGCCATTATTTATCAAGCTCTTTATTTTTATTATGCTGTTTCCCACTTTGCTGTCTTTTAGAGAGCACTAAGGGGAACATCAAAACAGTAGTTTATGTTTATCAAGTCTTAGCATCCCCTTAAAGTACGTAACATCTTTAAACCTTAATTTTTTATCTATACAAAGGGAATAATAATTAACAGCTTGTAATGAAATACACATCAAGGACTTAGCTCAGTGCCTGGCACAAGACCAGACCTTAGTAAAGAAATCCTCCTCCTCATCATCACCATTTAGTCTTTATTCTCCACTTTGCACATCACTGTCTTTGAGAATTCCTTTTGGTTTTCCCAAGACTGAGTGAGATGCACCTCTCTGTGTCCATGGCGTTATCCAAATGGCCTTTTAATTATTCTATTGTAAGTATACTTTCTAGTCTGATTTCTCTGCTAGACGGAACACTCTTGAAGGCAGAGACTTTGTCCTTTATGTCATTGTATCCTCAGGACCTTTATCATGATGACGAGTGGTAGTAGATTCTCAGTTAAGGTTTACTGAATGAATGCATGAATGAATGATTTGTTTAATTGCAACTTTATATCTGCATAGGTTTATAACAATGAAGTGAGCTCATTTGTAGACTTAATGGCTAAAGAATGTTTTCTGTTGCAGTCCACTGATGTCTGTGAACAGATTTTAAGAGTGGTGAGTAGGTCTAATCGATTGGAAGAATTGGTGTTGGAAAATGCTGGACTTAGAACGTGAGTATTTTCCTGAATATATGAATATGTTGCTTTAAAACTTTTTGCCATTTCCTCTAAAATTAATACATAGTTTAAAAAATTGGGCTATTCACATTTAGAGTATCATGTTTTCCCTTCTTAAAAAGAAAATCCCTATAATCCCCATCATTATCCCAAAGCTCATGGATTTTATAACATTGTTTACTGTTGTGTCACTTGATGTGTTCGATGGTGCATGGCGGTAGTGGTGGAGAGCATAGACCCTTAAGCCAGATGCCTCATGGCCTTGAGCAAGTTGTTTCAACTCTCTGTGCCTTAGTCTCTTTATCTTTAATATGGAGATAATATTAGTGCTCAGAACAGTATCTTTCATATTCTAGATGCTACATGTTAGCTTTCGTTAGTATCATTGATGGCAGTTGTAGTAATAACCTGTTTCATGATTTTACTGCTTTGCTTTGATCTGTTTTAACCATTTCCCTCCCTTTCCAAATTCACACTTTCATCATCTTCATCTCGTGGTTCGGTAGTCTATACTTAAGTCTCAGGTGGGGCATAGAGTTTGAATCTGCTAGAACAAAACTTTAATGCTACTAAGTGACGGTTGGCAGTTTCACAATCATAGCACTTAGTGCATTATTTTAAGTTAAACATACCTAAAATAGTGATTTTGATTTTTGTTAAAATATAGTGCTAGCAATTGTAGCCTTTAAACTCAATAATTAGAGCAATCAGGTTTGCATTCGTGAGTGTTGCATGAAATGAGAACTAAGATATAGCGAATAGCTGATTGCATTTTTCATGAAAAGCATGTTCAATTCAGGACCTTTTTTTTTAAGTTATGGAGGGGCCACCTAGTACTATTAATAGTGTTCTGAAAATGTGTCTTTAATGGGATAATTATATATTTTCTTTTGGCTTCTGAATGAAGTTTTGGCTAATCAGAATGAACCGTATTTCAGCTGTGACTTTAGATTCTCAAATGAGGTTATATACCTGTGTAAAATTAGATGGGGTGTTAACAAATATATGATGCATAATTTAATATTGTAAAGAAGCTTTTTTTTAGCTTTCACTCTAGCTGTTCTAGCTTTAAGTGTTTTATTTAAACAGTTTTGCATCTTGTGTTATTTAATATTGTTTCGTTTACTTCCAGAGATTTTGCCCAGAAACTGGCCAGTGCTCTAGCACATAATCCAAGCTCAGGACTCCACACGATTGACCTTGCTGGCAACCCACTGGAGGACCGAGGTACCGTAGAGTTTACAAGACCATTGATGCCAGAATTGTAAACGGATTAGGGAGTTTAATTTTGCCGTGACTGAAGAATAGAATCAGCTTAGCTGTAATTATGTTATAAGTGCTGCTTTAGTTCTTATTGGCTTCCATTTCCACCCCTTGATGAAAATACTCTTGCTAAAATTCTATCATCCAATGAATGGCTTTTCAAGTGATACAAACAGAAAGGAGGATAATATTTTTAAACTATTGTATTAGTTCTCTATTGCTGTGTAACAAATTGCCACAAACTTGGTAGCTTAAAATGACTCATTTATTACCTTACAGTTTGCTTGGGTTGGCAGTCTGGGTAGAGGTTGGCTGGGTTCTCTACTCAGTCTCACAAGGCCAAAATCAAGTTATTAGCCAGATTGCGATCTTACCTGTGACTTGGGGTCTTCTTTGTTGAGAAAATTAATTTCTCTGGGACTATAGGACTAGGGTCACCATTTTCTTGCTAGCTGCCCATTAGGGACCACTGCAGGCTCAGAGGCTAAGCTGAGGTTCTTACCATGTGGCCCATTCTCTCACAACAGGTTTATATCATGCTCAAGGCCAGCAGGAGCATATCTCTGAGATGCTTTACTTTCTTTTAAACAGAGCACATGATTGGGTCAGGGCCCCCCCAGGACAACCTCCTTTTTGATGAACTCAAATATCAATTGATTCGTAACCTAATCATGTTAAGTGCTATCCCATCATACTCAGTGGTCCACACCACACACAGGAAGTTATGCAGGATCTGTATACCAGGGTGCAGGAGTCTTGGGGACCATCGTGCAATTCTGCCTACCACAGATGTGTTTTAATGTTTCACAAGATTTGAGTGTAAGAATAGGGAGACGTTGAAGGATTCAAATTCAGGATGAGGCAGAAGAAAGTTTTAGTAGAGGGAAATTTTGGGTAGAGGGAAGAGTCAGTAGGTTTAGAATGTGAAGCTCAAGAATTTGAATTCTCAGAGAATGTGGACGGACCAGGTTTAAGAAAAATAGCTTCATCCGTATAGGGAATATTTTGTTTTCTTTATCTGTTGCAGATGTTTTCCAGCATTGTCGAATAAGGGCCTTTTATCTTGTAATGTTATGCATTTGATGAGGATTAATTATTAAACAGAGCTGAAGATACTGATAGAGACACTCAGTTCTGCTTTTTGTTTCTGATATGGACGTCATTATTCTTTGAAAGAGACACCCGTCTGGTGTTCAAGCAGACATTTCAAGAGTAGCTTCCCAGCATCTGAATCGTAGTGAATCTAGAGGAAAGTGGAGCCTGTATTAGAAAACCAGACCCCATGGAAGGCCTTCCTAGAATCAGCCACAGCTGGCGGTCATGGATGTGCATTCCTGGAGTGGGGGCTTCCCTGGGCATCATCAGTTCTGGAAAGAAAACAGGTGTTCTCTCCATTCGTCAGATGTTACAGAGGGGAGAATGGGACAAAGTGTAAATCACCTTTCAGAAGGTTTTGTTTTTAAGATGAACTCACACCTACTTGTCTACTGAAAGGCAAGACTTTGGAGGCAGACATTGGAAGCAGGTCCTACGGATGTGGAACCCAGGGAGCAGCAGACCAGGAAGAACACGCTTAGTCATTAGGGAAAGGCAAACTCAAACCACAGTGAGGTACCACTTTGCAACCAGTAGTATAATCCATAAATATTTTCTTTAAATTGAGTTGGATTTTATATAATTTTAATTTTCTGTAGTTTTTTTGTTTTAAATTGCACTTGTAAATTATAGCGAAGTTTATAGAGATTTCTTTGTTGTGTGGAGTCCGAACATGTGTTCAATGATGACATTTTCCTGCCTTTTTTCTCCATCTTCCTATCTCTGAGACCTGATTTTGTGTGTCTTTTCATCTACCTGAAGTTTATTCACAGATGTTAAAATCATATATCAAGGATGTTTTCCTCAGCTTCGTGTGTACACACCTATTCTCCAGTATGGCATCTGCTCACACACACTCAATTTGTGACACTCCTGAAAATGTTTTCTCAAGCTAAACTTTCCTCGTTTCTGCCCCCTAGACTCATTTCTTGCTGTATTTCCTGTGCTCTTGGCACCATGTTTCCCACCTGTCTGCACTCTTAGGCTGAGCTCCTGAACACCAATTCTTCCTAGGTTGCTGTTGTTGTTGTTTTTAAATTTAGGCAAAATACCTGAAGATCGCAGGTAGCTTCTCAGCTACTGGATGGAAATTCTACAAGGAATCCAACTGAATAAAATATTCATAGAAATTTAAATCTGGGGGAAAGTGTTCATAATTTTTGTTTCTGAGCTTTTCAATGACAGTATTTTAGGTTTGAAAACAATAAAAAGCAGGCAAGCATTCGTAGTTAAATCGTATATTTATAGTTCAGTCTCCTCATCATACGGTGTAGAAAGGACAGGTGGCCTTCTGTCGTTAAGGGGCTGTGGTGAAGAAGGTTTAGGTATGATTTGGAAGCAGAGGTGCAATGTGTATGTGCAGTGCTTCAGATGCCCCAGGCTCTGCTCTCTCTCTGAGAGAGCCACACGTGGCAGTGACAGCACACACATGAGCTCTTCTCATCCTGGCTGCAGGGCCAGGCCTGTCCCCAGCTTGCTCTTGGCCTTCTAACAGAGTGCATTTTCTGATTGTAGGTCAAGACCCATTAGCAGATCATGAGATCAATTTAATAATTCATGACAAGCATTAAAAACACAGGAAGTAGAAGAGAATAGAAAATATTAGAGGCCGCCACATCCCTGGGCCTTCCCCAGGCGGCTGGCCGCCTCCACAGTGCCACTGCTGGTCAAGGGGCAGTGAGTGTGGCTGCCGCAGTCTGCTGAGGAGCTTGTCCAAGCCCACCCACTTCCGGAGGAAAGAGAATTCTCAGACGTTAGTCTAACAAATGGGACCCCAGGGCCTCTGTATGTTCAGCAAAAGGAGCTTGCAGGGACCTCCCCAAAGGATGTCTCCATCTTCATTCTGGGTTCTGCTGATGCCACCACTTGTCACATTGTGGTCTTGAGGCACATAGGTAATGGGGCTACCTGCTTGACACATTGTGATGGAATTGACACCGAAGCTGAGGTCCCTTTGATCATGAATGCCGTAAAATCTTTTTCTGACCACGCTCAATGTGGAAGGCTGGAAGTGTACTTCGTGGACAGCTTCAGTGACAATGGGCAGTTATCACAAAAACTGACTCATCACCTTCTTAGCGAATTTGACAGACAAGAAGATGGCATTCGCTTAGTCATCTTACGTCTGACAGAATTAAATGACCAGGAAAAAAATGAAAACCACTTTCTAGTAATTTATGACATTACTATCAACATTAAAACTGCAGAGATTTACTGAGCCTCCTTCCAAGGTCGTGGTCCAGAGGAGGAGCTGCGTGCTGCACCGATTTACAGGTGGGCCAGTGCGTAGTATTTAGGATGCAGAGACAGAATGACTTCATCCAGGACTGTGTTCCTGGATGCCTTTCCACCTGTGGATTTCCGGTTGCAGCGAGGTGATAAGGGAATGCTAGAGAGCCTTTCCACTTCACCTCTGGCTGAACCCTCTTGCCCGCACACACACATAATTTGTTGAACATATTAGATCTACCTTGATTTTATTTTTAAATACCCATCTCTAAAAAACATGTCTTTCCTGAAAATAAAGTTCTACTCTAGGAAAAAAAAAAAAAAGAAAAGAAAAAACGAAGATGGTTTATGGGAGAAGATCACTTTTCCAAGAAGCTAAAAAAAGAAATTACCAAAGAAAGCAACTTTTTGGCGAGACGGAGACCTTTGGTGGGGATGAGACAGAATATGAATTTGGAGTCTACATCCATTGAGTCTTAGGTCTCCTTCCTTATTCAGTGTCTTTCGAACAACTTCAAAATCTTATTTTGGTAAAGGAAAAAACGGAAAATATCAGAGTGTATATTTCAGGAAAGCTTTGGTTTTAGTTTTCTAATGTATTTATTTTTGTGTGAGGTTCCTGCATCACCACATCAGCTCTGTTCCTTTGTGTGGGTCGTGGTAGAAGAGACTCAACGTCACTGCTGTGGCTGAACATTGTTAACTAGTCCTGTGTGAGCTCCCTGGCCTAACTCAGTGTTGTGGTTCTTGGTCATCTCCTGGTCACTAATCTTGTGGATGTAACATTACTTCTTGGATCAAAGTTGAGCATTTTCAGAGAACATAGCTTTCCTCTCTGCTCATTTCACATACTTTACTTCCCTAAGTGCTGCAGGTTGTATTTTGTTTTTCCTGGTTATCCTTCCCAATTACCCAAGTTTTTATGATCTCAGCCTTGTTGGGACTGTCTGTCCTTTTCCTCCCCTCATTTTGTTCTAAGTTTCATTATTTTGTTTGAAGATGATTTAAAATCCTATCTCAGAATGATTTTTCTTTGGAAATGTTGACCTGGAATACCCAAGTGTTTTTTTTCCTGACCTTCTGGCGGTGGCTCTGATTTGATCTTCTAAAAAAGATGTGAAATAAATTCTAGAATTGCTGCCAACATTTTTTGGTACTTTATGTCTTTTATACCCCTTAGTGTATATTAGTGGGATCTGGAGTCAAACTAAATGTGTTCTGTTTTGAATTTCGCCTGTTTCTAGCTGTTTCTACCTGTTTCTATTAGTGTATATTAGTGGGATCTGGAGTCAAACTAAATGTGTTCTGTTTTGAATTTCGCCTGTTTCTAGCTGTTTCTTTGGACAAGTTACCTAACTTCTCTGTGCCTCAGTCTTTATCTATATCTGTCACCTAGGGTATTCTAAGAATTAAATGAGATAATGCACATAAACAGGTAAGAATGGCATGTCAGCTACTGTAAACTCCAGAAGTATTAGCTTTTCTACTTCATTTGATTCCCAAAATAGTTTTGTGAAGCTAGATAGTGCAAGTATTATCATTTCCCTTTACGAGTGAGGAAATGTGTATTTATGTGATTTAGACAAAGTCTCGTGGAGTTGTACCTGATACCACTTGTCAGGTTTCCTCCCAGGATTTTTTGAGTAATCAATCAGTCAGTCTCTTAGACTGTGATTGTGATTGATTGTCTGATTTAACTTTGGAAGTGAAAGGAAAGAATTTTGTGCACGCCATGTGAAAAACACTGGCTTAGTCCATAGCATGTCAGTAAATTTTCTTAAGTAGTCATTTGAATATTTAAAGATGCCAGATTTCTCTATGATAGTTATAACCTAGAAAGTAATTTTCTTTGGAGTTGTGATGTCAGCCATATTTAATTGATATTTTCATGGTTACACAGGTAAAACATTATTTTAAAAACTGCACAGATTTGGATTTTAGGACACTTAAAAGTTAGGTGTACTGACTTTATTTTTTCCACTAATCTTTTATTCCTGTATTACTAGTTCTTGAATCTCTTTCTCTCAGCCTTATTTTTGAAATAAGAATATTTCATTGTATTTTATTTGTCTGTTCGCTTTTTGTAGTATTTCTGAACACTCCATGGAAGCCATAGGTATCGGTAGATATCTAAATAACTCATCTATATTCTGACATCTACAGTGTTCAAATCTATATGCTTTCTAACAGTCAAGAAGGAAGCCTTTTGTTTCCTGTATCATGTTGCTAGAACTCCACAGGCAGAATTTTGTTAAATTATTAATATTGATGCTTTCAATTAGCCAGGACCTCCTTAAACTTTTTTTCTACTTTGTGAATCATTCTGATTCTGATTCCAGAATATCCACTATTAGAATTTTATATGGTATTATAGATTTTTAAATTCATGTATGATTAATGGGTGAAATCTGCAATGTCAAATTTAATTTCCTGTGTTTGTAAGTTGATAACATCAGATGGCACGTTATAATACTAAACATTTTATAATTACTTTTTTATTAGGCATAAATATTTCAAAGCAGGAGCTATAATAGTTTTGTTTTCAAAGGAGAAGTAAAAATTAGAACATTGTTTTCTTGCAAATTTGACACATACTAAAAAAAATAAATCATAGGGTAATTCAACCAGTAAAGTCTCCAAACAAAAGCTTTTAGCTTAAATTTACTTTTAATTCACAGCTTGACTATATTTTGCTTTATTTGGGGGACAGAATTGAACAGTTTTGTCCAAAAGCTGAAAAGTATCTTCTATCCTTTCTTCATAGGGAACTGTTTTCTCCAGTATTGGTTTCTTATATGGCTCTATTGAGTAAGCAGCTCCAGAAAGTACAGGGCAGGTTAATTTGCTTGTTTTTCCTGAGATTTTGGCTGCCAACCACTCTTGATTTATTCGTGTTGCCAGAACCTTGTTTCTGAAGTTTGCTAAAATGAGTGACCTTTGTGTAATAATGTTTCCTTTTTTCATACATCAGTTTATTTTTCATTTAAAAAAACGAACAGTGCTGGGCCCATTTGTGCCTTTCATTCCATTAGCACTTAGCACAGGTGTTTCTTTAAAGAAGAAGTGTATTTGTGACTAGTGAGTACCTAGGAAATTAAAACATTTGTCAAAAAAGAAGCTATTAACTTAGTCTAGAATTTGATAAAAACTACTTGAACCAGACTATCTTATATCTGCTTTTAGTCCTGTTTACCTTTAATCTTATTTATCTGGTCCTGCTTTTTTCTTTTTAAATAAATTATCAAACATGACTTCATTCCCCCTTTATTTAAGAGCCTCACTAGTTATTACTTTCATTATTTGCAGTGTGATAATTCAATTTCCAGAGAAAAGTATTTCTGGAGTCTTTATTCCTTTCTGTCTACCTTCTTCCTTTTTTAAAAGATAGTTTATGCTTAAAGAATAAATGAATGGGTGGGTGTCACCAGTAGTGTAAAATAATTGTTCTGTTCTGGTCTTGCATTTGGTCATAGGCATTTATAGTTTTATGAGGCGTTATAGGTGTGACTGACACAAAAGTTTTAAAGTGGTCATTTTCTCAAAGAACAAAGCAAAACAAGTTTATTTGAAGTTTAGTGGTAGGTTTTAACTTTGATCTAATATAATATTTTCACAATGATTGAAGACATGGAATAGGGCTTTGGAGATTTTGTTTTTTTAACATTGTTGAGTATAAAAATATATAAAAGAATTGGTCATGAGTAGGCAGGTAACTGTTATCAAAACTTAAAAGTGAGAATCTGGTATTCTTTCCTCTTTCATACCTAATTTTTTTTAAAGGATTATATATTTTTAGAGCAGTTTTGGGGTCATAGCAAAATTGCAAGGATTGTATAGAGATTTCACATGTACTTTCTGCCTCCACATGCACAGCCTCCCTGTTTATCAACATCCCCATCAGAGTGGTGCCTTCATTAACAGTTGAACCTACATCAACACATCGTCACTCAAAGTCCATGGTTTACATTAAGGTTCATTCTTAGTGTTGTACAGTCAGTGTGTTTGTACAAATTTGTAAAGGCATGTATCCACCATTATAGTGTCATACAGAGTATTTTCATTGCCCTAAAAGTCCTTCGTGTTCTACCTATTCATCTCCCCCATCCCCAACCATTGATCTTTCTACTGTCTCTGTAGTTTTGCCTTTTGCACAGTGTCTATAGTTTCAGGGAAAGTACCAAGGAGCATGATTGTTGGATCATAGTTAAGAGTATGTTTAGTTGTATAAAAAGCCGCCAAACTGTCTTCCAAAGTGACTAAACCATTTTGCATTCCCACCAGCAATAAGTGAAAGTTTCTGTTGCTCCAAATCCTCGTCAGCATTTGGTGCTGTCAGTGTTCTAGATTTTCGCTGTTCCAATTGGTGTGTTGTGGTATCTCGTTGTTTTAATTTGCATTTCCCTGAAGACATATGATGTGGAGCATCTTTTCATATGCTTATTTGTATATTTTCTTTGCTCAGGTGTCTGATAAGATCTTGGGCTCGTTTTTTAATCAGGTGGTTTATTTTCTTATTGTTGAGTTTTAAGAGTTCTTTGATATATTTTATCAGACACGTCTTTTGCAAATATTTCCTTACATTCTGTAGTTTGTCTTCTCATTCTCTTGACATTGTCTTTCATAGAGCATAAAATTTTAATGTTTAGGGAAGTCCGGCTTATCAGTTATTTCTTTTATGGATTTTGCCTTTGATGTTGTATCTAAAAACTCAAATCTAAAGCCATCTAGATTTTATTCTGTTATTTTCCATACCTGACTTTTTCAAGTAATTTTTTCTTTGAAGTATAATATACATTCAAAAAAATCAAGCCCCAAGTTGACATCTTAATAAATGTTTACAAATTAAATGCTTTCCTACAACCACTACCAAGATCAATAAATAGAATATTTCTAGTTCTCCACAGCTTCTCTTGTGTTTTGCCCCAATGGTTACCACTCCTGCTCTCCACTCCCAGAAAAGATAACTAGTCACTGACTTCTGTTAGGATAGATTAGTTTGGTTTATTCTTGAACTTCATAAATATAGAATTATATAGTATATACTCTTTCACATTGGGCTTCTTTTGCTTTACAGAGAGGTTTTTAACAATGGGTTAATTTTCTTGAATAGAGGATGATTGGGACTATTTGTAGTACGTTTTTTACCTTTTGGATTAATCAAGTTGGAAAGTTACTCCCATCTTTTATCTCTCCCCCCATTAACTTGTTATTCATTCTTTTGCAAGAATGTATCAACTAAATATCAGGCCCATCCACTCTTTGCAGTTAACATTATAGATTAGCATATTCTAATTGCTGGAAATATTCAGATAAAAAACCTGTTTAATGTTATTTGTTCCAGCGATTGTCAAACACATTTGACAATGAAACGCTATGGAGAGATAGGCATGGGCTCCCAGGACACCCACCATCCTCAGGGAAAACCTGTCCAGAGGCTTAGTCAAGGTGCATGACTTTTAGGTTGTTTTTGTGACAAACTCTGATAAAACTTGTAGAAAACTTGGGGTTAAATAATAGGGCGGCACGCAGCACTGCCCTAGTATTTAATGGTGCCTGGAGTCTGAGAATCGCTAAGGGAACATGGTTAATACTGTTTTAGGAGCTTGGCCAAGAACATGCCCCTAGGAGGTGATGACTTGTGTGCAACATGAAGTGGTTGAAGGACCTGTAGGAAGGGCAAACATTCCAGTATTATTTCTTTCCTCCCAGGAAACAGTCTATATTCATTGCAGTCTTTAGATGAGTGAGCTTGTGTTTGTTTACAGTCTCCTAATCTGGCCATTAAATTTGGAGACTGTCCAATGTTCAATACTGTAAAATTTTCAGAAGTTATTATAAGTTACAAAACCTACCTTTAAGAAGTTGAAACATGCTCTGATGCTTTGTCTGAGGTTATTAGCTGTAAGGCAATTAAGTATTGGAATCTATCTGCTAAAAGTGAAGCTGTTATCTGATAGTTAATATTATACTCATTTTGATTTTTGATTTTTTTCTTTCCTTTTTTTTTTTTTTTTTTAAGGTGAGGCAACCTTGGTTGACCTCACAGACTGCAAGGACTTTGTCAGTTTGCAATCGCTTACTTCTTAAATTTTTTATGCCTACACCACCTGCTCCTAGGTGGTCTCCCATCCAAGTAGTAACCAGGCCCGACCCTGCTTAGTTTCTGAGATCAGACGGGATCAGATGGGATTGGGCTTGTTCAGGGTGGCATGGCCGTAGACAATACTCATTTTCTTGACAACCTTTAAATAGCACACATTTGCTCACCCAGAAGGGCAATCAGCTCATTAAGACACAAGTTAAAAAGAAAAGAGGGGAGTTATATCATTCTTTCCAAGAGTATTTGCATTTGAAACAGGACTATGAGGAAAAGGTGTACTTGGGACAAAGGCAAACATGTCTAATGGTAAAATTTTGATATTATTATGCTTAATTAAACAACCTTTTCTCCTAGGACAGAAAGAAAGGGAGGCATGATGGTAGATGATTGGAAAACAAGGTCTGACATTAGAAAGGCAAAAATGATCCCTTATATTAGAATTAAATTTAAATTAATATTCAGGTCTTGTAAAACAAATGAAATTCTGAGAACTTGAAAATTTTAATACTTTTTTTCCTCAGGTATATCCTCTTTAAGTATTCAATTTGCCAAACTCCCAAAGGGATTGAAGCATTTAAATTTATCTAAAACCTCATTGTCACCCAAAGGTACAGTATATCTTATTTACTTAACTTTATGTCTATAATATTTCTGTTGTGCCATGCTACCTTAAATAGTTAGAATTATTATGCAGTTATATATACTCTGGTAGTTTTAAGATAAAGAAATTATGTGATTGGAATTCTGGTTGTGTAAAGCGAAGTGCTTTCAAAGTTGAGAATAGTTTTGAAGTACATGTGAAGTCGTTAACTTCTTTAACTTTGAAACATGGAATGCCCACCTGGCCTGGCTGCCTCCTGCCTCCTGCCCCACATTCCTAGAGGCAATGGGTTGTATTTCTCTTGGTTCATCATAGGAGAAGCGATAGCCTCCCTGCTTCCGCAGGTAAATCCCCCTGTCCCCCACCCAACTGTCAGCTGGACCGTCTGCTCTACAGAAAACTGCTGGGCCTCACTGTCCAGTCGCCTCTTCTACTTCCTGCTCTGGGAATTGTCCCGTCCCACCCCGTTCGCCCCTGACTCCAATCACCCGCCTCTCACTTTTCCAGTTGCTCATCAAACGTGTCAGTTCTAATATTTTGCCACATCAGCACCCCACAGTAACATTTGAACTATCACTGCATACAGCATGCCTTTGTACATGCTTTTATTCTCTTTGAAAAGTTTTCTTTCATCCTGTGTAGAGACAACTTTAGTCCTTCCCCTCCTGCTTACTCTTTCCTGTATGTCTCCTTTCCTACCCACACGAAACACTTCACTTCTGAAACTTCTGGTCACCAGATGTTTGGAGGTTTTTCCCCACACCAAGCGATTCTCCGACACCAGTCACCTCAATTCTGATGTTGTCTACCATAAGTTAAGGGCTCAGTCCCACCAGACTGCTGTCCTCATCCCCTTCTGCAGACGTCAGTTCAAGCCCAGGTTATCAGAAGTTCCAAAGACCCCAGCCTTGGGTTTGATTAATTTGCTGAAGTGGCTCACAGAACACAGGTAAAAACTGGTGTACGTTTACTGGTTTATTGAAAAACATGACAAAGGATACAGATGAACAGCCAGATGAAGAGGTACGTAGGATGAGGTCTGGGAGGGTCCTGAGTACAGGAACTTCTGTCTCCGTGGAGTTGGGGTGCATCACCCTCCCAGTGTTGATGTGCCACTCACCTTGAAGCTCTCTGAACCCCATACTTTTGAGATTTTAGGAGGCTTCCTCACGGAGGCCTGATCAATTAACTCCATTTCCAGCCCCTCTCCCCTCTCTGGAAAATGGGGGTGGAGCTGAAAATTCCAAGCTCCCAATTACGGCTTGGTCTTTCTGGTGATCAGCACCCACCCAGGAGCCACCCAGAGTGGCCTCATTAGTACAAAAGATGCTCCTAAGAGATACTCTTATCCATTAGGAATTTACAGGGTTTAGGAGCCCTGTGCCAGGAATGGAGGGCAGAGACCAATATATATATGTTCTGTTATCGTTTACATCTCATATTCTTGGAGAACTTCAGTTTATTTTATAAAACCTTCTGTGTGACCATCTCTTCTGAGACGTCTTTCCTATTCCTGAGGCCTCAAGGGAATCTGTTACTTTTTTCTTTGTGTCACTCTGGATCACATATCTAACATATCTCACATTACTGTAAACATTGTGTCTTCCCTACTAGAATGGGGCCCTCATCTCCATATCTCCAGCACCTGACACCGTGCCTGAACCATTGTGAGAGTTTAATGGAAGTATCTTAAATTGAATTAAGTCGTCATTTCTTAAATATATCACATGATATTCCAGACTATGGAAAATGTTCCATCATTTACTTAGATGGCTTGTTATTGTACATTTAGATGGTTTTAATTCTTCAGTAATGCAAGTAATACTAACATGATTCCTATATCTAATTATTGGTTATTTGTTAATTTCTTCTTTAGGATGAACTCCTGTTAAGTAGAATTGCCAGATCAAAATGTTTGCACATTTTTTAAAGCTTATTTTGATACATATTGTCAAGTTGTCCTCTAAGTATTTTGTACAAATCTCCTTATTCTCCCACCATCACTGGACATTATTCTCCTTTTTCATTGTTCATCAAGCATATGAGCAAAAGTGTTCTGATATTTTAATTTTAACTTTTTCAATTATTGCTTAGGTAATTTTCCCCCCTTGTTCCTTAGTCATTTGTATGAAGAATTGCTAGTTCTCATCTTTTGTTGTCTATTATAGTGTTAATTATTTTTCTTAATTTATATGAATTTTCTACATGTTAAAAATAGTAACAATTTAAAAATGATTATATTTATTTATTTTAATTTATTTGTTCATTACTACAAAACAAATAGAGGGATGTGGTGATCATTTATCCTCCTGAAGGCATGTTTTGGTTCTGAGGTACCACTCGCTGAAGTCCCTGTCCGTCCAAGTGCGGTGCTAGGGAGGCTGGTCCTCAGCTTCCTCGTGAGGATAGCCCCACATTTCCCGCTTCCTTCACAAATAAAGGTCACCACGTTTATCTCTTCCCTGCAGTAACATATATGTACTTTAAAACGAATGGTGTGAGAATTAATATTGTTTTATAATATGTGTCCTCATTTTAAGTCACCCTTCCTAAAGTGTATATTTTGAAATACTGTTTTTATATTTAAAAAACTGATTTCTTAAAGCTTTCATTATTCTTGCAGACTGTCACATAGACTCTGAAGAGTTTGCAGATTCAAAATAACTCAGATTAAATTGTGGTTTTAAGGTTTTGTTGAATTTTATTAGCATTTATATTTTAGTTCTCTGAAAACATTTCTATGTATAGCTCCATAATTCAAGAAAGACTTTTAAAATATCTCCATGATACCCACACTATCTCTAATACCCTTTCTCTTCCTCAGATGTTAGCGAAATGATAGTTTTCTGGATTTCTAGTAAATGTCCTGCTGGCTGCCAGATTATGTCAATGCATGGCCATCTGGTACCACCCTTTTCCAGCTGTAAACACTCCAATAATAAATGGGAAGAATGGTCAGAATCGCTAGACTGCCAAGAATCCAGGATGGCATGTAAATCTGTGTTGAGTTCGGGTTGTAAGAGCCTTGATTTTTTCCATCCTGTATTGTTGTAGTTTCCTGCTGCTAATGTGCTTGTTAACACAGGCCTCACGTGGGTGTGGGCTCACAGGCGGGGGAGGAAGCCTTTCATTCTTTGTCAATAGCATGAAGCTGAGCCGATAACATGATTCTCCCCAATTCTATTCAGATGTTGGCCAACTGCCAAGCGCTGGCACTTGTCAAGGAGCCTTTTGCCGTAGAGACTAATTTGACCTGCTAATTTTAGAATTTATTTATTGAAGTTTGTTATACCTCACTAAAGAATGGTTTTACAAATAATTTTCTTGATGAGTCTGGTATTTTCCATGTTTTGGACTCAATTATTCCATTATAAAATACATTAATACTAGTAATAGGACAAACTGGAGAAAGTTGGCCATTTATTTTTTTATTATTTATTTATTTCGGGGGGTATTTAGCCATTTAAACAATCATAGTTGCTACTTCCATACCTCACTAAAGAATGGTTTTACAAATAATTTTCTTGATGAGTCTGGTATTTTCCATGTTTTGGACTCAATTATTCCATTATAAAATACATTAATACTAGTAATAGGACAAACTGGAGAAAGTTGGCCATTTATTTTTTTATTATTTATTTATTTCGGGGGGTATTTAGCCATTTAAACAATCATAGTTGCTACTTCCAGAAATTAACCTTTTCTATAGGCCATCGCAGATTCATCTACTATACTAGTAATAGGACAAACTGGAGAATTGTTTCTTACATCTTTGATAGTACTGAGCTCACTGGACTCCGATGGTTCAGTTGTCTGTGTTTCCCACTGTACTGGCTTTTAGAGGATGGGATAGTGGCCCCTGGGTCTCAGAAGCCCATGCACGGTACACAGTAGGCATTAAATAAAGATCTGTTGCAATAAATAAATAACCTTGTGTAGCACTGAGTTTTCATCCCAGAGTTTATTTGGTTTCTTTGCTGATTGTCTTTGAACTTATTGAGGGCAAAGAATGGGGCTTAGTTATGTATATTTCCCAATCTCCAGCCTTTCATAAACATTTTGTGAGCACTTAATAAGTGTCGAGTTGATAGCCAAGAAATTTTCCTTGCAGTTAAATAAAGTTTCATACTACCCCGTATTTTCTCCACACATGCCCAAATGTGGACTAACCCTTGAGAAATGGCTTAGGAGACTTTGTCAGACACTGGAGTCAGTTCTTTATCACTCCCCTTCAGCGTTTTTCTTGGAGTGCCTCACTGGCTTCTGCTGGCAGACCTGACCCTGGCCCCTTATCCCAGTAGAGACTGTCCAAGTGTATACCCAAACCCTCTTTCCTGTTTCGCATTAGAGTTGTTGAAACAAGCTGAGATATTCAAAATTATACTGAAAAATTAAAAATAATAATAATAATTTACGAAAGTATACTCAATTTAGAAATAGCCATATTTCTAGAATACACAATTTAGAACTACGTAGTTTTAGTAAAAACATGAAGAGCTTTGCAATATCCCAAATCCCTATTATCTTAACAGTAATCACTGGGACACTGTCTAGGACCTCTTTGAACCCAGTAAGTGACCAGACTCTTCTGGGCCCCCATTTGGTAGTGACATACCTCCTAGAGCCTGTACTCCCCCATTACAAAAAGTGGCCAATTAAACATCCACCCAGCACCCGGCCCTGACTCTCAGGCCTGTTACCCACATGCAACAGAACATGGCTTTCTTCACAGAACCATCTTGCCCGCCTCGTATTCTTGTTTTCTGAGGTGGTATTACCAGTTTTGTTCAGTTGATTCTAACTTGTGCCAGTTATGTTATGTAAATAGCATGTAGAGTGTTAATTATCAGTTTTTCCTTTGGATTGCTTTTACTTTGTGTACAGATCATTTTTTCTCTGTAAAATCCATTTCAGTCTAAATTTTGCCCTGAGCACACTACATTCATTAGGGCGGTGCATTCCTGTATTAACTCCAAGTACTTTAAGTAGCTCAAAGTACCTGACTTTGCACCTGCATCATTTAAATATTGTACACTGTTGAGAATCTCCTGGCAGGATTAAGAGAAGGATAAGAATGATTAGGTTGCTTGCATCATTCTAAGACTTCAAAGTAAAATCCTTTCCATCCACATCAGAAGAAGTGGAGCAAAATGAAGCTGATTCCATTACTTTCTCCTATTCAGTGACTTGGTTTTGTCTGTGACTAACCTGTTTTTCCTGAGGGGATATCAAAAATGGCAGTCCTACTGAGCTACCTTTTGGGGATGTGCTTACGGTTAACCACAGTCCTGCAGTTCGATGGGGCTGCTGGGCCACACATACTAACTCACAAACCTCATTTTGTTTCCTGGAGTGGAAATTGAACTGGATTTTCTTGCCGTTTCAGGAGTGAATAGCCTTTCTCAGTCTCTCAGTGCCAATCCGTTGACCGCCACCACCCTTATCCACCTCGACCTCTCAGGGAGTGGCCTTCGTGGGGATGACCTCTCGGTAGGTTTTTCTCTCCTTACTGCTATCTTCAATGCAGTTGTATTTAAGAAGGCTAGAATAATTTCTAAAAATGGATTTCTAGCACATTTCCCTCCATCTCTCTTTATCATGACACCTTAAAATCATTTTGTTATGAACTTATAAAGTATTTTAGAGAGGAAATCCAGAGCCTTCATGTAGTCTGTCACATAACTTTTCTTCTCATTTAATGTTACTGAAATTTAAGTTCTTTTTGGAAATACTTTTCCCAAAGGAATTTTTTTCTTCGTTTAGAAACATTATTGCACCTGTTAAAATTGCCTGATAAGAAAGATTGGAAACGTAGACTAAATTATTTCGTCATTAAGTAATATTGTTGGGAAGACAGGTGGGTTTTTT
Organism: Pteropus alecto; assembly: GCF_000325575.1. Classification (NCBI taxonomy): domain Eukaryota; kingdom Metazoa; phylum Chordata; class Mammalia; order Chiroptera; family Pteropodidae; genus Pteropus; species Pteropus alecto. The sequence continues at coordinate 541,162 of NW_006442103.1, read as the reverse complement.
TGTTTTGTTTTGTTTTGTTCTTAGTTTGCAATCAAAAAGGGATATTGAAATAAACTTCAGTCCTGTTTTCCATGAGTGTAGTAGGG
>NW_006442103.1:464820-541001 GCF_000325575.1 Pteropus alecto | reverse complement strand
GTCAGCAGTAAAGTAGGGGCCGTTCTTTAAAGTTTGAGTATGAAGGAAAAAGCTTCCCCCCAATGATAATGAGAGTTTTTATGCAGCTGAATTGGTAATACAAGTGTTTGGTAGATCTTATTGATACAGTGAGTTAGGTCTGACCTCATTGCCAGGTGTGGTGAGGGGTCCCTTCTGGTCATCAGATAAGATTTTGAAGAAATACTCTCTTATCAGCAGGGCCTATAGCAAGTAGGCAGCATCGAAGGACTTTGATTTGCATTCCATTCTTTTATGGGGGTGAAAAACACTGTGAAATTTATTTTCATTTCTCTAATGTTTTACTTGCCCTGTAAGGCAGGAAATGTTGCCACAGTCCTTTCTGTAGTTTTTCCTTCTCCCTTCCACTTGAAATCATTTAAATAATATTTGTTTCCTGTTTTGCCATGACTTTAATGCATTGTCCAATTGTAGTTGTCACCTTCACTGATGACTCATAAATCTGCTCCCTCCCAAGATGAAAGAAGTCCAGTATGAAACCACCCAAACATTACAGTGACAAACTAGAGGAACCGAGAGAGGGATGAAAGAGGAGCATAGAGATGAAATAATAAGACTGCTAAAATACGGGCCAGGAGTGAGCCTTGTTCCAACTTCCTCTGGGGAGGGTGGGCTCCGGCCCCAGACAGGCTGCCGTGCACCAGGGGCTCACCTGGCCCTGAGCCTTCAGAAAGAGCATCCTCGAAGGGTCTGCCTATTCCCAGAAGTGTCCGCCAAGTATGGTCTTGAGGGTGATGAGACCTGGTGGCCTGGTGTAAAGCCACAGTGCCAGGCAAAGACAGATGCAGAGATCTTTATGTAAATGAGAGCAAAATTATATTTTCTGAGTCAGAACTTTTCATAAGACACTATTCCATGTGTCTGGTTATTCTAAAGTATTTCCAGGCTAATCTTTTGCTCTTCTGACTTCCTTGGTAGAGAGGATTTTTTTCCAACATCATACAGCTAAGCCGCTACACTTACAGGACATCTCAGTGTAAGCGTTTTTGTTTCTGCAAGTATCTGGTGGCATGCAGTGAAGCAAAGGATAATTTATCTATTTATTTGGTGGCAGGAGCTTGTACTCAGTGTGGTACTGGTGGACTCTGGCAGTTGCTACTCAGACAGAGCAATTAGAAAATAACAAAGAGCTGTTAATTTTACTGTTTTGATGACCTAGCACAAAGATAAGGGGAGAATTTAGGTATTGTGCCTCCTTGAAACCTGAAGTGTTTTAGCTATATGTGAGATTAAAACAACCAAAACCTAACTAATAGTACTGACAGGCCTTTTCTTGTTAGATTTTGGAAGTAACTAAGGATAGAAAAATCACTGTGTTGGACAGGAGAGAGTATATAAATAGCCTGAGACCATCCTATGGTTCAAATTCCAATTAGTGGCGCCTTGAACACTTTCAAAAGTGATTAGCATTTTGATAGGGTGACTGCCATTGAGGTGGTATTTCAATCTCAGCGGTTAAAATTAATTAGCACTGTTCCAAAATTATAAAAACGGAGCTTATCAGGAAAACTAAGTCATGTGTAACAGAAAGACATTTTGGCAGCCATGATTTCATTTGGCCTTTTTTTTTTTTTAATGTAAACATGATTTTCTTTTAAATATTCTTTGGATCTTTTCTGCTCAAGAAAGGTAATGACATAAAATTCTGCTAATCCTCTTGGTAAGAGTAGAGAATGATTCTGGAAGGATTTAGGCAACTTTATTTTGAAATATTAACTTGCACTGTGTGTATGTATTTCTTTAGCCTAACATATTTGTTTTTATTTTTATCTTAAGTACATGTACAGTTTTTTGGCCCAGCCAAATGCCATTGCTCATCTGGATTTATCCAACACAGAATGTTCCCTGGACGTGGTAATGTTTTTATATTGCTCTGGGGGGTCTCAGAACAGCCATTTAGATGGGATTCAAAGGCTTTCTCCCAAATAAAATATTCTCTTAGACCTAGAAATATGTGAAAATAAGAGTGCCTTATTTCTTTCTAGGTCTGTGGCGCTCTTCTCCGTGGATGCCTTCAACATCTAGCTGTGCTCAATCTCTCCAGAACCGTCTTTTCTTACCGGTATGAATTTAGTCCTGCTATCATTATTATCTAGGAATGTCTTTCTCTCAGAAAAAGTTGTAGCGATATGAAAACAGAATGATAAAGGATGAATGAGTGAATGTTGTACATGGAAGAAGATGGCTTTAAACTATTATCTATGAATACTATGCCTGGAAAGTTCAAGTTTTTGTTGTATCTTTTTTTTTACCACAGTTTGATGTTCTTATCAATAATTCCATCCTGTTTATGTGAACTCTATAAAATGCACTATTTCTCATATGTGGACAGGTACTCTCTCAATATAGTAAAGACTTTTTTAGAAATTTCTACAGATATTTCTTAATGATGAACTTGGAAGTAAATATAAACTACCTGTGGGGAACAAAGAAAATACTCATCCCAAAACTCATGCATTTTAACCTGTAGAGTTGAGTACCTCTCTTCTATCATCTTGACCTAGAATTGTTTGCAAAATAGGGCATAAAATTAGAAACAGCAAATATTCACATACAGCAGCAATTTAGACTGGAGAAAGGATAAAGAACTATGAAAAGTACGTGGGTTATATAATATGGGATCCTGGGCCAGTTCAGTACTTAACACTCATCATTATGACCACATGTCATAAACTTTTAATAACATGGAGAGTTGCTTAATATTAGAGATACCTCCATTTTTGCTAGTTAACTTTTTAAAAGCTTTTATTTTCAAAGGAATAACCCTCACTTATGTGGAAAACTTAGTTATCCAGCGTACTTTCTTCAGCAGTTGTGCCTCACAGTTAATTATTGTGTTTTAAAGTACTGCTGGACCATTACTTCAAGAGTGATGTAAATGTTTACAATAGCAAGAATGTGCCACAAATACCTCAATAAAATAATATCAGAGTTGAGAATTTTCTTATACTTTGTTTTGAGGGCTTGAGATCAACCAGTTAATTCATACATTCGAAGGCAGCTTACGAAGTCACGCCCAGGTGGAGCTGTGATTGACTGAGGAACTGAATTAGAAGGCGATATCATAGACTATAAAGATTTTCCATAAAATTAGTTCTTTTGAGTTCACAATACTGTGAATTCTGTAATGACTGGTGTTCGGTAGAGCTATTAAACTTGTAGAGCAGAATTGTGCTAACAAATTGCCTTGTCTTACAAATGAAAGGTTGTGATTAAACTATTTAGTACCCAGTACCTTACCTAGACATAATCATAGAAATCCCTTAGTAATTATCTTGAAATTGCTGCATTTACAGTGAATTACGGACTGTCAGCTGGGCTATTCACACTTTTGTTCACAGATAATTTCATAAGAGCATCACTCAGGATAGATGAGGTTGTTCTACAGTAACAAATGAGCCTCCCAGCTCAGCCCAGCCCCATTTCCATGGCTTTCAGCAACGGTAGTTTTGTGACATGTCCCTCATGGGCTGTCCACATGACCTTCACTCTGAGAGGCTGAGAGGCCTCTATCTAGAACACTGACAGTTGTGTAGCAGAGGAAGAAGAATCGTGGCCTTGCACGTACTAGCTGGTAAAGGCTCTCTCTGGAAGTTACACACATCACTTCTGCTGTGTCTGATGGCCCGTTGGCCTCGGACTCAACGTGCACATGCCTGCTGTCAGCAGGGTGATGAGCATCCTCGTCTCTCAGAAAGGGACAGTGAATATTTGGAAACTTTGAACAGTCGACACCAAAACAGAGTAGTCAGAGGAGAGCTGTATTAAAAAAAAATTTAACCACATTTGCTCATCGAAAAACGAATGGGAGATTACAAACATTTTGTTTCAAGATCTAGAACCAGAGTTGTTGGAAATGTCTAATATACATTCTACCAGAATTACTTCCTCTTATGTTTATTTTTCATCTTCTTAGATAGACATGCTGGTTGCTTAGGTATTTCTTCTCAAATAGCATGAAATTGCCTTGTTTTAAAATCTTTTTCAAATATTGACAGGTTTTCTGGGACCTCTGTGTGTTAAATATTGATGAATTTTATTTGGTTGAGCTAGACCACTAGGATGGCCTCTGCCCTGAGATTCTGTGAATCCTTCCATAGAAGATGAGTAACCATCATTAAATGGACATCTACTGTGGATCAGGCTAAGTGCCTTACACAGGGACTTATTCAATTTTCCCACCAATTCTATCAGAACAAAACAGGCAAAGTGCTCACCTTCCAGCTTTGATTCTGGGATCTTATTTTTCTTGAATTTTCACAGTGGTGTCGACTCTGCTTTCTAGCTGAGCTGTGTGATTTGGTCCACTTTCTTCCCACTGTAATAGAAGGGACATTATTTGGAGGTTATAGCCATTGCTTTTTGGAGTTTTTTCTTTAACTATTTTAATATTTGTCCTGAAATTACTAGATTCGTGATAGAGATATAAGAACTGAGCAGGAAATTTGCCATGCAGGCTTCATGCCACTCAGACTTTCTGTGCTGTTCCTCAGCTTAACATCAGGTCACAGTCTTATTGCATCTAAAATTATTTCCAAATGTAGGTGGTGATTTTTAACATTCAGTGTTATCCAGTGGGAAAACTCATTAGATTGTTGAGAAACATTTTCATTGACATCTTATTCCTTAAAAACCCAAACATGGAGTTTTGTGAAGTTCTATAGGTAAAACACAGTACAATGAGTTCATTGGCTAAAAAGAAAAGGAATAAATTGTTTTAAGGACTTAATATGATGTCTTAACTTTTCTTACATCATTCCTTTAATTGTATTGGATTAGTTTATTTAGCTTTTAGACATTTTGTTTCTTTTTACCTTTAACTTTCTACTGAAGACGTAACTGATTCACGGATTATTTCACAGTGCCGGAATAACCAATGGAACAGTTTTGCCAGTTTGGAAGTCAGGTGCTGAGATGGAAGTGTAACTGTCAGGCTGACACTTGTGTTTTGTTTTTCAGGAAAGGAAAAGAAGTACCCCTGACTTTCAAGCAGTTTTTTAGTAGTTCTCTGGCTCTGATGCAGATCAACCTTTCAGGCACAAAACTGTCCCCTGAGCCCTTGAAGTGAGTAGTAAATTCATTTTCTTCACAGTTCTTAGAGTTCAACTTGTTATTATGAATGTGCTCGAGGGAAGGAAAAGACGTATAATCCTAAGACAGACAAGGCAGATGAAAATGTCTTTTTACTTTGGGACACAAAAGGAAGTCAAATTCTTTGTGATTACGTTGTGCACTATTGATATTATTGCATCTTATACGAAAAAAGAAATCTTTCTTTGGTTTGTGACCTTGGCATTAGTCACTGATTTTGTATAACAGTTGTGCGCCCAAGTACTACTGCTTTTATATTAACCTCTGTTTAGTCCATTTTAGGTATAGATAGTCTTGTGTGTCTCTTTTTTAATCAATGTTTATTCTGTTATACTAACAGTAATAATTAAAACTACACACACATGTGTACAACAGAATTTTTAGGTGCTTTGGTTTCTGAATTACCTAGGTCAATATAGGCTATCTTTTGGTGTTTTTTACTTGGCAACCAACTCATATTATGGATTAATATCTCTAGTGTAGGTGTAGTGGTGAAGTTAAACTTTTTAACTAAGTTAAGGTTTGGACGTAATTTATCATCCTTGAAATTTCTGTTCATCATTCCCAGAAATAATCAAAAGAACTATAGGATGAAATTCTCTGAGGATAAAGAACATATTTTCAAGTACGTGTGAATATGTACATTGTCAGATATTTTCAAATGTTCAGGTGTTCCTCAGCTGCCATGTAAACCAGCACTTAATTTTTCTCTTGGAATTTGTATGAAATGTTAACGTCAATGTCTGCTATTCATATTACTAGAATTAATCTTCATCTAATTTGTAAGTTGCCTTTTTTCTTTTCGAGAGGTATAAGATCTTGATTATAGTATTCCGTATGACTAAAACAATAGATGTCTTTAAGAACAGTAGATCCAGTCAGGTGCTAAAAAACAACCTGATGTTATAGCTGGCCTTTTCTTTTTAAACACTAAATTAATATATTAGTGGTTTCCCAGTGTAACAGCTGCAAATAGTAAACGCCTCACGATTAGGCTGTTTGCATGGATATTAATAAAGCTATCAGAATCAATATTCTGAAGGGGGGGACCCATTATAATGTAATCAATCACACTCATTAATTATTCATCCATTCAGCTAATATTTATTGATCATTTACAGTGTGCTTGATACCGGAAGGGCACTAAGTAGAAAGCAAAACCAGACTCGATCCTTGCTCTTATAGTATATTAGAGAGGTTGGCATCTTCACAGTGGTTTTAGTGTTAAGGTATATGTGTTCTGATTCTTTCAGTGTTGTTGATTCTCTTAAAATATAGAGTAGTTCTTCCTCGATTAGCATAATTGATTGTAAGTGAATTCCACACCACAACAACACCGGATTAACTGTATTATAGATATAGATTTGTAAATATTACACTTCAAAGTTGTTCTGTAATTGTTAAATCTTATGACCTGTGGTCATTTGTGGGAATGTTTAATTATGTTAAATCAGTAGTCTCTTCAGATCTATATTTTACTCAGTAAAAATTTTAATGTGAGAAAAAAGGCTTCCTTATTGAAGATTCTGTAAACAACCTTCAGTTACATACATTTAATGTCATGTTATAATTTGAAAAGATATAACAAACTGAGGTGCTTAGGTTGACCTGTGAAGGGTGGGATTGAAGTGAATTTCAAAGCATGACCCTAAGCTGGACACTGGGCACTTACGTGTGGACTGTCACCATTAGTGTTGACAACAGTTGAAGGAGAGCATCATTATTCCTATTTACAGTTGAGGAAATTGAGGCTCAGAGAAGCCGAATACTTTGTCCAAACTCCCTGTGGTAGCAGGTTGGGTTCCTGGGAAGTGAACTTTGAGATGGCGGTCAATACGGCCCCCAAAAAAGAAAGGGGGAAAAAACCACTTTTTGGGAAAAGAGGAACACTGTCACAAGAAATTGAGCCGAAGCATGCACACAAATGAGATGCACCCAGCCTCTCTCATAGGACAGTGTTAGATTAGAGGCCTAGTGAACTGCATTCAGGAAATAGACAAGCTCTCCCTCCAGCCTCCTGACCAGCTGGGGTTTTTGTAGTGGGAAGCAGCCAGGCTCTTGTGCTCTGTGCCTACTGCGGGGTTCCTTTCAGTGGAAGGAGCCAGGGAATTAGTGGAAGGGGGAAACCTCGGAACTGGCATCAGATACTCTACCTCCACCTCTCCCTCAGCCTCGCCCTGGGGCTTTTGGAGCATGCTGGCTGGAGGTCTTTCCCACAAAAGATTGAGAACAGGTGGTCACTCCAAGGTAGGAAATGCCTTCGTTCCACTCTCTGGGACTTACTACCGCCTGTCCCCTGTCACAGTTACTTGCACACATTTGTTCCCCTTGCTTGAGGGTGGAGCCCTCTCTTGCTCATCTGTATTCCTCACAGGGCCCAGCTGAGATCCTCTTTTCCCTGCAGTGGTATTTAATGGATGTGTGTGCAGGTGTGGAATTTTTTCAAGCTTTCTCATTGGTGTTGGATTCTGTAGGACTGACGGAAGTGGAATCCATTCATTCTCAGAGAGAGAGGGGACCCACATGGTTAGTCCAGTCTCTTCAACATGCAGATGACAAAAGTCTTTTCCAGAGTGGAGATGTAGTTGCCTGTGACCAACTGCCAGACAGGCTCGCAGGATCCCGTCCTCAGGCTCAAACTAGAGACTTGTGCCTTCTCCCTAGTGCTGTTCCACCCCTAGCCATACCACCTCTGTAGGTCTTTTAATAAACCTGTCTAGACCTAAGGTCACATCCTGGCATGCTCCAGAGCCTGACTTCCTCGCTAGTACACTCCTTAGGAAAAACCAGCTTCACTTGGCTACTCTAATAACGATCGCCTAAAAATATACTAAACATTATTAGAACTGTCCTCAAGTAGACGCAGATGGGAATTTACCTATGATGAGCACAATTTAACTTCAATGTTCAGTTAGGGGACTGTGGTTTATCTGCCCAGGAATAGCAGTCCTGTCAGGTTTTGCATTTATGATGGACCTGCCCCGTGTCAAACGGAAGAATATTGCAGCATCATTTTTACACTGCTGTCGGAAGACAGAAATGCAGTTGGCATTTTAAAAAGTGAAGTAGTGCTTGGTGCTTGACCTGTGATTCAGAAAAGGCATTCTTATTCTGTGGGTTTTATTTTAGTCGAATGTATGGGATCTGTATCTCATGTGTGTGTTTCTTCGCTCAGGGCACTGCTACTGGGCCTGGCCAGTAACCATAACTTGAAGGGGGTTTCTCTCGATCTCAGCAACTGTGAGGTAAGAATGCCTGGACACTAAACACTGGAAGAGATAACAGCCTCAGCATCGCTTTGTCTTTTTCCTGGAAAAAATGTGATACTGTGATTTCAGAGGATGTAAATTAAGCAGGAAAACATATTATAGAAGTTTCTAATGTTCTGTATTTTGCAAGTTTTATTTATAAACAGCTACAGGATCCCCATTCAGAAAGCATTCAAGTGTGTTTTTAATGACTTTTGTTTTAAAATCCTCATTCTTGGTGCCAGTTTCTTAAGTATTTCATGATGAAGCCTTGAGATGTAAAGCCATTATCATGAAAAGTGTAACGTACAGCATTCCTTGCAGGGGGGAAATGTGTATAACCTAACTTCAGGTATGAAAGAGAATAATGATCATGTCATTAATTTTATTTTTTATTACCTTGATTTAAAACAGGAAAATTAAGATGCTTCTTAAAATCGTAGCAATTCCAAACACTTCCTGTCAAAGAACTCATAGAGAAGAATTGAGACTAAAAGCCTCTACATTTTAGAGGGACCTGAATTTTACTATCTTGACACTTTTAGTTTGTGCGGAGATTAGTAAGAAATTTCCTGGGTACATTCACTGGCCTCTTCAGAGCCTGACTCTACCCAGCATGTCGCACTTGGTCTCTTTTCGGGGCAAGCAGTGGAAGTCTTTCATTCCTGTTCCTGGGCCTTTATGCCTGCCGTCCTCCCTTCCCGGGCCCTCTCAGAACACCCCTCCACTTCCCAAGGCCTCCCTCCCTTCAAGGATCTAACTCAAGTCCAGTTTCCTTCACACCTGCATCATCAGACTCTAGGGTTTGATCCAGGTTTGGCCCTTACTAGCTGTGCAGTCCTGGATGAATTAGCTGATATCACTTAATTTCTGTATCTGCAAAATAGAGACGATAGTGCCTCTCCCTGTGAGTTGTTAGGAGGTTTAAAGTAATTGGTCTTTGAAAAGTGCTTCATAGAGTATCTGGGACAAATAAGATTGTTTGCTCTTGTTTACATGTCTGTTGCTCAGATTTCTTTTCTGACTGCATCAGCCCTTTGTGACCTTGTTCTTTTCTGGTTGCTTAATCCTTAATGATGGTGACATGCATTTGGACGCTGACGACTGAGTGCCTTGCACAGTTATTAAATTGGCTCCTGTAGGCTTTCCCAGCTAGGTCATAGCTTTCTGGAGGACAGTATTTTTGTCTTACTTTTTTGTGTTTCTCTTACCTCCTAACAAAATGCTAAGCACCAGGCCAACACTCTGTATTGAAGATTAATGCTTTACCTCTCTGAAAATACTGGTAACTGACAAGTCTGAAATCATACCATACAAATTGTTAGTGGAGAATACTTTTTTAGAAATTTCGACTAGGGTGAACACCACCTGTGTGAGAATACTTTTTTAGAAATTTCGACTAGGGTGAACACCACTAGTCATTTTGTTAGGGAAAAAACTCCTGCATTGTAAAATTTTTGTGTGAAAATCAATACTTTTTTATTGATTAAAAAAGGACCATCAAACAGAAACCAACTGGTAATATGAATTATTAGTTTACCAGCAGTTTATTAAGGGTAATGCCAATAACAAAAGCTTTTTATGGGGAGAGGGTTAAGAATGGAGATGGGAAGGGTTATTCCATCAAAAAAAAAAAAAAAAAACCAAATTGGTATAAACTTGATTGCTCTATCAGATCAAACTACTAATTAACAATGACCTATATGTGGTTTTACTCTCCTGATTAAATATTAGAACTACTACCAGTATAACATCTTTAATTTAGTTCTGTGATCAAAACTGAAGTAGATAGTGGTGTTCATCTGGTTCCCACATGTAAAGATGAGAAACTGAGTTCTAAAGAAGCTGAAATAATCATGCTCCCTAGAGGCAAAGCCATAATGAAAGTACACCCTCCTAATTGTTGTTAATAATAATATTGATAATTGTTAGAATATTAAATCTGATTAGATAGTCTCTTAAATAAGTTGATAAAGGCCATATGCCCAAAGAACACTGTGTTTATTACTATATAGCTTGTTTTTTTAAAGTCCTTTGGCATCCTATTGGGAATACTTTCAAAGACAACGTTATATTAAGTAAGCTATATAAAATCCACATTTTTATAGGTCAAAAATGGCAGACTGTTGGCAATTCCATATGCCAGTAGGTAGTAGACTTTTTCTTTTATAAATTTTTCTTTTAAAGGAGGAATCCAGATCAAACAATTGCTCTGTGATGGTAGGACTGACCATTACTATGCTCATAATTCCAACTTCATATTGGCCTTTCATTTGTAGAGTGTAGGACAAAGTAATACTGCCGATGGGGAACCTTTAAAACTATCTTAGTACTGTGTTCTTCTACTATCTTATAGCTGGACTCACAATACTGGTGACCACTTTTATAAAGTTATACGTTATATTGCTGCTCATGAAAATTAGTGAAACACAAAATTATTTTTCTAAACTAACATGTCTCATCACCTTTTTTTCCTTAGGGATAGATGTCCAAATTTAACAGAGTTTCACTTTATTCATCTCTGTGATATAATACACCTTTTTCTTGAAAGGTATTTGGGCCTACGATATTATCCATGTAGAATGCTTGGCACTTTGAGTATTAACTGCTACTGTTTAATCATTTGGTACTTCAGAGTTTAGATAATGCTCTCAGGAAAAAAGCTTTCACTAATTTGGAAGTTTCAAATTACACATGTGTCTTTTTTTTTCCCATTCATTCTCTATTTAGTCACAGTATACCCAGTCCTCTCTACTCTTAGCATGCCAGTCAAAATCATGAGGGAATTCAGCACTTAACTTTCTCTCATGATCAGATAAATTCTTCATCTGTGGTGGCAGTGAATGAAACTTCTCCCTGACAACCTAGTCATCTTGGGAAGTCATTTCCACAGGGTTGACTTACTACAGATGAGGGGCTGACATACTTGAAAAGAGTTTAATGTCTGAGGCATAATCTTGGCTGCTTCTGCTGTGGGTGCCATGCAAGTTCAGTGCCTCCTACAGGTGCCTCTAGTACAACAGTCTACCCAAGCCATGGCGCAAAGAACAAATATGAAATACCTTAAAGTCTTTTTATATTTATAAAGAGATAATTAGTTTATTTTAAAGAAGCTATTGTCTGTTGATTAATTTTAAAGTGAGGTTATATGGGTGTCATAGAAAGTAAATGACTATCATCTGAGATGGTGGGTGAGTTTATTGGGAAAGAGAGAGGAAAGTAGCCTTAAATAGAAATTAAAAGTATGTAGATAGGAAGCTTAGAATAACTTTGCTTAAACAAATTATTTTTGATTTTAGCATATGCTGGTTCCATTGCTATTCATTCTCACCTTTCCTCATGAGTCGTCCTCGTAGTATTTTGGAGTATTTCTGTATTCCCCTGAAAGAGGCGTTTTACATTTATTAATTTGAATGAGAGAGATTTATACTTTATGCTGTTTTTAAAAAGTATCATGCAGTTATTTAGAAATTACAGAGTTACTTTTCTACAGCACAAACACTATTGTTATTTGGAAACTTAAATCCCAAATTTTGGGCTGTATTCTTTTGGATCTTTGAGGGCTAATCTAACAAGCACTGATATTAACTTTTTATTTACAGATAAGTTCTATATTTAGAGAAAAAACTTCTTTGTTCCCTAAGAGGTTTCATATTAATTATGTTATCACTTCTCTTTTTCCTTGGTCTTTTAGCACCAATATTTAATTTTTTTTATTACAATTGACATTCAATATTATTTTATATTAGTTTCAGGTGTACAGCATAGTGGTTAGACATTTACGTAATTTACAAAGTGATTCCCCTGATAAGTCTAGTATACCCCTGACATGATACATAGTTATTACAATATTATTGATTGTATTCCTTATGCTGTACTTTACATTCAGTTGACTGTTTTGTAACTGCCGGTTTGTTCTTTTTAATCCCTTTACCTTTTTTACCCAGCCCCTCAACCCCTCCTCCCATCTGGCAATCACCAGTTTGTTCTCTATATCTATGAGATTATTTGTTTTGTTTATTTGCTTATTTAGTTCTTTAGATTCCACATATAAGTGAAATCATATATATCTTTCTCTGTCTGGCTTATTTCACGTAGCATAATATCCTCTAGGTCCATCCATGTTATTGCACATGGTAAGATTTTATTCTTTTTAATGGCCAAGTTATATTCCATTATATATATGTACCACTTCTATATCCAGTCATCTATTGATGGGTACTTAGGTTGCTTCCGTATCTTGGCTATTTAAGTAATGCTACAATGAACATAGGGATGCATATATATATTTTCGAATTAGTGATTTGGGTTTCTTCAGATAAATATCCAAAAGTGGAATTGCTAGGTCATAAGACAGCTCTATTTTTAATTTTTTTGAGGAACCTCCATACTGTTTTTCACAGTGGCTGCACCAATTTGCAATCCCACAAAGCGTACACCTGGGTTCCCTTTTCTCCACATCCTCGCCAACACTGTTTGTTGATTTACTGATGATAGCCATTCTGACAGGTATGAGGTGATATCTCATTCTGGTTTTAATTTCTCTGATGATTAGTGACATCGAGCATCTTTTAATGTATTTATTGGCCATCTGTATGTTCTCTTTGGAGAAATGTCTATTGAGATCTTCTACCCATTTTTTATTTGGATTGTATTTTTGGTATTTAATTGTATGAGTTCTTTATAAAAACCCCTTATTGGAATCATTGGCGAATATTTTCCATTCAATAGGTTGTCTTTTTGTTTTCTTAATGGTTTCCTTTGCTGTGCAGAACCTTTTTAGTTTGATGTAATCCCACTGTTTATTTCGTCTTTCGTTTTCCTTGCCCGAGGAGTTATATCAGAAAAAAATGTTACCAAGAGCAACATCAGAGAGTTTACTGCCTATACTATGCTGTTTTCATTACTGTAACCTTGTAGTATAGTCTGATATCAGGTTCGATACCTCCAACTCTGTTCTTCTTTCTCAAGATTGCTGTGGCTATTTGGGGTCTTTTGTAGTTCCATATAAATTTTAGGAGATTTGTTCTAGTTCTGTGAAAAATGCCATTGGTGTTTTGATAGGAATTGTATTGAATTTGTAGATTGCTTCGGATAGCATGAACATTTTAACGATGTTAGTTCTTTCTATCCATGAGCACGATATATGCTTCTATTTATTTGTATCTTCTTCAGTTTCTTTTTTCAAAGTCTTATAATTTTCTGAGTACAGGTCTTTGGCCTCCTTGATTAAATTTATTGCTAGGTTTGTTTTTTTTTTTATGCAATTGTAAATGGGATTGTTTTCTTAATTTCCCTTTCTGATAGTTTGTTACTGATGTATAGAAATGCAACCTATTTCTCAATGTTAATTTTGTATTCTGCTACTTTACTGAATTAATTTATCAGTTCTAATAGTTTTTGGTGGACTATTTAGGGTTCACGGTGTATAGTATTATGTCATCTGCAAATAATGACAGTTTTACCTCTTCCTTTCCAACTTAAATAACTTTTCTTTTTCTGGTCTAATTGCCGTAGCTAGGACTTTCAAGTAATTTCTTTTCTATAAGAAGATAGCTCAGAGTATTCCTGGGAGACAAAAGAGTATCATAGCAAAGGACGGACACTTTGGAATCAGAAAGACCCCTTTTGACACCTGGCCTAGCCACTTGGCTTGCCAAGTGACTTACCTTTTTTCATTCTTCGTTTCTCACCTGTGGAGTGGGGGCGAGACTAGTTTGTGGGGATGGTACTGGGCACAACACTGAGCCTGGCATATGTGAACCATAATAGGGGGAGGAGAAAGATGACTACAGGAGCCTTATTTTTAATGTAAGACATTGCAGCATAGGTCAGTATTGCCTTTCTTAAAAATGTATTTAGAAGCTTTAAAATATTCTGTCTTTACAAAAACTTTTTTTGAGGATTGTCTTCAAAGCTAATTTTAAACCTTTTAAGAATTTGCTCTTCAATCTATAGTCACAGCTGACTTTTGACACAAAACAGCATTACCCTCTTCAGCCAGACCTGCCTCTGAGTGGCCTCTAGCTGGTCCTAATTCACTTTCAAAGAGTGAGGAATTAGCATCTGTGCAGATGTTCAAAGAAATGTGTGTATTTCATTGCCCTCAAGGTTATTTTGAAAGAAGAGTTTCAAAGCTGTTTTACATGTTAGTACTGATATTGGTTTTTTTAATAGATATTCTCTCCATGGACTCATCTACCTGAAAGGAGGCAATGGGTCTATGGGTTCTGGCCCATTTTTAAAAATCTTACTAGTCTTACTTCAAGAGAATAATAGAGAAGTGTCAGGAAAATCTCTGGTGCTTCAGAGAAAATGGAAAGGCTAATTATAGCTAAGGATTGGCTGCAGGTCTGATGTGGAAGTTTATTTTCTTAAGGGGAAACTTGTCTGCACATTATCCATGATTTATTGCAAGGTGCTTTACTGATAAGTAGGTGAAAGAGCACCAGATACTAAAATTTGTAATGCGTAGTACATTGCAGCAAGTGAACAGAAATTTTTGAAGCAATTCCATTCGATTTGATAGTCATTCAACCAGGCTTTGAGGTGTGAAGGCAGGTTTAGCATTAGTGCTATTACCTTTACGTATCACTTTCCTATTAGGATAGAAAAGGAATGAAAAACAGAAAATGCTTCACCACAGGAGGCATATGTGAATCAGTGTGATACATGCAACTGTCACCTCGGGAGTGACTGTATGTATATATACCTTTCTTAGGTTCTAAATTGCTTTTTGGCATCAAACCCTGTGTTAAGAAGACATTTTCAACTCGATCTTGTCAAACCATATTTTGTCCTTGGAGAAACCTATGTGAGAAAATTTCCCATGATAAAAATTATTATTTTTAAATTAAAATTGGAACTCCTATAGAAGAAAAGTGATAATTTTATATTTAAATTTGTGATATTTGCCACATCTTTTTAAATGACAAGTGTTCTTAAGGAAGGAAAATGAATTATTAAAAGTTCTCTCTAGATTTTAATGTATTTGCTTTCCTTTCCACATTATGCATATGTGAGTATTAAATATAACTATTCACTTAGAACTATAAGTAACATCTGGAATATTCCACCTTCCTTGAGTGAGAGGACACTTTTCTCTTGAAAGAAATGTGATTTTATTTTTAACATTTCATAATGTCTTTAGTGATTCAGTCACATTTACTTCTCTCTGAGCTTGCTTTCCTTTAAACAATGCTGGTGTGTGGGATCCAAATGATGGTAATTTAAAAACCAGTTTTACATGAACACATGCAGACACAGCCTTTAATTATACAAATTCATTTAAAAGGAATTTTTATTTACACTAATGGAAAAGCTTTTACTGCTCGGGTAAAGCTTTGTGTTTGGGGGAATTTTAGACATCATATAACCTTTGATTCAATGAAACGTTCTTGGAAACTGAAGATTAGTATCTTATTTAAATTTTTGATTTTTTGGTGGGGGGCAAATTTAGTTGGAAGTATTTTCTCTGATTCTTTGCTGTTTTATAATGTGTATTGATAGACTTTAGCTTCTCTATTCTTACTCTACTTACTGCCCATAACATTTTTTGTTTTTTCTCCTTGGGCTTTCCTTAGCTTGGCCATTGTGTAAGTACTATATGAATTGATAAAATTAGCACATTATTAATTTACTTTATTTTTTAACAATTGAGAAATGTTAGTTTTATGAGTATGTGCTACAAATATTGTACTATCAGTCAAAAGTTTTTATAAAAAACAGATTTGAGCACTTAAATGTCACTTTGAAATCTGTAATAATCATATTTTCCATTATCTATAAATGGGACATATTACTGTATTTTATAATAATAGAGAAATTTTCTTGTAGAAATTTTACTTCTCACAGAGAAATTGCCAACAGCAAGTAATGAAATCATAAAGACTTTATGCACTTATGTTTATCTTCTCAAAAGTACAATTTGTTTTTCATGCTCAGAAAATCAAATTATGTTTCTTTGAAGCATTTGCCTAAATTATTTCTTGCTTTACCTTTGACACAGTCTTTATATACATTCATTTCTTTAACTATTAACAAACTGTGACCTGGAACAGTGCTTCTCATAACTCGTGGTGAATAACCTGTTTTCTTTTTTTAAGTTTTTTAAGTTTGCAAAAATGTAATAAAAATTAATTATTAGAAAGATTTAAGATATAGAAAATACAAGCTCTTAATTTTTATTAAGTGTAACAGACCTGAAATTATTATTACTAAGGTTTCTAAAATATTTATAGTCAATTTCTGTACTTAGTTTATCTGAGACCAGTAACAAACTGTAGACTGCCACTAGTCCAAGGACCACACTTTGAGCAGCACAGTGCTGGGGACAGTGTGCAGTGGTGTGATAAGATGGGCTTGAGAGGGCATTTGGGTAAGCCTGAGCACTCCTGGAAAACAGCTAAGTGTAGTGCGATGGGCCTGCTCACTCTTGGCCACAGTTAGGGCCCTTCAGCTGCGGAGTGGGAGGAGTTTTGGTTCCCCTGATGTGTGTAGACCAGCTTCCAGGGGAGGTCTGCCTCTGAGTTCACTTCAGGCCCTTTGGAGTAATCTGTCGCCTCAAAAAGTAGGATAGGTTGAATTTAATGTATCAACTGACATACTCCTAAATAAAGGGCGATCCCAAAGATCTGTGCATAATTCTGCTTAACATACCAGCAGCCAGAGAACTGGTAGTTTTTGGTTGGGAGTACCATAAAAACATTGTATCTAAAATAGTGAATTAAAGATTCTTTAAATTATTACATCAAAACTTGAGCAAGTGGAAAATAGCACCATGTAGTATCAATTTCGTATAGAAGTTTATATAAATTTTAATTTTCTTAAGTGAATAGAGAAAAGCTACCATGTTCCTTAGTATAAAATAGAATCCCAGTAAATGATAATTTCTTTTCTCCTATTAGATAGTAATTTTGCTGAGCAAAGGGGCCATAGATCAGGAAACCTTGCATTCTGCACAATGCTGTACACATAGTAGGAACTCAAATAGTTGCTGAATGGAAAATAAAAAGATTCTGACCTCTGTAAAATATGATTTTAGTTTCATCGAAAAAGATGAAAAGTAATGAGTTTATATAGTTTGTCTTTCTTTTGGTATAAATTAGGTAATGAGATGAGATGAACAACTCTTAATATTGCTATAAGCCAACCATAATACTAATATTTCAGATTAATCTAACATCTTTTTCTTCTGTGGCTCAGTGCATTTGTGCAAATCATTTTGTAACCACCTTCAACTGTTTACTCCCTGCTTTATAATTGTGAGCCCTCACACCATTTCTGTAGAACAGTTAGGGATGGGTCCTTCCTGGATTGATTGACATTCAGAGTTAGTCTTTCCTGTCTCCTTTGCTTGTTTTGATGCTGCCTGGTGGAGAGTTTTTTCTTGAAATCTGTAATAATCAAATAAAGTAGTAACATTTTCTCATGTATAAAAAGGATTTGTTAGATGTCCCAATGAAGAACGTTCTTGCGCGTTGATAGACAGTCTTGCCGATGGTGACCCTGGGTTGTCTCCATCTTCATTCTGTTTCTTTTTCTAATGATTTTTAGGTTGATGTGGTATGGCAAACAGCAGCAATGACGAGTGATTGGCTCTTTGTAACTGGTGATAGCTTTTTTGGAGTTGTTAAGTTTTCGCTTTTCCTTTGGTACCTAGTTTAAGACTATATCTATCACCTGTTTTTAATGTTTTAGCTACATAAGGTGACACCTGTACCTTGTGTTTGGTTTATGTTTCTCTAGCTGAGATCGGGAGGCGCACAAGTGTTGGAAGGCTGCATTGCCGAAATTCACAACATCACCAGCTTAGATATCTCCGACAATGGTAAGTCAGAAATCAGTAAAGAGAAGAAACAGAATATTATTTGAAGCAAGTTAATAAGGGGAAACTCATCTTGTAGCCCAATCTAGACAACACCTTTATAAAAATGTTATTTTACTGCTTATCTAATAGGACTTTTAAATTTAACAATGGAGTTTATTTATGGAATAAATCTGTGCCAAAGTCTTACTAAGTTGATTCCATGGCCAAAAATGCAAGGTCTGTACAGTAAATTAAAAAAAGCCATTTAAAAAAATAAGTACATTGATAAAGGTCTGAAACTGACCTTTAGCTTCTTGCTGATAATAAAGTTGAGCCCTTATTTATTTTTCAGACACTTGTTTCATTAGCATCATTTCTGCTGATTGTAGTAGCAGGAGTATGACCCTGTTACATTTGCACAGACAACTGCAAATACCTACCAGTGAACAACATATTACAATCTTCTCGTAACAAGTGATGGGAGAGTTGAAACATTCTGCCATTCTCCACTCACAATTTCCACTGGCTTTATTTAGCCACTGATTGTGTAAGAGAATGTAGAGAATGAGTTTGTAGAGAATGAGTTTATCTCTGAAATAATCTCAGGAAAGTCATCCAACTGCATGTCGCCTTTGCTTAATTGTGTTCCAGTTAAGTTCACATGTGTTCTGATTCTCCACCTCCTCTCATCCTTTCCAGGTTTAGAGTCTGACCTATCTACCTTAATAGTGTGGCTCAGTAAAAACAGATCAATACAACACCTGGCATTAGGCAGAAATTTTAATAATATGAAATCCAAGTAAGAGTTTTGAGTTTTTTTATATGACAATGATGAAAATAACCAGCCTCCTGAAAACTTTTGGTTTGATTCCACTGTCTACATCTTTAAAATCTCTTTAGAAATCTGGCACCTGTGTTGGACAACTTAGTACAGATGATTCAAGATGAAGAATCAGTGAGTATTATTTTTAAAAACTTTTGCCTAAAGTCTTTGTTACCATTCTTACTAGTTATTTCTACTGGGTTAATACTGATATGCTTTCAAATAATTTTATCTGCATATACACTTTCTATTGTTGTTTTTTAAGAGGAATAAATGCTTGTGCTTTAGTACAGCTATAGAAGGTATGTAAAATTTACCTACTCTTCACTTGATTCAACTCATCACTAATTAAAGGTAGCTTATAAGTAATAGATTAAAAGATATAAATTGACTCCTAAGCCCATCTTTTAATAAGCCTTATATTTTCTAAGGCTAATCTGCAGGCATGAATTATTATAATATATTGACTTTATGACCTTATTTCATGCTGAGAAATATCACATTGTTAATCTTAGTTTCATCTAGTAATTACACAGAGATACAAGAGACTAAGAAAGTTGTCCCCCATCTAAAATTGCTTCTTGAGCTCTAGTAATCCTTCTTATATTTTTCCCCTTTAGTTGCTTCTGGCCAAGAATTGGTTCGGGGTAAAGAAATTTAATTTCAAATATCCTATTTTGCTACCTTCTTAAGAATGTACTAGAAAAAAGGAAAAGATATATTGTGGACAAAATAAGAAGCACTAGTGTTAATTCATTTAAACCTGGTGTGTCACACCTTGCATTTACTAATGCTCTTTAAGATTTTATCTCTTTCCTGTCTTAGTCCTATTTGGCTGTCAGAATCAGCTTTTATGGTTCCTAAAATCCAGATCAGTTTGTATTCCTACTATGAAGATTTGCATTGCTCATGTTTGTGATAGCTACTTTTGTGGGGCATAAGACTGATTTCCTATATTAATCATGTGAGATATGTCACATATTTAAAAAGTAAAATGGTCCCTTTTGAATTCATATGGGATAGTAGGAAATTCTGTAAACTAACTTTTCCTGAGAAAGCCGAAGGGCCAAGGGAGATGGGAACTAGAACTTTTCCTTGCTTGCCCTGCTTTACACTGCTTTGTGGAGAGAACATTCTGTTCTCCTGCCTCATCATTGTGTGGATATAGTTTCTAACTTGTGGGCTAGAAATGAAACTCATTATTATTTAATGAATTCAAGCACTTCTCTCTGTCCTCATTTACTAATAAATCCTATATTTTGTTATTCTTGTAAAGTCATTAAAATTAGGGTCATAATTAGGATGTAGTTTACACTTTTCAGAATATAGGCTATTCGTTTTACGTATTTAATTTCATTTCATACTACCGTGCTTTATTTACGATTCTGATTTCCCAGTATAGGCCCAGTTTTAAAAGATTGGGTAAGTGAATGTTGCAGAATTATATTTAATATTTATCCCCAAATATTTGTTTCTTAGCATATATTTTAGGAAAATTTATATTTTATGAAAAATATATTTGTTTCATGTTTTGCTTATTACACAAGGGTCTTCAAACTCCTTTTCTGTAATTTCGAATCTTGCAAAGATAATCTTGATACTTAAAACACACCTAGGAAGATATTTGCAGATGGTAAAAACTTGCTTTGTAAATGTGAGTTGTGTCAAGTTATAAGTTTGAGTTAATGTGCTACTAATAATGTGCACTGAAAAGCTTTTTATGTTTGTGTCATCAAAAAAGTAGATGGCTTTTTCAAAAAGCAGTTGCCATCAATTTTTTTTATTCTGAATCAGTAATGTGTAAAATAATTTTAAATGATCAGATGTTGAGTCTTGTGACTATAAAAATTCCACCAATAACTGGCACAGTAGAGCTCATTTTTTGTTTTATTTTTAAAAGGTTTTGACATAGATAGTTATTTTTGTTTTTTGTTTTTTTTATATTCTGACCCTATATATTTTTTATATCCTTGACAGCCAAGGGAATACTTTATTTGCCCAGTATTACACATTAGGTACACTTAGAAAACATAGACAGGTATGGGCTCCAGTGTCACCTTCAATTGCAGACAGTGGTTGTCAGGGTGCAGCTCTCAGTCCTGGGACAGTAACATGGAGGGGCCAGGATGACAGGGAATCTTATTTTGAAGTGTTACATACAAACCTATGTTATAATCAGTAGAACAGAATGTGTTTCTCCTGAGAGTGCCTGCAGCAAGGAGAACAAGTCGCAGATAAGCATGTTCAGCTATGAAAAGAAATAGTAAGATTTCAAATAGTAATGTTACAAGGTAGTACAATAAATCAAGAAAGGATGACCTTATAAATATGCATGTAATTCAGGTTGTGCTGTTTGCATTAATGAGTCTGCCTGTTATTTTTAAGTATTAACTGGGGTGTACTTGAGTTTGAACATAGTCCTGAAATTGGTGCTTTCTGGCTTGGAGACTTGGCAGTTTTCCAGTATTGGGAAGAAGCTGTAATATATCATTTTCGTAGCAGTTGAATAACGATTATTGAAATGATGAGAGATTTGATTACAGCTTTTTATTAAAGCGACAGTGCCTTTGTTTTCACTTAAAACATTTTCTTGAGTCTGAAGCATATTTAGTTAAGTTTTTCCATTTACTTCAGTGTAGGATCTTAAGAGAATTGAAGCAACCTCACTAAACCTGCTAGAGTCTAAGCACATGTAGGCTTTCGGCTGAGGTTTTAATTGCTTTAGCACTTACCATGCTATTTAACTTTTAAAAGTTTGATTCTAAGTAATATATTACCTTTTGATTTTACCATAGATGTACTCAGTTTAGAAAACATCAAATTTGGGCAGTTAGGACAATAAGTATAGTCCCTTGATAAAACTATAACTAAACTCAGAATGCTGCTTTGTGGATATCTGAGTCTTGAAATCATTAGCATCCTCGTCCTGAGTCCTGCAGCCATTCGGCAGATGTGCCTCAAATAGGTGTGCCTTTGGAAGTCAATGTTTAGTGGTTGAATGGACAGAGATACACCCTAGGCTTTTTGTGGGGGATCATACAGACCACCAGGCACATCTTGATAGCTCCAGTCCCACAAGCCACCATAGAACCTTGTCATAGATGGCTCTAGAAGCTGTTTCCAGCATCCACCTCTCTGTAGGGTCAGAGCTACTTACGGAAAAGCAGATAAAACTGTTCAGTGTAGCTAGGTCAGTGCAGACCACCTTGGGTAATTGAAAGACATTTGTATCCACCAGGGATGTCTGAATTCTGACTTTTAGAGCCACATTGGTTCAAGTCCTGGAATTCTCATGTCATTAAATCAGTTATGGTGTAATCAAAGATTGCAAATTCAAATGTCCACAGGGGTAAGAAGGCAACATAAGTAAGTAAAGTTACCAGGGTGTAAGTAGGGTGCCCTAGTCATTTTTTGGTCGGATATACAGACCAAACAGAGCTGCCTCCAGGCCGAGTGGCTATCAGTCTCAGGCTTAAATGGACAGTGAGCAGTTTGGCTTAGATTCACCATATAGCTTATGGTAAAAATAAGGTTACCCATTTTAGACTTTTTCTTTTTAATTGTAGGTATATTTTCTGATTGGTACTTAAAAGGTAAACCTAAGAATGATGATCAAAGAATGTAGGATAAGCTAACAGAGGCACTGTTGTGTAGGGTTAAGTGCATAGAATCTGGAACCAGGCCATCTGGTTCCAGCTCAGCTACTTTCTGACTATGTGACCTCGGTTGAGTTACTTAACCTTTTTGTTTCTTATTTGGGAAATGGGGATAACAATATCTAACATAAAGATACCTAAGTATTGGGTTCCTGGGAGGATTAAATGAATAAATACATGTAAAAACCTTAAACGGTGGTTCAACATAGTACGTGTTCAATAAATGTCAGCTGTTACTAATCTTGGCTGGTTTTTATTTCACATTTGTCCATTAATAATTTAAGATGTCATTTCACCTTGCATGAAAATAAAATGAGTAAAAAGGGATAAGGCAGCCATACTGAAGGTAAGAAATTTTTACGTAGCATTTTTATTTCATCCTATATTCCACTTCAAAACCTGGCATTTGCCACTCTTTGTGTCTTTTCACAGCTTCTCTTAGAGGAGAGGCGCCCACTATCTAGCATGAAAACACAAGCTCTCATGTTTGATTCCAGAGGTCCATTATGCCAGAATCTCAGGTCCCATTTATCAGTATGTTTTAGCCATAAGTTTACAAATGAGGCACTTTGAGCAGTGGGTTCCTCCCCTTGATGATTCTTCATGACGTGGGTCATCGAGGATGGTGGCTGCTTTGATAAGCCTGTATGCATGTTGCCTGCTATTTCCTCCACAGCCTCTGCAGTCCTTGTCCCTGGCTGACTCGAAACTCAAGACCGAGGTCACCATCATCATTAACGCCCTGGGAAGCAATACCTCCCTGACCAAAGTGGACATCAGTGGGAATGCCATGGGAGACATGGGAGCCAAGATGCTGGCCAAAGCTCTGCAGATCAACACCAAGCTCAGGTACGTGGGCCAGGCCCTGGGCCCTGAGGTGCATGCTCATTCTAAGGAAGCCCTGCAAACGATGCCGTCCAACGAGCATCAGAGAGCTGGCTGTGCCGAGGTGGCTGAGCTTCCCAACAAGCCACCTGGGAAGAAGAGATGACAGTTTCAAGTCTTTTGTCAAAATACTGGGGAGGATGTTCCCAAATTTAGACATAGTTACTCCTCGAAGCTTTTGTCTTAAAGATTCCCACTGGGAGGTGAAATCTGATTGAGAGCCATTGCAATTTCCTTTTAATGTTCGTGTTAACACTGGCCAGTGGTGGGGAAAGGCAAGGGGCAGCAGAGGAGGGTCTGTGTCAGCGTCAAGTGAGCAGAGCTGAGAAGGCAGCAGGAGCAGCAGGAGGGCTTTTCCTGTACTTGGTATGAGGCCAGCGTCTTGTCCTCCCTCCCCACTTCTGGCCATAGAGAGACAGAAAACCCAAGGGGTACACAAGGTTCACTGGTTCAAAGGAAGTTCACACTGGGTGCTGACTGCTCTCTTCAGTGATTTCCATCCATGTGCTCCCAAGATTGGCTTTCCTTAAGAACTAGCTATGTGGTAACCACTTTCCTTTGGGACTAGCTCCGTGGTAACCATGCAGCTTCTGTCATTCAGACCTGGGTTGTCCATAGTCCAAAAGTCTTGTGAATGAAGAGTTAATTCACATTACTTCCCAAGGGCTCTGTCCTGTTCTCTTTGCTCTCCAGTGTAAGACAGAGCTTGAACCTTCTGTCTAAACTGAAGCCAAAATCCCAAACCTGCAGCAGTTTCTTTGAAGGTCAGTAATATGTAGAGAAGGTCATTGAGATTAGGAGTTAGAGATTGTGAGTCTGGGATCATCCAGACAAATGGGAGCCATTTCGTGTATCAGGTGTATTGACAAATCCTAAAGTATCTGTGAAGTATTCACATTCTGAAGGTAAAATAATACTTTTCTTCCAAAATGGGTTTTGTGTTTAAAAAGAAACAACCTCGTATTTATAGTAACTGAGTTTTTGCCAGCAGAATGAGGGGGATTCCTGACATAGCTGATCATACCATGTCAGGGCAGCATTAGAAAATATGTTGAGATCCCCTCTAGTTGTTTAGAATGGAAAAGTCTTAGTACCTAGAATTCTTTTTGTTGGACACGAGACTGCTTAGCATCTTCATATATAATTTCAGTCTCAGAAGTGAATACTAGACTACCACTGGGAGAAAAAGAAGTCAGGTTTTAGACTTTTTTGGCCTAGTAAAGCATTAATGGTTAGTGAATGCGTGTACTGTTCCTTTAAAAAAAAAATTTCATACTAGAGTAAATGTGTGGGGAAATGATCATCCTTGCTTTGTTTGAAACAAGGTTACACACCATTTTTTGCTAACTTAAAGCCATTGTACTAAAGTACCTTGACAGTGTTGCCTGTAAGATTTGTCTTCATTGAGAGACTTATTTCCTCCATTCCTAAGTGTCTGATCATTTCTGCGATTCGGTTTTTGAACAGGACTGTTATATGGGACAAGAACAACATTACTGCACAAGGTTTTCAAGATATAGCTGTTGCTATGGAAAAGTAAGTTTTCATTAGGACTTTTTTCTGAAAAAATACCAAGATGCAATGTTGTTTGTGTGATCTGTGGGGTAAAAGAAGTAGCCGTTGATGGAATCTGAAGACCAGAGTCCGAGTTAGTCTCTGCTCACAAGCCATGGGACTTGGGAAGACACGGACTTTCTTCTGGTGTGAGTTTCTGCACCTGTAACGCGAGGGCAGATGCATGTTCTGCTGGAGACCCCACACGGTTGTGAGGATTAGAGAGCACCGGGAGAGGCTGGGAGCCTGGCTTCCTCCTGTGGTTTCACAGTCTATTTCCACTGGGTCTTGCCTTTTTGTCCATTATGATAACTTTGAATCCAGTGGTAAGAAGAAAGCTGAGGCCCAGAAAATTTTAAAAAAGTGAAATTGACAGATGGCAAGCCTGGAGCTAACTTGTCTCATTCTAAAATGCTTTCTTTATGACCTTAGTAACTAGAGTCTGCAATTATTATTTATTGTCAAATTTACTTCCCAAGTAAACCAAATGAAGAAATCATAATATAAACATGGCTGGAAAAAATGCTAGAAATCTGGTTCTTTCTGAGGTGTTCAATCCTCATATTGTATTCTAAAGGTAGAAACGATCAAAGCATTGCAGATGAGAGGTTACAAAATGTGAATGGGAAATAAGAGGCCAGTAGCATGGAAGTCAGTTCCTGGAGAAGAGGAGAGGGTGTTCATTCTTTTGTGTTTTCCCAGAATTCCCTCCATGCATGAACCTGGAGCTCTCTTGTCCAGTTTAGTGCTGTGGATACAACCCTAGACCTGGAGTTAGAAGCCCTCCATTCAGTCCTCGGCTTTGTCACAAATAAGCCTATGATACTGAACAAAGCATTTTAAGTAGATTATCCCTAAGTGTCTTCCAATTCTAAATCCCATGACTCTACTATAGCCAGGAAGTTCAATTTGCTGCCGCCAGAGGCCATCACTAAACATGGGTAAGGTAGTTTGCACCATCCAGTCACCATAGCTCCCTCTCTCTAGAGCCTTCTATGACTATGGAACCACCTATAATTACTCCTCTTCACCACAAAACCTCCAAATGGAAGCATTTATTTACAGTAGCTTCATTTGAGTGCTAATGGCACAGTTGCCACCCTGATAATGTTGTAGACTGCCAGCCCCGAGTGGTCTTTGTGAGAAGCCAAGGGCACACACATACCCAGTCTTCACCATTTCCAGATTGATGGTTGGGCTCCCTGGATCATAATTTGTTATGCACGGTGTGTTCCAAGATGCCAGTGGTTCAAAACCACATTTGGTTTCAATAAACTCTACTGGTCTGTAGCATGATCAGATTTGGATGAGGGAAAGGAAATCTTCAAGGCTGTGAAAAAGACCTATTATCTCATAGTTTCAGTTCACTGGCTCTTAAACCAAACAAAAACAATTCTGCTGAAGCAAAGCTAGGGAAAAATTAAAATTATAGATAGAACGGCCTTTTCTTTGGGTTATTTTACATTAAGCCACTTTATAAGTTGGACTGGATGGAGAACATTTTTTCCCATTTGATAGTACTTATCTAGATTACTACAGCTATTAAGATGATTGTTTATCATTTCTTCATCATTAGAGCCTTATTTTAGGAAGTAGTTGTTAAGGTACTTTTTCAGTAGAAGTCATCTAAATATTCATAAAAATCACATTGTGAGTGCTGTTTGTAGCAGGGTCGGGATCAAAGGCTGGAGTGCAGATTCAGTCTGTGTTTTCCTCATACCAAGTGACTCTCTCTTGCACTCTTGTGTCTAATCAGCTGGTCAGCCATGGTGAGATAATGTGAACACAGGACTCCTGGGGGTTTCATTTGATGTCCAGAGCATGGGGGTGATCGTGTTTGCAAACTGCAGAGACCTGCAGCGATCAGGGTGTTGAGCCAGGCAGGAAACTACTGCCAGCAACTTTTCTGAAGACAATCCTTTGTCTTGGACTTGCTCATTTAAAGGAGCCCAGAGCCTGAATAGACTATCTTTGTGGATGCTAATGTAATGTCCTTGCTTTGTAAGCACAAGTTTTGTTTCGATTTTTTATTTTTCCTCTAACAGTTTGGGTTCTAGCTGTCACCATAGCTACCGTGCTGATCTGGTACATTCAGATCTCCCAGCGACTAAAGCCCAAGCAGCAGGCTGATACTGGGCTTTCTTTTAGGCTTCCTCTCAGTCCGTCATTCCAGTCCCAATTTGAACATTCCATCCTTGATATAATTGAAAACTGAAAACAAAACAAAACCACATTCCTGAAAGTTGTGTCAGTTTCGTCAGATTTCCTGAGTTGATGAGGTCCCTGTGGTGCTGCCGTGTAGACACTGGTCTGCAGTCTGGGGGCCTAAGATGTACTGATCATTCACAATTTTCTAAGACAGTCTGACAACCATCTTTTGGGATTTTAAAAGAGCGATGAGTTAAGGTAATAGGGTATTTTTAAACAAACATTATTTTCTCCTTTTTCTAGGAACTACACATTGAGATTTATGCCAATTCCTATGTATGATGCTTCTCAAGCCCTCAAGACAAACCCTGAAAAAACAGAAGAGGCTCTGCAGAAGGTATTGAAGAATCAGTAGTTTAATTGTAATAAATTCACATTCAAATTGAATTATGTTCATGATACTTCTGGACATACGAACAGTACTTTGTATTTTACAAAGCTTTTTCACATTACCTCATATTCTTAGGATCATGACTGGCATAATGCATAAATGGGGAAGGAATAACATTAAACTGAACCTTGTCATGGAATTTAAGTGGAATAGAGTAACATCCTTATGACATCAACATGCCAGAGCTTAAGCATAGATGACTTCCTGTTACCCTTTTGAGAACTGTAGACCTGAATGTCACCTTGTTCAACCTCCCTCCTTCATCCTCAACAGACAGAACCTTCCCTCTCTTCCTCATCAAAAAATTTAAGTTATTACTGTGATCTTCCTTCACGTTTGTCTGTGGATATGTCTAAATCCAGACTCATTCCCACATCCTTTCTGGCAAACCCAGAGGATGAAGGGTGCATCCCCCTTCAGAGTCCAGCCACCATGGTGCCTTGACCCCACCATCCTCTGCCCTGTGCTGGAAGCTTGCCCCATTCCCTTGCTCTCCTGTGTCTTTTTCCTTCTCTTTCTATGGTTATGGTTACCTTTCTCTCCATTTTTAGATATGTTCAAATATTTCCTATTCGTAGAAGCCTACTTCACCTTGACTATTTGTCATTGGGGAAAACTTTTTTCCCCTCTTTGTGCTCTCTCCTTGGTGATACAACCCTCCATGCTGTCTCCCAAGCTTGGCTTTCCTTCCTCATGCCTTCCTCAGTCAGTCAGTCACCACAGTTACAGATTCTAGAGCATAAATTTCTTCATTTGCTCTCCTCCCTCTATTTCTATGAAAGATTCCTTCGTTCATACCTCAGCACTCTCACCAGGATTATTGTCGCATTTGCCTCCTCTTATCTATTTTTCATATTGCAGTCAAAACTTGCCATCTAATTTCATGATGAATTTGAATGGACTAAAACCTCTAATCCACCCATTCCTAGTGGTTTTTGGGAGAAAGCCTGACCTCCTTAACATGGCATGAAATTTTGCCCAGAATTGGCCTCCTATTCCCCTCCAGCTTCATGTTCTACCAACCATGATGCTTTGTTATGCTCAACCTCTTAGAACATGTTAGAAATACAAATTCTTGGGCCTCAGAAACTGGACTGGGACTCAGCAGTCTGTGTTTTCACAAACTCTCCTGGTGATTATGAAGTTTGAGAATCACTACTCTAATTTAGATGGTACTCATGCTTTCCCCACTATCTTGCATGTCCGTGAGATTGAAATTAAGTGTCAGCTCATCCAGGAAGATGTCTCAGAGTCCCCTTTCCCCACTAGGTAGATTGTCTTCTCATAATTTCCTCTGTCACTGGCCTTGTGACATTGTTTTTAGCTACCTGCCTCCATATGTTTTTCTCCCAGTGACTGTGAACTCCTCAAAGGCAGTGTCTGTGTATTTTTCTTTTTTTTTTATTCTCGGTAGCTGGCATAGTGTCCTGGCATGCATGCCAGGATGCTCCTTAAACATTTGTTGAAAAAAAAAGAATAAGATTGGGAGTGGAGAGGAGAGAAAGCTGAGGTGTGGCAAAAAAATCATCCAAGATTTGGATCAAAAGATTTGACTATATCAAACTTGGCCTAGCTTTGTAATTTCAATAAGTTAGTTAATTTTTCTGTATTTTAGTGTCTTCATCTATATAAATAAGGAAAATAAAGCTATATGATAATTATGTTTAGCAGACACTTAACATCTAATTTTTGCTTGGTGCCTGACACTACTTTAAATGCTTAACATAAATTAATACATGTACTATTTAAAATAAACCCATGAGATAGGTTATATTATATCCTCATTTTACAGATAAGAACACTGAAGGGCAGGGAGACAGTAATTTGCCTAAGGTGGCAACAAGGTAGTATATGTGAAAAGCAATTTGTAGACCATAAAGCAACATACAAATGCTGGATCCTAAAGGATATTAACTTATAACAAAAGACGTACTTTTTTTAACTTGATAGTATGTTTTCCTTAATATATCCAGAATATTATTTCAAGATGTAATCAATATAAAAATTAATGAGATATTTTGTTTTTTATACTGTTATAAATTTGGTGTTATTTTTTAATACTTTTTTTATTTTTCAAATACAGTTGGCATACAATATTATATTAGTTTTACACCATGGTGGTTAGACATTTATATAACTTACAAAGTGATGAACCCAAAATCTAATACCCATCTGACACCATACATAATTATTACAATATTATTGATTATATTCCTTATGCTATAGTTTACATCCCCATGGCTATTTTATGACTACCAATTTGAACTTCTTAATCTCTTCTCCTTTTCCACCGCCCCCCCAACCCTTTTCCCATTTGGCAGCCATCAAAATGGTCTCTGTATCTATGTTTGTTTCTGTTTTGTTCGATCATTTATGTTGTTCTTTAGATTCCGCATGTAACTGAAATCTTATGGCATTTGTCTTTCTCTGTCTGACTTACTCCACTCAGCATGATACCCTCTAAGTCCATCTCTGTTGTTGCAGATGACAAGATTTCATTCTTTTGTTATGGCTGAGTAATATTCCATTGTTTATGTGTACTACCTCTTCTTTGTCCATTCGTTCATTGGTAGACACCAGGTTGCTTCCATATCTTGGTTGTTTGCACGTCAGTGGGAGTGATTGACCCTCAGGTTGATTGGTTGTGAGGACTGACTCGTGAGGGGCTGGCTCTATGGAGCTGAATTCACTTTAGCAGGACTCTGGTGTCTGCCCAGTCTGCCCTTTGGGTGTATTATCCTCAGATGCAGCCCCGGGTGGTGCTCCAGTCTTGTCCAAAGTTGGCCACTGGGTGTGCTTCCTGCGGGACTTCCTGCGAGGGCCCCGCCACAGGCTAAGTTCAGCTGAAGCCTGTGCCCTTCCCAGGATCACCTCGCATGAGCCACCAAACAATTCATAGGTGGCCACTACCCACACTGGGCTTAGAGACGCCTAGAGAGGCCAAACCATGACTTGAGGTCGGCTGCCACTTGTGTCAGGCTGCTCAGAAAGAAGTAAGGGGCATACCAAGGCCAGATGCTGCTTGTTTAGATTTTGTGAACCTTTGAGAGATTTTAAGAAAGTCCACAGCACAAGCCAAGACAGGTCGTTTGTATAGAAAAGCTTCTAAAAGTGTTTGTATAGAAAAGCCTCCAGAAGTGGGACTGCAAGTTGGATGGGGCAGGGTCTCAGGGAATCTCCAGGACTGGGCAACCAGTGTTAGCCAGGTTCATGGAGAGATTCACATGGAGTCAGCCTGCGTCTGCATGCCTAGAGGTATGGACAGCTCAACAAAGGAACAATGACTTCCACCAGGACTTCTGTGTGGGAGAAAGCTGTCCCTTCAGCCCTCACCCTGAAGCCAGACCATTCATTTCGTCCCAGTATGCCCCTGGTACCTTTCAAGCTGTTGCCCCAGTGCTGGAGCTAAAAGCAAGTGAGTCCCTCAGCAAATAAGTCTGTGTGTAAGCCCTTTAAGAGAAATGTCTATCTCTCTAGTTGCCTTCTGTCTCACTCAGCCACAGTCTTCTCTGGTTTTCACAGCAAAGAGTCATGGAGACTCTTCTCGGCACTTGAACCCTGGGCTGGAGAGCTGGTATGGGGTTGGGACCCCCTCACTCCTTGGGGGGCTCCTCCACAGCTGAGATATTGCTCCCAATCTTTAACCACCACACGTGGCAATGTGACCAGGCCATTCCATGTCTCCTCCCTTCCTACCAGTCTCAAGGTAGCTTCTTCTGTCCTTAGTTGTAGGACTTCATTCAGTTCAGCTAGACTTCAGGTGATTCTCAGTGATGGTTGTTCTGTAGTTGTAATTTTGATGTCATGAGAAGAGGCAAACACAGTGTTTACCTACTCCACCAGCTTGACCAGGATCTAGAACATATATTCTTGACAAGCCAGGTTTCTGGTTTCAGATTTGACTTGTAAAGAGTGTGGAAGTCATCATTCTCATCTTCATAAGAAAAAAAGCTGAGTAAACAGAAAAATCAATGATTGTTTTTATATGCATCAGAGAATTGAGGTTACAAAGCAAACTCACCCTGGACAGGAACACAGAGAATCACAGTGAGTCAAAGCCAAGATCAGGGGCAGGATGAACTGCTGGAGGCTTAATGTGAACAACATAGGTTAAAAGCTGAAAACAGATAGGGGCCCAGTCTTAAGGAGGCCCTGACCCTCTCATGTGTTTTACCTCCAGGAGTTCCACCAGGTTATCACATTAAAGATTGTAGAAAAATCCCTTCATGCTTCTGGCAGGAGGAAGGGAAAAAATAACTGGTTTGAAATATACACAGAGCTTTCCGTCCTCCATAACAGAGGCCTACCATCCAGGTTATCTACTCTGCCAGAGCCTTGTCTGCCCTGGGAAAAGACAGCTGGACAACCTCAGCCCCCACTAACCTTCCTGTTTTACGTAAGAGAAAGTGGTAAAAAGGCCAAGAAACACTTCTGAAGGTCACAACCCAGGGACTTAGCCCCACTAATAAAAACTAAATTTAATCAAAAGATTATAGGATGATTCCCTTCCCGAACACCTGACCACCACATCTAGTATAATAATATGGATTACAACTGAGCAACCTGCAAGGCACTCTATTTAAGGAGTTTCTAGGGAAACCACAGAACAACAGGGGAGACAAACACAAGCACACTGAAAAAAATTAAAGTTTCTAGCACCTACAGCTTCAGCAAACATTCAACAATCTGGCTTCTAGCTAGATTAGCATAAAACCTCACACTAAAAGCTTGATCATCTCAATTTCCTATTACCAGGTACATCATATCTGGCTTTCAACAAAAAATTACAAGGCATGCTAAAAGGCAAGAAAAAACTCACTGAGAAGAGAAAAAGCAAACATCAGAACCAGACTCAGATGTGACACAGATTTTGGAATTATGATACAGAATTTAAAATGACTATGATTAATATGTTCTCTAATGAACAAGTAAAATGAAATCAAGAACAGATAGATAATACAAGCAGAGAGATAGAAACTCTAAGAAAAAATTAAAAGGAAATGTCTAGAGATCAAAAAACACTTAACAAAAATGAAAAATGCCTTTTATGAGTTCATCAATAAACTGGGCACAGCCAAAGAAAGAACCATTGAATTGAAGATGTGTCATTAGCTACTTCCCAAACCAAAATGCAAAGAGGAAAAAAAAATAGGAGAAAAAAACAACAGAATATCCCAGAACTGTGGGACAATTACAGAAGATTAAACAGCCATGCAATTGGAATACCAGAAGGAGAAGAAAGGGAAAGGAACAGAAGAAGTATCTGACATAATAGTGGCAGAGAATTTTCCAAAATATAGACACCAAACTACAGATCCAGGAATTTCAGAGAACAGTCTGCACGTAGTCATATTCAAACTGCAGAAAAACAAAGACAAGGAGAAAATCTTGAAAGAAGCCAGAAGAAAAAAAGCACCTTACCTATCGAGAAATATAGACAAAAATCACATCAGACATTTAGTCAGAAATCACATAAGCAAAAAGAGAGTGGACTACAGTATTTAATGTTGAAAGAAAAAAAAAAAACCTAGCAGCCTAGAATTCTGTATCTGGTAAAAATTTCTTTCAAAAGTAAAGAAATGAAGACTTTCTAAGATGGCAGTGTTACAAGGGATAGGAGGGAGAAATTGTCAGAACTCTGTTATAAGGGACCCGTACTGCTTGTGAAATAGTATAGTGTTATTTGAAAGTGGGCATGGATTAGTTATAAATGTACATTGCTAACACTAGGGCTAAAAAACTTAAAACCACTTAAAAAACTTAAAAATAAGTATAATTGATATGTGCTAATAGAAATGAAAAATGCAATCATACTATAGTTAAAATCAGAGAAGGCAGATAAAGAGACAAAGAAGAAAAGAGTAAATGCAACAAATAGAAAATAGTTACCAATGTGGTAGATATTAATCCAACTCTAGCAAGGCATGTTTTACAGGTCAGGAAACTAAAAGTAGATCCATAAAGTGGGACTAAGGGCAAAGGAGGATCCCAATATGTTAATTTTAAAATTTATGGTTTTTAATGAAAAAAAATTGGTGAAGTTAAAGCTCATCTTTATTGTTTTTTTTTTATCCTGTAATATTTACTATGCTTTTATATACTCATCTTCATTTTAATAGAACTCTATCCTCTAGAAGAAATGTGGCTCTTTAATTTTACTCTACTGAAGAACAATGTTGTAATTCTATACTCAACCTTTATAAATTTTTTTTAAACACAAGATTTCTTTATTAAAACAGGGATTTTGCCTCTTGTGCTGCTGTTGTTTTCAGCAGTGAGACTGGAGATGTCTGACTAGCTCTAGACTGTCCCCCAGGTAGCCCTGTGCGGCCCTGGGTCCCACAAAATGATCATGACAGCCTTGGCCCTTCCCTTACCATCTGACCGGAGTCAGGCCCTCTGTCTTTAGTCCCTAGGAGGTGAGGTCTCTGTCCCTGGTCTGGAATAATGCACGGAAGGAGAGTTTACCCTGTTGATCCAAGATGCAACCACTTTTAGCAGTGATGTGTACATGACTGATATTAAAGGCAATCAAACACTGCTATTCTTCTTTTCCCTTGTACCGGCTTTTAGAAAGAAACTTAGAATTTTATCTTCCAAAAAGTTCCCTTCAGGCTTAGTCTGTGCAGCACCATTAGTACACTTGGGGAACGTCTAGAAATGCATGGGCCAGCCTTGGGCATCACCAGTGTGTGAGCTGAACCTCATGGGTAAACAGTCTGCTCCGAGAACTGGCCCACAGACAGTGCTTCCCAAGGCCAAATATAAAAGAACAAATAACAGAACAGAAGCACCAAGGCTGGTGGTGATGTACATCTACCACATTTCAGGCAAGAATCTTTTTAGCAAAAAAATTTTACTTTGATGGCAATGTCACCTTGGAAAGAGGTGACTTCTTGGAGAGCAGCAAGAGAAAACTAATGTACTCTAATGTCATGGTATCAATGTGTCACTTTCATGATATTTCATTTCAGGGATCTTTTCGTTTTTATAATTTCTTCATTTCTGTTTAGTAAAAAGGTAGATTTTGTTCTGCTTTATAGTTTCCAGGGATGATAGTAATTATAATCGGTATTAACTAGTAGTCATTTTTGCATAAGGAAAGTGAAAATGAAAATGTAATCATACCAAGAGCTTCCCAATTATTAGAAGTTCTTATAAGACCAGGGAACCATAGTGGTAAATTAAAAGCCCAATGATTAGGTGATGTTATTAGAAACAAACAAAAACAACAACTGAAAAAAAAATGGATGGCACAATTACCCATCTCCAATTACTCTTTAAAATACGTCTTTCTAGGTATCAATCATTCCCAATAGCTAATCCTACGTCTTTATTCAATATGTATCCATTGCATATTGTTCTTCTTAAATGCTTTATTTCAATCTAGTTATCATTTGTACTTTTGAATTTTTCATAGGAGATTGTTTAAAAATACAAATAGTCAATCAACTTCAAGATTTCTCATTTTCTGTGGAAATCCATTTTTTTATTTTCTGTATTTGCTAAAATCAGTTCCATTTACAAGAAAGTATGAAAACCAGGTGAATTAATGAAACTAATATGTCTTCGAGTTTTACCAGCCCGTATTCTTCAAATGCTGTATCTATTTTCTCTTTTATTTTTTCCTTAAGGAGTTTTCTAAGTGCTGGTGGATTCTACCACTTGCTGCGAGGTTCAGAGTATCATCCATACCCCTTGGGGACATTCATTAACTTCTCAACTGTTTAGTGGTTAAAAATTTATGAGAGAGAAAGAACTGAGATTGTGTGCAGGAGAGTGATGAAAAGTTGCTGTGGGGTCTCCAGCCTTACAGGCAATTAAACACTTCCTTGTCTTTGTTCACTAGAGTCACATATAAATTACTACAGTTACCTGCTAGTTAACTTTCTAACTAAAAACACCAATAATGCTACACAGTGATTGCCAGTTTCCCCATCTCATATGTTTTATGGGGTCAAGGTACTTATAGGATGTGCGAATTAGTGCTTTGGTTTTAAGTTCAGCGACTGGCTTTTCACTTATAACTTTACTCTCTGCTGAGTCAAAATGTGTTCTTGAGAGAAACATGTGCTTAATTTCCAGATAGAAAACTATCTGCTCCGGAATCATGAGACTAGAAAGTACCTTCAAGAGCAGGCCTACCGCCTCCAGCAAGGCATCGTCACCAGTACCACACAGCAGGTAAGAGGGCACGTTCTGTTTCCACACACTCTCAACTGACCTTTCTAAGAGCATAGCATGAAGGACTTGTTATTTGACTCATTCCTAGTGGGACAATAAGAAATGTTTTCTGAAAATGACAAATGTAAGTAGAGTTTGGGGGACTATGTAGAGCAAGGCTAATTCTAATGCTAAATATGCACTTTTAATTGTTGATGATTTTATATCTTAAGATTGTCAGTAAGGTATATTTTAGATTTTCTTACGAACATTAAGAACCCATGATTGCAGATGATAAAATTGGAGAGTCATCACGCTGCTATCTTGGAGACATTCTGTTCCTTTCTCTCTGCTCCCTCACATATCACGAGTAAGAAACAAATTCCCAGATTCTTCTGAATAATGAAGAATTTGTTGAGTATTAATTAAAACTTAAGTGCTGAAGAGAAACCGAAGTACTTTTCTCTTCTCTCTACCCAACTTTAGAGAGGAAAAGAGAATTATAATGATTTTTAAAGTGTGGAATATTTCCTCCAAAAATTTCAACCAAACCCAAGGATCATAAAGTATTTGAGGAAAACTCATAGCATATGTAAAAGAAAGAGCAACATAAACCAAAGAACTGAGGTCAAATAATTCTGAGTATAGCAGAGGACTTTTTTTAAAAAAAAAATTGTAATTATTAAGTTAGTGGAACTTGAGAAAATATTATGTCCATAAAATTATAATAGGCTGCTATGGAAAGGAATAGTCACAGCATAGGAAACAATGTTTAGCGATAAAAAATATACTGTGATATAGAATTAAACTGCTAGGGTACAAATTAAGCTATTCCTCTAGAAGAAAAAGTCGAAGAAATCTTTATTGCATAGTAAAAAGAGAGATGAAAAAAAAGTCAAAATGGTGAATAGATTCAAAATGGCCAACAGCTTTCTATTAAGAACTTCAAAATTTAAAAAGATGATAAAAAAAAATTTAAACATGTGAAAATGATAGAAAACCATTTCAAACGAGTCTTGGTGTTGATATGACCCACTGAAATTGATCAAAATGGGCAAAAGACCCACCTAGATATATCCTGGTCAGAACATCTAGACTAAAGAAAAGAATCTTCATAGCATTCCAAAGAGAATAAACGGGCAGTCTTACAAAGAAACTAGAACCAATTCTTAACGTCAGTCTCAGTTACTAGAAGCAAATGAGCCAATTAATGTCATTGAAGTTCAGTGGGGGATTTATTTTTGGACCAAGAATTCTATACCTAGCTATTTTATCAGTAGACGTGAGAACAGAATAAAGATATTTTCAGAAATAGACCCAGAAATTTCACCCCCAATATTCCATACAAAATTTTTTTTTGAAGAGTTTCTCTAGCATAACAAAGAAAAAGAAGAAAGTATACAATATGAAGTTTAAATAAAAAACTAGAAAAAATAAAATCATAAAAGTTATAAAAGCTGAACTAAAGCTTTTAAAAATTGTCGTTTTGGGACAATTTGTTTTGAGCTGCAGGATTAAAAGACATAGAATTCATTTCTTTCTCTAAGGATCCCGTAATCATAATTCTACAACTTCATTTTAATGGGTTTAAAATTTTAATATGAACTTACACAAAAAGGGGAAACCTAATTATTGTTACATAAAAATGTAAATGTTGGAAATCTTAATTTAAAAGTAATGAACTAAGTAAAATAGGGATGAAGAGGGAGAAAGGTGAGTGTAAATATGCTAAATTTTAAGTTTTTATTTCATTCAATCAACTGCTATTTTCTATAATTTATGCATCAAAAATATAAAAACTCTGCTATTTAAATTGGAAATGGAAGCCACCAAAGAAATAAAAAAGCAGAAAGTCATAAGTGTTTATTTCATCACATTGAAAGGAAATGACTGGTACGGAAAGTAATTTGAGACCATCTTGTGTGCTTTGCACTATTTTCTCACCTTGGGCAGATGCCATTTTAATTTTTTTTTTTTGTTTTTTCTTAAGAGAATTAAAAGTGTTCATAATAAAAGCATCATATGTAATATTCCAAGTAGGTAAAATTACACAGATGACCATGTGGACATGCATAGAGATTTGTGAAAGGGTGCACATCAAAATGCATATCTGTGCAGGTGATGCAGTTTTACTTCACAATATTTGAAGACAATATAGTCAACATGTGTTATTTATATAAACAGAAAGCAATAGGTGCTGGGAAAAATAATTATGAATACTAGTGAAGTAACAGGGAGTTTTGAGAAAGAAAACATGGTTTTGACCGTATCAGTGCCTTAAAATTTTAATTTTTTTGTCCTGCAAGGGACTAATATTAGCTTAGTGCTTTACGGTTTCCTGTTATTTCCTGGTTTTAGTGTTTAACATTAAAAGCAGTGAGAGTGCTAAAATCTTATGTTGAACTTTTGCCTTGGGTTCCTTTATGAGTTCCCATAATGCAAGCTTTTCTTAGTACTATTTCCTTCCAACTTTTTTCCTCATTCATAGGGAATTTTGCCCATCCCCCCAAAATTACTGCAGCAACCTTTAATGCTGTTTCTTAAAAGCATGTTACGTCTTCTTAATCAGGAGGAAATTATACACAGGAGGCGGATGTTTAATTCTGCATGGGTGGCGCCATTCTGAATTAAGTCATTATGTAGTAGGTATAGTGCCACCTTTTCACTTTGGGGATTTCTCAGGATATTATGATTAGCAGTTTTTACAGTTTAATAGTTTCAGTCGCTTAAGGAGAATTTTATCTCCTTTTTATTGAAACTTCTTATTAAAGTTCCCAGAAATCTGAATACGAAAAGAATAAACCCTCCATTACTAATGTCCTTGTCAACCACCTAGCCAGTCCTCATCCCAGGTGACTCCAAAAGGATTAAAATAGCTTTTAATGAAACATTGAATCTCATGACTGTTCATATATTTATTTGTCTGTCTTATTTCTTGATTTAGGAAAGACCTTTGTAAGATTCAACACTCCATCTCTGCTTTTGATCTCTTCTTTTCCATCTTAAAGCCCTTTTAATCAAGTGTAAGCAAACTCTTTCTGTAAAAAAACAATAGTAAATACTTTAGGCTTTGCAGCCAGTGTGGTCTCTGTTGCAACTACTCAACTGTGAGTTTGTAGCTGAAGCAGCTATAGACAGTGTGTATCTGAATGAGTGTGGCTGTTCCAACAAAACTTTATTTGTAAAAATGGGCCCAGAGTGGCTTGTAGTTTGCCAGCCTATCTGCTTTGAAGTCTTCTTACCCTTTAAAAAAAAAAAGACAATTTTATTCCCTAGAGCTGTTTACTCAGCATTTTCTCTTTCCTTCCTTTCACGTGCAGATTTTTATGCTCGCTTTCATGACTTTTTTGCCACCCTCTCAATTTTGTAATCTTTCTAAATGTGACCTCTGCCCCATCTGTCTACTGAAATGGCTCTCTTTGGTCTCCTGGTCACCAGGTCCAGAGGCCATTCTCCCTCTTCTTCTTCCTAGGAAAGGAGAGGGCAGTATAGTGTAGAAGTTAGGAACTTGGGCTCTCGGGTCAGATGACCAGATTTAAGTACAGTCTCTGCTGTTCCCTGTCCCTGTGAATTTACTGACCTCTTAAGCCTTGATTTCTTCATCTGTAAAATGGAGATGACTGAGAGGTGCTATGAGGGTTAAATGAAATAATGCATGCAAACTTGACTCCTCAACAGTAAACATTAATGTTCGTTGCTGCTATTATTTTATTATCATGATTCATCATCATTATTATAAACCACCGCATCTTCCTTAAGACTCCTCGGTTCACTTTACAATGCGCCATTCTGAATATCTTTCCACTGTCCCTTTGTCTCATCTGTCTCTTTTCTACACAACTCTTTCTCCCTCATCTTCCAAATGCAGCCATTTTTCTAAGTTTTGCACTTGGTGCTTTTTTCCTTTGGCTATTTCATCTACTTCTACCAATTTAACTCTCTCAGCTGTGGATGACTCCTGGGTCTCTCCCCTCGGTAACTTTTTTTTTCCAGAAAGTCCCGTCTTTTCAACTACCTGTTCAGCATCTACACCCAGATGGCCCCCTGAGATGTAAGGGTCACTAAGACCAAACTAATCCCCTGGAACTCCTGATTCGGTCATTTTTCTCAGTGACATCGTCATTCACCGTGAACCTGTGGAGTTGTCTTGGACGACTCATCTGCTTTCCTTATCCAGTGGTTGTCATGTCGTCCCCATTTACCATCGAAGTATCTTTTGCAGCTGTTCTGTTCTTTCCATTTCTGCTGCCAGCCCTCTTACTAAGGTTGCTTGTTAACTCCTTCCTACCTCTTCTTTTACCACTATGACAAGAACTAGTTTATCCATCTTATGTGTCTCCTTTGTATCAGTCAGAGAAGTTGAGTCACAATGAGTGTTATGGGGGAGGGGACTTTTAGGCCCTTACAGCTGTAGGAGGAGCTGGGAACACACACCCTGTGCCTTGTACCCTGAGCAGACTCTGTGGTTTGTGTCTGAGTCTCCCACCATCTTGCCTTAACCTAACATTCCAATCTGATTGCTCACAACCAGGTTCCTCTGTCCCTAATCAGGAAATAGAAGTCACAAGTATCTGCATGTGCCACTGCTTATGTTCATTCTTTTGCTTAAAGATCCCTTTTTTCAATCCATTGAAATCTTTCAGGACCCAGTTCAAAAGCTACCTTCAGTCTCAACTAGATGTGATCTCTCCTTGGCTGAAATCTTTTAGAACTTTCTATCATTCATTTATTCATTGAATAAACACTTACAAAATGGTCCATCATATGGCAGGCACTATTGTAGGCTATGGAACTTTGGCAGTGAACAAAATAAAATGTGCATGTTCTTGTGGCTATTAGATTATATAGCACTTTAAATCTTGTGTTACTCTTAATTTTGACTATTTCTTTCCTCTTCTACGTTTTTAAGTTGCTTGGTGGCAAGGGGTGTGTCTTATTCAGGACTATATCCCATGCAATGCTAGGTGTTCAATGTATTTCTCTTGAATTGAATAAAGAAATAGACATGGAGGAAGATAAAGTTTTCCACAAATAAACTATTTGCTGGAACCGAAGATCATTGTAACAAGAGAAACCAAAGACTGCATTTGTTGCTAATAGTTCTGAATTGCGCTCTTGGGTTCTACAGCCCATTATATTCAAAAAAGCCTAAGTTGTCATTAGCAAGTGTAATATGATGAGTTGGGGTGTGATTTAGTTGCCGAAGAAGCCAATTTGACTTGTACCCATTAATAGAAGTGTACTTTCTGCGGTAAGAAATGTGATAGCCCTGTTCAGCCCACCAGTCCACTCCTCCGGAGTTAGTCTGTTTTATCAGGGGGGGTGTATTTCATGAGGATCATAGATGGAAGAGAGCATTCAGAGAAGTAACCTGGGGTGGGGGAAGGTGCAGGGACCACAGAACTGTATCACAGGAATGGTAAAAAGATCTGGGAATGTTAAGCCTGAAGAAAAGAAGATTACAGAAGAAAAGATAGCTATGTTCCAACCTGTGCAAGACCAACACATGGACAAGAGCTGGCGATTGTTCAGGGAGTTCTCAGGGGAAGTCACAGACCTGCAGGAAGGATGTGAGAAGACAGGTTAGGACTCAAAATAAAGAAGACCATGTCTAGGAATGACAGAGCACATTTCCTTGGAGGGAAGTGGGCTTCTCAAACTATAGCAGTTAACAACTTTTCTGGGTTGCTTTAGAAAACCAGGGCACCAAATGATTAGGGAGGTTAAACCAAAGAGCAAAGAGCAGTCATCCGCCCTGAGGTCTCCTGATGGGATAACCCAAGAGATGACAGTCTTTCAGATTGCAATTTCCTTTATTTTTCACATTTGGGTAACTTAGGGGCTTGAATTATTAACAGATAGCCAAAGCCCTTGATTTCCTTTTTTCAGAAATTTCACTTGCCTTCTGTGTAATCATTCTTAAATAGTTTAACTTTTCTGGGCCTCGAGCTCTTTAGTTGTAAAGTCTGAATGTGATCTCTTGGGCTGTGCTAACCTTTAGCAAGTGCATGTTCAGAAGAATCTTTGAGATTTGTGGTATTTTCTGTCTTACTTGAAGAACTAGATTTTTGTTTCATTTGGATATGATTTTTGAAAGTTTCATTTAAAGATCACTCAAAGTTCTTTTAAGACCCCTCTTCTTGGTGAATGCTTCATGGCACACATTGCAGGGGGCTTCTCGGTCTCTCATGATTATTAAAGATGATAAGTTTATAATGCCACATCTACACACCTCTCAAATGAGTCTTTTGTGTCCTCAGATGTATATCAGTTTCTTTCCTAGTATGTTGTTAATTTTTTTTTCCTCTTGAAATTAGATAGTCATTCTTGGTAAGATATGAATTATTGATGACCATTTTTGCTTTGGGAAGCACAGATCAATACAATAGTTAGATGAGTTAGAATTTATATCAATTAAGAAGATTTGAAAAAACATAGAGTTAGGTCTCTGCAGGGCATTGAGTAAATGCAGAAAGGTAAGACATGATCCCTGCCCAGGAGCTTGGATTGCAGTGAGAGGGAGAATACGGTATGAGAAGGCTTATTCATATAACTTCTCTTTCCTGTGAGGAGCTCCATCTAGTTCACTTATGTAGCCTCAATGCATTTTATAGTAATAAGAGCTGCTCTGCATATACATTAACATTAGCATTACTGGCCTTTTGTCAAGAGAGTAGGCACTTTGAGTGGTGTTATTTTACTGGATTGTTTTTATAACACACTAGGAGATTATAAGGTAAGTGTTATGAGCCTAATTTCATAAAAGACAAAGGCAAGAGAGGTGGTGATACAGCAGCAAGCAGACATGGGCTTTGTAGTGAAAGTGCAACTCTTCTGAGCAGTGTAGTAGTTTCTATTTTTGTAGAATTTATGGGGGAAGGAGGGCTGACTCTGGCTTCCTATAATTATATCAGATAATTCAAAATAAGTAGACACATGTGAATTTAAATAAGAAATATCGTTAGACTATCATCTCTGCCAAAGTGATCAGGTGGGATGGGACTCTTGATATATAAGGTCTCTGGCGAACTAATAATTTCTTAAGAACATGAAATAGATAACTTGCAGCTCTGATCAAAATGTTGGAGAAACTTTTTAAACTGTGGTTATCTTTTTCTTTAGACTTCTTAGCTTTCTTCCTGCTTCTCTCTGTGAATACAAATATAAAAGCATAATACTTTTCTGTACTAATTTTTGTCTCCAGTAGTGATCTACCACTTCCCTTTGGGTTTTATGTTTAAATCCATGGAACAACTTAAAATGATTCATGTGTAATTAACCAGGGAGAGGTAGCTTAATGGAATAGAAACGAAATGTTATTAACTTTATTATTACCTATGTTACTATAATAAAACCTTAACTTGCCCCCCCCTTTTTTAGTGGCTCTTAATATATTGAAAACTACCTGATATAATTGAATTAATTTAGAAAAACATATTAATTTCCAGGGATGTTCTGATTTCCAAGATACTGAGACTAACTGGCTATGGGCATCATTTCGTAGTCATCTCTACAGCCTCAGAATGGCACATTTTATGTCTGTGTCTCCTCTAGTACCTAGCATTCTGTTTGACACTTAGAAGGTAGGCAATAAAAATTAATGAAGGACAGTTACTATTTAGCAAAATGTCACTGAGTAGCTACGAGATTCTGAGTCATCAAGAAGGGTTCACTTTTGTTCTGCGTGCTATATTTCCTAAG
This sequence comes from Pteropus alecto, assembly GCF_000325575.1. Lineage (NCBI taxonomy): Eukaryota > Metazoa > Chordata > Mammalia > Chiroptera > Pteropodidae > Pteropus > Pteropus alecto. The sequence goes on along the minus strand of NW_006442103.1, from coordinate 497,434 downwards.
GCAGGAAAGGGGACCAAAATTTCTTCAGTGCTTTTCTGGAGTTAATGTTGCCAAAGGTTTTTTATATGAATAGATAAATTAATAATGGGCTATAAGCTGCCTTCTCAATGATTTTAGTTAGAAGTTTTCGTACTCATTCATTCTGTGTTTCCTTCTATCTGAATATCGGCTGTGCTCGTCGGAACACTTGCTGTCATTTTCATGGTGTGGAGCAGATGATTGACAGAATATGTGTGAAAGTACAAGATCATCTCAACTCCTTGCGAAACTGTGGGGGAGATGCTGTCCAGGAAGATTTAAAATTGGCAGAAAGGCTCATGCGTGATGCTAAGAACTCTAAAACAGTGAGTTTCACTTTGGGCTACGTGAGCATCTTATATAATAAAAATGTTTTTTAAATTCAGTTTTAGAAACTAGTTCCAACTTTGTATACCTTTCTACCCAGTTCCAAGTTTGCTAACAAGTGGCAAAGTGAACCGAATTAATCTTTGCCTCCTCTCCGTACCTGTACTAATTACCAGTAATCAAATGTAGACTAAAAGGCGGAGGGCTGATGTGATTTACAAAGGACGTAGTCAGGTCCCTAGTAACTGAGAGATAGTTGTACTTTAACTGAGTAAAACCCATTTAATGTTATTCTGTTTGCAAGCTGATCTCATGACACTCCCATCTGTCACCTCTAAAAAGAAGTTTCTCTAAATTAGAATTTGGTTCCCAAAGTATGCCTTGCTAGAGAAAGGACTAACTGGGATCTGGTCCTGGCTAGAAACACACACTCCATGAATGTTTTGAGTGGGAGGAACCTTGGCAAAAGTCAGATACTTTCATGCCCTAGATGAGGACATTAAGACACAAAGGTGTAATACAGCATTCCTATGGTTTCAAAGCTGGACCTTAGTTTACTAATCTGTGTAAAGGAACTTTGGTCAAGAATAGATCATCTGTAATAATATTTCTCCACCCTTTTTACTAACTCTGCTAGGACTTTGGTGCTTATTTAAATATTTCTTTAATTATGGAGAGGCGTCTTTTATTTTTCTTACAGTTGTTACCAAATTTATACCATGTTGGTGGTGCGTCTTGGGCAGGAGCCGGCGGCTCACTATCCAGTCCAATTCAGGAGACCCTGGAATCAATGGCCGGAGAAGTTACAAGAGTCGTGGATGAACAGCTAAAGGTTTGCATTCTGTTATTTTGGAAAATGACATTTTTGTGATTTAACTATGTATGATAACCTTTCATACCATAGCTGCCTATATTTTATAGATTTGTGTGTGTGTCTATACACGTACCTACACACACATGCACATGTAGTAAAAATTGAGTACCGTGTCTTTTCCAGCTTCATTTATAAATTTTGGAGTAACTTCTTACATAATGAGATCAAATAAAACCCATGAAATTCAATTTTATTTTTGATGGTAAATCTCTCAATGTAATTAGCATGACAGGTTGCCACTGATAAGAGAATGATTGATTTCTATTATAGATCAGAAAAAGAAGTCTGCTCTAGGAAAAAATATCTTCTTTTACTACATTTGATTTAGAAAATGGGAAAGATGGCAGGAACTGTGCTTATAATTCTAGACGCTGCTTATATGAACAGTCTGTCATATAAACAGGAGCTGTAAGGAGCTGGCCCAGACAGGAAAAGGATTTAGAATGAACTTACAAAGCACCCACAGTAGCAGAGATTTATCTGTAGGCTCCTGGCTGAAAAAAAGTCTCTGAAATTTAAGTGAGTAGAGTTACCTAAAACCAGCTTTTTCTTAAGGTAACTCCAAAAACCAGTTACACCAGAGAAATGTCGCTTTCAGAAAATTTTCATCGTTTCCAGTCTGCTTATTCAAAGATGCCTTAAAAAAAAAACTGTCTAAATTTCTATAATTATCAGCTGTTTTCTGACACCACATCGCTGCAGCTCATAGAGATTTGATGTGCAACTCAGTGATATCTTTGCAACAGTCTCATTATTCTGTAAATTAAATTAATGAGGGAGAAAATATTGTGGATTATTTAGGAGTTTAATCCCCTGTCTTCCTATGCATATAATAGAGATTCTGTGTGCCATTTTTATTTTATTTAACCGTGGTGGTTTTGAATCCATTCTGAGCAGAGACGGACCTTAGAAAAAGTACTAATTAGTTGGTACAGAGTTCTGCCAGATCATTTGTTAGCTAATAGCACTTGTTTTATCCTCCAAGAAGGATGAAATATATAAGAAAGATAGTTTCATACACATTTAAACAGTCATCTTCGTTGCTTATTTCTGACTGTAATAAATGAAACTTACTCTTTGTTTAACATTTAAACAGTCCTAACAAATATACAAAAGAAGAAAGTAAAAATCACAGATAGCATCATCTTAACATTTTACTGAATTTCCAAGCTTTTTATGTCTACACATAATGTTACATATATGTGATCGTACTATATGTATGTTTTTATGTTCGGAATAATATGCAATTCTCGATCAGTGAGTAATCAACATCGTTTTAATGGCTACACAGTATTTCATTGTATAGATGGACCTGTGTATTGGGAAACCTCAGTCTTCCTGTGTGTTTCTCCTTTTCTTTCACCCAGGACACTCCACTTCCAACACTTCTGGTCACCAGGTGTAGGAGATTTCAGCCATCAAGCAATTTAACTCAATTCTGACACTACCTAGAGATAACATCAGAACCCACAGGTTAAGGGCTCAGTCGCACAAAATTGCCTCCCTCCCCCACTCCCACCCCCATTTCAGATGCCAACTGCAAGTCCAGGTAGTCACTGGTTCTTCAGACCATTTGGCAATATATGTGAGATTCTCATGACCTTCTCCTTAAGTTCGATTAATTTGCTAGAATGGTTCATAAAACTTACATTTACCAGTTAGTTAAAGGATATGATAAAGGATACAGATGACCAGCCAGATGGAAGGGATGCTTAGGGCAGGATATATGGGAAGGGGCGTGAAGCTTCCATGCCCTCTCTGGGTGTGTCACTCTCCACCACCTCCACATGCTCTGCCTGCCAGGAAGCTCTTCTAACCCCGGACACGGGTTTTTGTGGAGGCTTCATAATGTACATCTTCAGCCTTTTCCCCTTCTCAAGAGAATGGGGAATGGGGCTGAAAATTCCAAGCTTCTAATCATGGCTGGATCTTTCTGGTGACCAGCCTTCATCCAGGAACACACCCAGAGTCACCTCATTAGAACTAAAGACACTTCTGTCACCCAGGAAATTACAAGGGTTTCAGGAGCTCTGTGTTTAGAACTGGGGGCAGAGACCAATTTATATTTTCTATTATCTTACAGCCAGTATAGTTTATTTTCTAATTTCTGGTTAATTCTGTTATGGTAAATGCCTAAAATTAACCCATTCCTAGATCAAATGCTACATACATTTTATACTTTTGTATGAATTTGCAAACTGTTCTCCAGTAGTGTCAGCAATTTCTTGTTTTGCCACATTCTCACCAATATTACTAAGTATGTTAACCTTTTAATATTTATCAATATAATGGGTTAAAAACCCCATCTTATTTCATCTTTTGGATTTCTTTAATAACCAGTGATGCATCAAGCAATTTTATTATCCATTTGTGTTTCTTTTGTAAAATACATATTTGTATCTATTGCCTGTTTTTTTTCCTTTTACAGTATTTATAAGAACTTCTTTCATACTAAAGATTGGCTAGCATTTAGATCAGCATAAAACCGTAACAGGAACTTCCCTGCTGTCCCTTGTTCCAACTATTTTAAACCACAAGTTCTCGCTTGTGCCTTTGCTCCATTTCCTTCTCAGTGCAGTAAATGTTTGGAATTAGCTCTTGTTAGCCGTTCTTAGGAGAGGGTAGAAGGCAAAAATCTAAAGTAAAAGCCATTTGAATTTTTAAAAGCCTGAAATAATATAAATATATTTAGGACCAAAAATATTTTTCTGTAAATAGACATTCCCCACATTGTTTGATGGTGACCTTTCTGACCCCTTGTCAGTGTCATCAGTGTTCTCCACTCATTACAGCTTTTTTATTTGCAGCGTTGTGGCTTTTCTGTCATTCTCACTGTCTCTCAGGTCCTAGGATCCCAATGACCTGTTTTTGATATTCCCCACTCACTTGTTTTCTTTACTTTCAGTTCTTTTGAGTTTCAAGTTCGTTTCCTTTTGGGGTTGTCTGGCAGGCATGAACCATAGCAAATCTTCAAACACAACTTCTTAATTATATATTATTTATTAATTCCCTTTCAACTGAATATAGTAGACTATTTTCAGTAGACTATGGGTTGTTTATTTCCTGTTTCCTTCCAGTTTACCTGACAAGTGCTCATGATTTTACTATTTTAAAAATTCTGATTTGTCTATATAGACTTTCTAGGCCTTGATTTTCTTAAAAATTGAATAGAGAAAATGTGTTTTTACTGCAATGAATATTCAGTTTGTTATTAAACTACTATGATCCATATTTATTTTATTACTGGTATAAAATTTTTCTGGTTAAAGCATTCTTTTACCATTTCCCAGATTCTCTAAAATCTGTTACACTAGCAAAAGCAAAAGTGGATGGATTATTTTATAAAAATAAGTCTTTATTATAATGAATAAAAAAAATGGGACCTGCAGGCCTGGATTTGCATCCTGGGTTTGCTGCTAGCTGTTTGTGCTAAGCAAGTCTTCTAACTTCCAAGCTTCCTCATGCAGGATTGTCTTGGTGTCAAGATAATCAGGGGGTTCTTTCCAGCTTTAATATTCAGTTGTCCTGTATCATGGTCAGCAGTAGATATTTTGACTATTGGATGAGAATAAATTTAAATATCTCTTTGAGCCGTCTTTCAAAAAAGTATTTCAGAAGAATAAAAGAAATGGCCAGATGATCCAGCCTTCTTAGCAAAACTTCCTGGTGGAAAAGAAAGCAATAACTTTGGAGAGATTCCTCCTTCGAGAAGAGGTGATATTTTCTCTGGACTGGCCTGTTTTAGGTGTTTTAAAATGACACTCTCCCATTGTTTTTCCTTTTCTGGTTCTAACATTTCTTCCTGGAGAAACAGTAGATGAATAAGCGAGATTTGAATGTTTTAACATAAAAGAAACTTTCAGTTTTTCCTTCTGGTCTTGAATTTTAAAGTGCTCGTTTTGGCTATGGAAATTCTTGATTTCACTTAGGGCTTAAACTGGTAAAATACTTCACTGGTAAATAACAGATTAATGAAGGAAATGAGGCCCGAGTGGTGTAGGCTGGATTTTGGCAACTATTAACTCAGTTTGGCCAGAAGAGTTCTCTGAGTTTTCTTATTTTCCTACACTTTGTATTTTACAAAGCAAAAAAGGAAGAAAGATTTCAGAGCACTTTAGTATGGAAGTTGTATTTGCCTGTAATGAATTACAGCAAGTCACTGGCTCACTGCAAGAATGTGCAAGTGTAGCTGCCATGCTAAGAATTTTAATTAAATTTATTTTACAAACATTACATAGGTTTTCTAAGTACTGTTATTTTTACAATTAAGAAACAGAGACCCTTATAACTTTCATTGGGAAGATACTACAAAATGAAATCTGATTATCACATTTCAATTATAGGGACTGCTCAATGCATGTTGTCTGAAGACAAAACATAAACTAACAAAACGGTAAATATGTAAGAAAAGTTAAGAAACTTGTAGAGTGAGAAATCTTAACATAAGCCTAATTTAGGTTTCCAGAAGCAAAGAAAAGAGAGAATAGAAGAAAGCAGCACTTGAAGAGATGGTAGCTGAGAATTTCAAGGATGAAAGATTGTTCATCCAGAATATTCCAATTCAGGAAGAATGGTGATACTCATGTAGAATAGATAAGAGCAAATCCATGCCTTGAATTATCACAATGAAAAGTGAAAAACACTGAAGACAGAGGTGATCTTGAAAGGAACCAGAGGAAAAGAAAAGCCATATCACTTTAAAAAGATTACTATTAAGGCCAATAGTACAGCTCAGATCTCAACAGTTCATGGTAGCCAAAAGACCATAAAATAATATCTTCACACATCCGAGAGAACTTGCAGTGTAAACCAAGGATTATATACCCAATAAACCAGCATCTGTGGCTTGGAGGTGGACTGTCTAGTAAAGCAGCAGCCCCCAACCTTTTTGGCACCAGGGATTTGTGCTCCTATGAGAATCTAATGCCTGAAATCTGAGGTGGTGCTAAGGCAGTGATGCTAGAGCTGGGGAGCGGCTGCAAATACAGGTGAAGCTTCGCTCACTTGCCAGATGCTCACCTCCTGCTGTGCGGCCTGGTTCCTGTCAGGGCACAGACTGATACCGGTCCATGACCCCTGCAATAAACATAACTTTTAAGAATGAAGGTGATGAAAAGATATTTGCACAACCGATGTTGATAGCAGCACTATTCACAGTGGCCAGGACATGGAAGCACCCAAAGCGTCCTACAGTAAATGATTGGATAAAAAAGCTGTGGTACATATATACAATGGAATATTACCCAGCCATAAGAGGAGATGAAATACTGCCATTTGCGACAACATGGATGGACCTCGAGATAATCATGCTAAGCAAAATAAGCTACACAGAAAAAGTTGAAATCACATGTCATTTATGTGTGGGATATAAACCTAAAAGCAACAAATGAACAAGACAAACAAACAGAGACTCATGGCCATGGACTGTAGACTAGTGATTACCAGGGGGTGAGGGGAAGGGGGAGGGAGAGGTAAACGGGGTAAGAAGGTTCAAATATGTGGTGACACAAAGAAATCTAACTATGGGAGATGAACACACAGTGAAAAAATATATATATATATATATATATATGTATATATGCCTTACTGTTAAAGTGTACAGCTGAAACTTGTTGGATTCCATTGCCCAATGTCACTATAAAAAAAATTAATTAAAAAAAAAAGAATGAGGATGAAATGAAAACATCTTCGTCCTCCCCAAAACTGAGATGGTTTACTGTTATTAGACTATACTAAATAAACATCTAAAGGATATACCTAAAATAATACTAATAATAAAAATAAATAAATAAAAATTTTTTTAAAAAAAGGACAAGGATTCGAAAAAAAAAATGGCGTAGATGATAGAGGCTCTGTTCATTCCTCTGGCAACCAAATCAAAGCTGTGAAAGAAACAAGGAGCAAACAGCAAGGAAAATTGCGTGGGATCTAGATGAACAAGTCCTACAACTAGGAATTGAAATAAGAAATCACCCTGCAACGGGAGGAGGTAGGACAGGGCGAGGACGTGAGGCTGCCCAGTCCTAAGCAGCTGAGTGAGACGGAGGCTGCGGCAGTGCCAGATGCCTCTTAATGGGGCCGTATCCGCGAGCGGATTTTCACGGTGACGGACCTGCTCGCTCTGAGCCCTAGCGCCAGTTTAACTGCTCAGGAGGCACCAGGGACTTACAGCAGGACACTGAGTTGTCAGAGTGAGAGCCAAGTCGCTCTGAACAGAAGTGCCAGTGGTATCCATTGTTCCTCTGGTGAGCCCTCCCCACTTCTAGTGTGTGGACTCAGCACCACCATAGCCAAGGCGTCATCAAACTTGATAACAGGGCGCTCTGCCCAGAAGATTCCCTGAAACTCCACCTCCCCCCAACTCAGAGCCCCGCCCAAGCCACATCCAGGTGTTTCTTCACCTTAGGTGCCCCTTGCTGAGCAGTACCTAGACTCACACTGGAGGCAGCTGGCCTCAGCTTCTGGTGTGGCCTTTTGAGGCAACTATAAGCACAGCATCTGTGGATTGCTTGCTGAATCTTAACAGGTGGCCCCAGAGGAGCACAGGTTGGGGCTAAACTTGGCCTGTAGCTGAACTGCTCTCAGGACTGTCCCACTGGAAACCTAACCACACAAAGCCACACTAATAAGACTGGAAGACTTAAGAGCTTTGCTTAGTATATAGAAACAGACATGGAAAGGCAGCCAAAATAGGAAGATAAGCAGAAACCATAGGAGAGAACAGAACAGAGATCTAGAAATAATGGAGTCAAGCAATCTAACAGATGCAGAGTTCAAAACACTGGTTATAAAGATGCTTAATGAACTTAGGGGAAGTGTAGATGAATTCAGTGAGCACTTTAACAAAGAGATGAAAAACATAAAAATGGAAATGGAAATTATAAAAGGGAACCAGTCAGAAATGAAGAACACATTATCTGAGATGAAGAAGATATTAGAGGGAATCAACAGAGCAGATAAAGAAGAGGATCGAACCACTGATATAGAGGATGCGGAAGCCAAGGACACTCAGTCAGAATGGCAGGAAAAAAAGAAGCCAAGACTATAATAATTTTTAAGGAGCCTATGGGACATAATTCGATGTGAAAATATCTGTGTCATAGAGGTACCTGAAGGAAAATAAGATGTTGAAGAGCTATTTGAAGGAATAATGGTGGAGAACTTCCCTGACCTGGTGAAGGAGATAGACATACAAACCCAGGAAACTCAGAAAGTCCCACAAACAATGAACCCAAAGAGACCTACACCAAGACTCATTGTAATTAAAATGCCAAAGATTAAATACAAAGAAAGAATCTTAAAAGCAGCAAGAGAAAAGCAGTTATTTACCTCTAAGGGAGCACCCATAAGACTGGCAGCTGATTTCTCAGAAGAAACTACGCAGGACATAAAGGCTTAGCAAAAAATATTCAATGTGATGAAAACCCAGGAATCTACAACCAAGACTACTTTATCCAGCAAAGGACATAAAAAGAGCTTCTCAGACAAAAATAAGCTAAGGGAATTTATCACCACCAAACCAGTATTACAAGAGATGTTGGAGGGACTTCTTTAAGAAGAAAAAACATGTATCAAAAACAGGATTAAAGAATGGTAATTTCTACAGTCCTATCAACAAGTACCTCAAATGGAAAAGAATCCAACCAAAAGATAGGGTGGCCAAATGGATAAGGAAACAAGATCCTTACGTATGCTGCCCACAAGAGACTCACTTCGGATTAAAAGACACATACAGACTGAAAGGAAGGGGATAGAAAAAGATATTGCCTTGAGGGACCTAGATAGAGGGTATTGTGCTGAATGAAATGGGTTGGATAGAAAAAGACAAATATCGCATTATTTCATGTACATGTGGAATCTAAAAAATAAAATCAACAACAATAACAACAAAAGCGGAAATAAATTTATAGATACAGAGAATATTTTGAGGGATACTAGATGGGAGGGGAGTTGGGGGTTAAAAAAAGGCAAAGGAATTAGGTACAAATGGATATTTGCAGAATAGACATGGAGATGTAGAGTGTAGCATGGGGAAGATGGTTAATATTGTAATAAATATGTAAGGGGGAAGAGGGGTACTAGATTTAGTGGGGTGATCACTTTGCGAGTTATATGAATCTCTGATCATTATGCTATACAACTGAAACCGGTATTTTATGCCAACTATAATTGTAAAAAACTCATCGAATTGTACAGTGTAAACATGAGCAACTAATTGTCTATTATATTTCAGTAAAGACAGAAAATATTAAAGGAGAGCCAGCAAGCAAGGGCACAATGAGAGTTCTTCACAGCATCATCCCCAGAGGAGGGGGCTATACCCTGCCCAGGCCAGAGGGGTTAGCAGAGAAAATATTTGAAGATCATGGCTAGAGATCCCCACAAATGTGATGAAAGACATTCAAGAAGCTCAACAAATTCCAACTTGGATGAACTCACAGCCACCCGTACCAGTGTACATGAAGGATAGGAACTCAAATTGTGAGGGAATTCATAGCTCAAGTACGGTTTGGGCTGGTGGTCAACTGATAGTTCTCTCAGTAATGAATTTAACATTGTTATCTTAGTACTTCTATCCAGAGAATAGCAATTATACTTCCTAATTGAGCATTAATTTAAATCAGATATTATTTTATTTTAACATACTTGACCGTTGCATTTATTATGTGTTGGCTTCTAATCTAGTTTAGGAAGACAGCTATGGTAATGATCTCAAAATATAAATCATGCCCTTGATATTTTTTAATATCTTGAATGTATTCCTTTTTTGCATAGTGGGTTTGCCTAGTATAGCTATTGGCTTTTCCTAAGCTAAGGAAAATGAGAACTTATTTTCTTTTTAGCTTATTAACTCCAAATATCCAAAGATAATGTAAAGCACTAAAAAGAAAAATTTTAAGCTGTAAAAAAAAAAGATGTGGTTTCATATGGATTCTGAGTAAAGCAACCAGCAGGTGCAAAGCGGGTAAATGTTATTCTTGGGATTCCTGTAGAGATAAAGGCATATGAAATTATAGCTACGTGGATAAGTCTCACTTTTGTAAATATTATATGTGGTTGCTATGATTGGCAGAATTAATGTTAGTGAAATTACTATTGAGGCAAATATGTTTATTACTTTTATTTGGAGTTCCACCAGTATTTTAATTGCTAACACAAATGGATAACTCCTATCTTTTAAACGTTTGAAAAAAAATCATTTTATATACGAAGACATGAATTATAAGTTTTTGCATACTTTTTTGGTAAACAACAATTTTTACTTTGTTATTAGTTTCAGAATCTAATGTTTTTATTAAACTATTCTTTACAAAGTTCCCCAAATGATTTTGAGTTTGGCGAATAGGAGTAGGAGGGGCAGAAAATATATTGTTGTGAATGTACTCTCTTCTGTAAACAATAGTTTAATGTGGTTATTGTGCTTTCTTTGTTGTGATATAATTACTATGTACAGGGAATATCAGGCAGTGATAGCAGTGTTGGCTCCATCAGAGGGAAAGTTGTTTGTGGACCACTAGCTGAAGTTGTGCTTCAGTTGTGAATTCATTCATGGCTTGAGTTTTTGTCTTTTGTGTATATTGGTGTGGATGGCAAAGAGTAAAAGTTGAATGTATTACAGATTCTTTTAACTGTTCGTTTTTCAAACAAAACTCTAATTCTCTGATGATTTTTCTCACAGTTCAGAAAACTTGTTTTAGTTACAAATCAATTTATCATTGTTTTTACTTTTAATGGAAGAATTTAATTACCTTTTTATCATTTGTAAGTTTTTAAGGTCAGTGTTTTCTAGTTGTATAAGACTTTTATTTCTCTGATTTTGTGTCAGTTTTAAATAATCCTTTCCCCAACAAACCACATCGTAAGAGATGTATTTGATATATAAGAATACGTAATGATACCAATACATAGAGTATGTGTAAAAATTCATTGCTTTAAATATATTTACTTCATTTCCAAAAAAATAAAAATAAATAAAATAAAGGATATACCTAGGACAAAGGAAAATTTATTTAAAAAGGAGGGTCTGAGCTGCAAGACAGAATAATGAGCAGGGTAAACTGGGTAAAGAAAATCATCGATGATATGAAACAATAACGATGCCTAATTTGTGCTATAAAATAAAAAAATACAAGTGAAATACTAGAAGTGGTCCTATAAGATGGTTAGGAGTGAGTAAAAGGAGCTTAATGTTGTAGCTTTATTCTGAAAAAGGTCAACATTAGACCTGCATTGTCCGGTGTGTTATCCATTAGCTACATATGCTCATTTAATTTTAAGTTGATTAAAATTAAATTAAAATTCAGTTTCTTAGTTGCTCTGACCACATTTGACTTGCTAGTGGCTCCCTGATTGGATAGCAACTGATAGTCCCATTATCTAAGAAAGTTCTGTGGGATGGTGCTGCCTTAGACATGAAGTAAGGTATATGCGTGTTAAAATTTCTAGTGTAACCACTTAAACAAGCTCTTAACCAGGGGATGTACTACATGCCTTACAAGGGGCATTACAAGGTTGTTTGGGGTTATTTTGTGTTGTCACAGTAGATGGCATGGGCAAGTGACAATGATCCTAAACATCCTGCAATACAAGGTTCAGTTCTACACCAGAAAGAATGCTCCCACCCCAAAGTGATTATTAAAAAAGGCATTACTACAGATAAAGTAGGTCATTAAGCGGTCCAATTTTGCCAGACATACATAATTTCAAATGCGTATGCATTTAATCATATGGCTTCATGTTACAAAGAGAAATTGACAAGTTTACTGTTACGGTCTATATCTTTTAAATTGGGGAATATGGGTATATGAAAGAATGAGGCTGGGAAGTTAAGCAGTTACCAGATGTTTCAGGGATGTCTTTATTGTGCTAATGAATAATATTTTTTACATATTTGCACTTTTGAGGAAACATCCAGGAGTAAATTTAATATGTTTTAGAGATAGAAATGGTAGAAGTTGAGCGAGGTGAAGTCTAGGGAGACTTGCAAATTTCTGACCTTGTTTGGTGTCGTACTTCCCAATAAAACTTTGCAAGGATGGTTGATTTTGTTGTTGTAGTTATTGTTTAGAGGGCAAGGAGTCAGGGAAGGATGAAAAATGTTGCAGTTGACCCTTTCATGGTAGAATATCCAGGTGGAAATGCTTACTAGACCGTATAATATGTGTATTTGTATATATTTTGTAGGTTACTATAGATAAACATTTGGTTGAGAACCATCAGAATGTATGTAGTAATTTGAAGCCACTAGAAGGACAGATGAAGAATAAGGTTTAGTGTGCAGAGGGCCTGGGGACTTAGAAGGATTTGCTACTTAAGGACCTGAGCAGGGGGCTGGACACAAAGAAGTAGTCAGGCGTTCCATTATAAATTTATCCTGTCATCTTTTCTCCCCTTTCTACCAGCCCTGTAACCAGGAAGTCCACCATGGCAGCCTTAGGTGCCATTGACTCAAGGGGACAGGAAATGAAAATTGTAGGTAATGGAGGGAGAAGAAAAGGATGTTCCTTTGGTCCCTGGGCAGAGTAGAAAACAAGAGTGGGAAACAGAAGACCTGAGTCCCTATCTCATTTCTTCCAGTAACCAGCCGAGTGACCTCAAATCAAGCAAGCCACTTATCTCTATCAAGTACCAATTTCCTCATCTATAAAATGCGATTACTAAAATCTACCTTCACGTAGAGGGTTGTTATGTGTATCAAAGAAAATCATGGATGAAATATTTCATAAAGTGCTTATATTAATTATATTGTTGGTTGGTTAGTGTTGGACTAGAGGTGGTGGTAGGGAACTAACTGCAAACTATCTGTTGCATTGGATGCTTACGGCAGGCTAAAATTCCTTTTTATAGGATCAAAGTCATGCAACCGTTGATTTGTAGGGCAGAAAGTGAACTTAGAAATAATTTTGTAGATGAGAGTGCAGAGATCTGCAAAGGTTATTTATGTAACGTTACTCCACACTCCACAGACATTTCATGTCAGGTCCTACAGTGGAAGCCAGGCCTCCCCTCTTTCAGTCTGGGGTTCATTCCACCTGAATTAGCACTGTCATGCAGGGACCCTTCCAAAAAGTCACAGATATGTCAATGAACGTGGCAGAATCCAAACAGCTTATTATCAGCAGTGCTGGATGGGTACTCGATCTGGAACAGAATGTGTTTATTTGAATGCCATTTGTCTTACACTGCCTTATTTGCATTGTTTGCCACTTTCTTGGAATAGTGTTCTAAATCAGTGATTAGTCAGAGTTATAACAGGGACACAGCACTGTCGAAATAGGAGTGGCTTTTGAGAACTTCTCCAGTGTCTCCCTCCCACTTCTCTCCTGTTTTCCATAAGATCTTTATAAACATCCTGCTGCTCTAACTGCCCAGCCTACAGTGTGATGAGGGCTCTGACTAGTGGGACTGTGCTTTGCATGTGAATATGTGAGCAGACAGGCCACTGTACTAATCTTTCCATAATAATGCTACCTTAGTCTTTGTTCATACTCAGTGGTAATGGAGCACTCCTGGCTTTCAAAAACTGGAATCTTACTATTAAGAGTAGCTCCTTTGAAAACCAATTGACAATATCTGTGACAAACTGAACTTTTGTATATGCTGAACACTTTACAAATGTAAAACTATTTAATATCTAATAATCCTAGGAGGCAAGAACTTTTTTTTTTTTTTCCATTTTATAGATGAGGAAAGTAAAATGGAGAGATCAGTAACTCAGCCCAATGTCACTGAGCTAGGATTCAAATTTAGGTCTGACACCAATGCCAATATCGTTTTCACTTACCAGCCATGTTGTCCATCTCAAGCAAATTGTTTAAGTTCCCTCAGCTCACATTCTTAAACTATAAAATGGTGATCACATGAATAGCTACACAGATACTGGAAGGATACAGTGTGCAGATAACATTTTTCAAACTCCAAAGTGCTGCATGGATAAGTGTGTTTTAATTATTAATGTTGTTTATAAAGTGCTCTGAATGTTTTTGTCTGCTATTCATGGAGTTTGTTGTTTTACAATTATAATTTTACCTAACACTAAAGCTTTTCTTTTAAAAGAGTAAAACTGGTAGTCATCTCTGTGGTTTTCTATTACTGCTGTCTTGATAGAGCTATTCAATGGATCACCCTGATTTGGGGTTTCTGTGATTTGCAGAACTGCACAAGAGTCCCCATGTGCTAGGTTTTCCAGGGAATATCTGTAACTTTATTTTCTAGTACCAGAGAGAACAATGTGGTGTGGTAACTTGGTATATAAAGGCTGATGTCTGCGTTTTGAACCTTATCCCAATGTCTTTGTGTTAAATTAAGTACAGTGAGATCACCATAACACTTCAGATGCCAACGCGAAGCTCGAGCATCTGCCAATTGATTTAAAGTGATTACCTGAGATCATCCAACTGTCACAAGTCACCAGGGCAGCTCAGAATCCTTGGTCATGCCTGGGACTCTATTGTGTCCCTGTGCTCTTCCCTGTGCTCTGAGGGCTTGGAGTCATTCATATGTAACCTCCTTTCAATTTCATGGCAGTGCTTTGGCATGGTGTCATCCCCTTCACTGTGCTGCATTGCAGGCGCTGCTGGAGTCCATGGTTGATGCTGCTGAAAATCTTTGTCCCAATGTGATGAAAAAAGCCCACATCCGACAAGACTTGATTCATGCCAGCACTGAAAAGATTTCCATTCCACGTACCTTTGTTAAAAATGTCCTGCTGGAGCAATCTGGAATTGACATCCTTAACAAAATTAGGTAGGTTTATAATGTTAATAATCGGCAGTGTATTAGGTTCTGCAGTTTCTGTGAATGCAATTGAGACAGCTGTGAAGAGCACTGTTGTTGGCTCTCCATATATGTGCATTTAGGCATGTCTAATGGGCAGTGACTGTATATAAATACAGCTGTACATAAATGCGTAGAGGTAGACATTTCCAAAATAAGATGACCACAGATATGCCCGTGTTACTAAAGGGCATACAGCTATCTGCTCTTTTTAAGTGTTTTATTTTTAATAGGGGAATACACGTTTGTGATCCCTTTTTTCTACTGCTAAAAAATTACTACCTTTTGCCTTTATAAATCACTAACTTGAAGACTGAAATCAGTCTGCTTCCTACCACCATGCTATTTTATGAGCAAATGCACAGCCTACAAAAGCAAAGAGCCCACTGTGACACTGTATTTGACATCTGGGTTCTTTCGGTGTATTTGTGATGCCGTATATATACTAATAGTACTCTGGAGTGTTTATATAGATTTCTGCTTGATAAAGTGGGAAAAATACGCCACAATACAAATATTTAGAAGGTGTGATCAGCAACAAGCTTTTCTGGATTTTTGTGTCGAGACTCTGGGGTGATTACCAGCATTACATGAAAACTCAGCTAATTCTCATTCTGTTTCTTAGTTGGAGAATCAGATGAATAGAAACCAAGTTTAGAAACATTTTGTGTTTCCAATTTTAGCCATTTCTGAATCTTGATAATCTTTAGATTATCACAAATACGAGCTCTTAGCCGAAGAGTTGGGAATTGTGCTGACACAATGATGGAGCTAAATGACAGCCTGCAAGAAAACAGAGTTAAAACAAGCCAAAAATTACATCATCACAATCTAGATATTAAAGGCCGATAGCCTTAAAGTCAGATTATAGAACTTTGAGTGTTTAGAAAGTTAGCAGTAACTGAACAATCTGAGATCTAGGATGCAGCTGTCACATGCGTGCGTGCGTGTGTGTGTGTGTTTAAATAAAAGATCCTAGCACCTACCCAACTGAGTTATGAGACAATTGGAAGGACTTGAGAAATTTTAAAAAAGACTTTCTGAAGGTTTATAGGACTCCATAGTTTAGTGAGTTTCTGAACTCTAGCCCGCAGTGAGTGTGCTTACTTATTTCTATAACCTGTACTTTTTGAATTCTTCTTGAAACTCCTTAAATATTAAGGAAAAAAAAATCAACCATCATTCTTTCATAATAATTGATTGAACCACCAACCAAATCATACATAATCTGATGCCTTTACTGGAATTCCAAATTCTGTCAAATATGGTCACTTCCCTTGAAAATGGACCGGTTCTGAAAGATGAACAGCAGGCTAGAGCTCCTCTCATCAGGAGTCGGTTATATGTCTATTAGCTCTCCCCTTGGCTTTCTATCATGCATGATGCTGAGCTATGCGAGAATGCAGCTGTGAATGTGCCAGTTAAATTGAATCATTTCCTCTAAAAATTTTGCCAACTGGAAGTTCATTCAGCAAGGAAGTAGAGCATCCAGTAGCAAAATGATAGCACAATCCTGAGACATTTTTAAAATGCGTTTTTAAGAAACTTTTTGGTGCTACAAGTTGAAATAGATAAACCGCCCTCCCCATGAGAGAGAGAGAGAGAGAAATAGAGAATTAGAGAAATAGAGAAATAAACTGACTCTATAGTTTTATGAGGAAGTAAAATTCCCAAACATGCCTAAAAAGAATCAGAGGAAGTACATTATAAAATTGGAATTCCAGGCCCCTCTGGAGGTTTGGGGTGAACCCAGTAATCTCTATTTTTAATAAGAGATCCCAGGGGAATCTTATCCATGGAGACCTTTGTGGAATAATAAAGTATTAGATAAACCAAATAGCTACTGAGACCTTACTTTAGAGACAGGAATTAAAGACACATCCTTTTATCTTTAGACCAGTAAAATTTTTAATGTAGGCATTAAAGAATTCGTGCTTTCATTCTTCTGCCTTGTCATGAAAAATCTTTCTGGGCAGAGAAATCTCAGTGCAAATTATTGCCTTTAGGTTAGAAAGGCTTTTCCCTGTTAGACAAATGTACTTTCAACTTTAGTTTTAGGATTAAATAATATTATTTTGATAATTCCTGTCCCTGCTCTAAAAATTTTTAAATTCTTGACTTCAAAAGCAGACTAGAACTTAGGAGACAATGTGGAAATGTGGGTATAAATCTCTCTAGTACAGGGACCTATAAATGTGTTATACCTGTATGTGCATGTGTATATTTATGTAGGATTATTCAGACCGAAGACACACATGGGATTTGAATTCTTGGGGATACCAAATAGCTACATTGCTCACTAAAATACCAGCTCTCTGGGTGAAAACTTAGTGGCTGAGTTGTTTATAGTGAAAACTGCCAGGCACTTTGTGTTCCTGGGCACTTTCAAAAGGTCAAGCAAGAGGCACTAAAAACTAAACATTTTGGTAACGTTCATTTATAAAAGGCAGCAGAACAGTGAATGTGTAACTGTAAGATGGTGAGTCAGAGCAGAAGCAGTTCCGTATGATACCATCGAATTCGTAAAAAGGTTTTTAAAAGGAGGGGGTTATGCATAATAAAGTAATAACCAAGACTTAACAGTCAGACTAGACTTTCTTAATTTGGTCCAGCCTAGGTTTGTTTTCATTTATGTCAATGGATGAATTGTTCTTGACCACGTGGTACATATGGTTCCCATTAAGTTGGTCTTTATCCAGATGTTTTCATTTCTACCACTAAACCTTGACTTTTGAGATGGCAGTGGCAGGTTGAAATTGGTCAAGAAAGTATTACCTGTGTGTTTATGGCAGTGCTTAAGCCTTATTCTTGGAAGTCTTCAGCCCTGTTCATACATTCTTTATTTTATTTTCAAAGACAGAAACAATGACAGTGGACCTTATCAACATAGGATCAAGTGTGGGTGATTTTTTCCTGGTGCACAAATTAAAACGCTTCTCTGTACTTTTGATTTTTTACATAGTGAAGTGAAGTTGACAGTGGCCTCCTTCCTGTCTGATCGAATC
Source organism: Pteropus alecto (assembly GCF_000325575.1). Lineage (NCBI taxonomy): Eukaryota > Metazoa > Chordata > Mammalia > Chiroptera > Pteropodidae > Pteropus > Pteropus alecto. Next base: position 479,434 of record NW_006442103.1, on the reverse strand, counting down.
GTGGATGAAATTCTGGATGCACTGTCACACTGCCATCATAAACTGGTGAGTGTCGTGGCCATCTTGAGCAGGACCTCCTGTTTCAGCCTGCTATGATGCAGGGCAGCCTCCAGCACGGGAATGTGGGTTCTTTTCTAAGTTTTGCTTCTTTGTAGCGTTACAAGTTAAGATCCTGGTTTTTCTCGTTCCTCTTCTAAATTGCTTCTAGCCAATCTAGAGCATCTTAGAATTTGTCCAGAGAGATAATGGCAGGGGAAAGCAAAAGTGATGGTTTCTAGAATCTTGTCCATTTATAATGCAGGTCAAAAGTTTTGGTAGGAGGTAGCGTTGAGACTGAAATCTAAAATTAAAAAATTTTTAGATTAATTTTTCTGTGCTCAGTTTTTTGGTTTCTGATATGATTGTTTAAGAATGGACTATTCTTGAGAGCATGGAGGGGAATGAAATATTTGGAGTTCAAAGAATGTGCAGGAGTAAAATGGACATGTTCTAATGATTGATAGTTGCTGTGCACCCAACCAGGTCTCTCAGACATAACCAAGGTGAAAAAATAAATTTTATTAATCTAGATACTGGTTCTGTACCAGGGCAGAAGATTTGACGTTCAATATCATCGCATATGAAAAATATATCAGCAACTTCATGTTTCTTGAACTTTAGAGAATCGCACAAATGAAAGTTGTAGAACTGGATATATCTTGTGTCTCAAACATATTAGCAATCTGACGCAGTAGAAATCTCCCAAGCAAATTAAGACGTTTTCTCCAGAGAAAAATGTCAGATTAACTTTGATGGCTGGAGATACCCAGTTTTATGGCATTGAATTGTTGATTGTCACTGGAGAACACTAAAATGAGAACAATAACAGCTTCTTCTTCCGCATAAGGCGGGTAACACGAGTGTTTTGAAAAATTTATTTCAGAAAAATATATAAGACTTTCCTCTAAAATCGAAAAGATAAGATAGACCTCTCCAGAGGCGCTGCTCACAGAACTGCCTGTGGACTGCAGCCGGCCCCCTAGTAAATGGTTAGTAGTCCGTGACAGCATTAGCTCAGGAAACAGGAGGAAACGTGGAGGAACTTCAATTTGACATGGCCACAATATTCAAACACAGGTTGTTTTTCTATCTCTTATTTTTATTGTATTTTACCAATATCTTGGTTTGTGGCAAAATGGAAATATAAAAAACTAGGTCCTCACCATAGAGAATTTAAGAAGCACGAGTTTCTAGTTTGTGGAACAGTAAAGAACTGCATCACTTTTTGAGCTCCCAATTCAGATTTCTCCTGTTTCAAATAAGTAGAAACAAAATCAATAGAGCATTTTTTATAGAAAAGTTTGTTGATAACCCACAGTTCTAGGGACTGCCTCAAAATGCCCACTCAGTCGATGACACAAATACTGGATATTGTAGCCACATGACTACATGTGAGAAGTACACTGAAAGTTTGAATTTTTGCCCTCTTTTAAAACTTTTTTATTAAATTCATTTTTCATTTATGCTGTGAATGCACTTTTGTTTTGAATTTCATTTTAATATTAATACTGCTGATTCGAATTATAAGGAGAGCTTCACTGCTATGGGTAAGAAATAGTATCTTTAAAATGAAACTTCACTTTCAAATACATTCTGATAACATTAATATTTTCTACAACTTAAGTTTAGAAATATTCTCAAAGGTTCCATGGAATTGTCCACTGGTTCTCATCGTTTTGAAAGAATTAAATCAAAAGTTCCTAGTGAAGAGTCAGGTCAGCACTAGAACTTATTAATTCCAGCCCAGTTTATTCCACCTCTTACCACCTAATTTTTTAGGTTTACCTGAAGCATAATACTGGAAATTAAGAAATCATATCAAATATGGTATTCATTACATGAAAACAGTGGAAGCTAGCATTAATGAAAATTTTGTTAGTGATTCTCTCCCTTTAGCCCTTTAAAAATAACAAAGCTTGGAATTATTTTATTTACCCTCATTAGATATTTTTAAGCACTAGAAATAGAAATTCAGAGGAAATATTAAATATAATTAACAAAAAGAACACTTCTAGACTAAGTGATCTCATTTACCTTGTGTCAGTTATTTTTCTGGTTTAAATTTCCCTTATATTTCTACCTATAATATTGGTGTCAATGACATCATACTTCATTGTTAATTTTCTTTAACCTTAAAAGAGCAAATTGAGTTGAACTGAATCTTCCTTGTCCTAATAAAATTGCATAAATAAAATGGCTTCTCTGTACAAAAGGTTGAAATGACTCTTGATGGACATATTTTATGATTGTATTTAAGATAAAATGGGGGAACCAATCACCCTAGCTTCCTGAAAAGGTTTAAAATACACCTTTTGGAAAATAAAAATACATGCCTACTTTGTGCGTATTTGCATCAACATGGCAAAGCTTTATGAAATACCTGTTTTTCAAAAAATAAAGTCTCAAAATACATTTCATAAAAAGGTTTTGTCATTTCATGCTTAGAACATTTCACCCTCTAAAGAAGGATAATGAAAGAGGTTAGCTACTCCAGTGCGAATTGGTTAAGAACTGTCATTAACCACATGCGGATATACGCCTTCAGTGCGCCGTCTTTGGGAATCCAGTCAACCTACTCTTCCTTTGTCTCTGCGTTAATTTCTCCTTGTGTATGTCTTCACTGTCTAGACTGACCACTTCAGCAGACGTGGCAAGACCCTTCCTCAACAAGAGTCCTTAGAGATTGAACTGGCTGAGGAGAAGCCTGTTAAGCGCTCCGTCATCACGGTGGAGGAGCTCACAGAGATTGAGCGTTTAGAAGATCTGGATACTTGTATGGTAAGATGCATCGTTTGGCGACACCATTATCCCATTCACTGAGCTCTGCTATTGTGTGTGTGTGTTTTTTTTTAATCTCATCCTTTACAAAGCAGACCAAATAAAACTTCCCTTCAGAGACAGTTCTTTCAGAAACTTATTGCTGTTCAGAAGCTGTTAATGAGACTAATAAAACTTAAGCTTCAAGTTCCCACCAGAGTTGGTGTCTGATTTTTTATTTGTAATTTTGTAAAACTTTTCTTAAAGAGTAATCCTACCCACACCACTACTCCAAGTAAACACTGCGTCTCTGTAGCCACTGTGGAAAAAGTCCTAAATGAATCAGAAATTTAGTAACTTTTAAAGGTCTTTTTTGATAGGAAAATTTCTTTAAATAAAGAGGCCATTTAAAAAAATGTGGGGAAGAACTTTTTCTCATATAAAATGTGTAGGGCGACTATATCTTTCTTGGTCCTACAGTTTCGTTATTACTTTCTGCTGCTGCTTCCTGTTTTTTTCATTACACAATTTTGATATACTCTTAAATTTACATTTCCCGTTTAGTTCTTACTCTTTTTCCTTCCCTCGGCTTGACCTGATGTATAAGATGGAATATATACTGCGGAGTAGGTCTTGATTCCTTACTCATTTTTTACATTTCACGTGGTGCCTCCATCTGTCTATATAAATAGCATACTTAGGGCTTTGAAACTTTTTTTCCCTCTGAGGACAATTTTATTTCTGTTCTTATTTCATTATTTGAAAAGTTGTGTTCTTACTGTAGTTACTTCTTACTTTACCATAAAAACGGTTGTATGTCCTTTTGTGTTCAATATGTTTTCATCTCTGTTCAATATTTTTATGTTTTAATACTCATTTTTTAGTAATTCTTTATGATCTGAGAAGGTACTGGTGAGACTAGGTTTGGGCTACTTATGCCCAAATGTTTCTATATCAGCTTCCAATTTTAGATAGTTGAAATACAGTCGTTATTAAAGAATGGTACTTGTTTTTAACTTCCAAAACCAAGGATCCGATATGGCAGATATTATTTTTCTAGCCTGGGAAAAAGTATAATGCTTTACATTCCTTATTTATAAACCACTGTTATCTTTTAAAGGCTGTGAATAATATAGTTGAGCCCTCCAGATAAAACCCAATCATATACAAAAAAAGCCTAAAATATAATCCTAGATTTCAAGAAACATTCTAGCATTACTAAAGGTGACAGGTACTTTTCTATATAACTATTTAAATCTACAAATATATTTGGCATCAGTGGAGGAAATTATCAAGGCTTTTAAAAGTTGCCTGTCTAGTATGTTATAAAATGTATTTTTAATATGTATTTTAAATTTTTCTTGCATTTGAAGCATTAAAAACTGGATACTACGTTATCATAGGGTATTTATTCTGAAAGCTCTTAGGTTAGCTCTTAAAGAAAATAAGTAATAGGAAATGAGTTGAATTAAAATTTTTAAATTAACTCTATATATCACATTTTCTGCCAGAATTATTTGGTTATATGTGAGTCGGAAAGGAATAAAGGAAACATGAGCTAATAAAATGTATTTCATTGGGTTTGTAAGTTAAGTCATTTGGGATGATGGAGTATTGGTTTAAAAAGACTGGCTAAGCTACTGGAAGGGTTTTAAATTGTATAAACTTAGTTTTTGCTTAATTGATTGATTTGGTTTTGTTATGTGAAAGAAAGAAAAAGTGGTTCTCTTTAAATAAAGAAGATAGGATGAGGGTGGAGGATAGGAATTATTTTTTAAAATGCAGATTCTGGACCATCTCCATCTGGACCGAAGGGCAAACTGTGTGGCAGGCACTCTCAGCATGAGTGGCTTTCGTTTCGTACAGATGTTCTTGTTGCCGTGATATATAATGAGGCAGGAGTAGGTGGAGGTCTCTCTGAACTGCACTGTAAGGATGACCCCAGTTAGAGCGGGGTTCAGAAGGCCAAGGGCGCAAGCAGGGTCGTTCCTGACATAAGCACCTGTTGAATCTTAGGAAGAGGAGCAGGGCCTCTGGTGTTGAGTGGGTGACAAACACAAGACAGAGTTCTCTATAAAAACAAAAATACTTACATGAGTAAAATTTTTAAGTCATGAGAGTAGTGTTTTCTGTTTCAATACATTTTGTCTTTAATCATTGTTTTAATGAGGCTAATGAATTGTTAAGTAGCAGAAAACCATAGCTAAGTTTGCTGTTAGTTTAATGAAAAGGAACATTTTTTTGTATAAAAAGTGCATGTCAGTGGATTTTGTGCCGTTATAATTTCCTCTGTACTCTCAGCCTAACCGATCGATTCTACCTGGAAACAGTACCGTTTACCCCATGTGCAGGGATCACTCTCATAAAGAAAATTAATTTTCTGAGCTTTAGGCTTCTTACCCTCAGCCAATGGTACAAACCCACAGCTAATTTGAAAGAAGTAGTAAAATTATCTACACTGCCACCTTTCATAATCAAAGTAGCATATTTTTTTTTTGTTTCTCATGAACATCTATTACCAAATATTTCAGACCAAATAAGTCGAGATCTTCACGTGGTGCCATTTTTTTAAAAAGTTTGGAGTATGAATTTCAAAGGTAGAGACAATTTGGGATTTCTAAATGAGACTTCCTTGGTAGCATTTATATCTTAAGTGATCCAGGACTTTAGGACACAAGATTAACTGTTATGTAGAAAATTATCAGATATAAAGTACATATGTGCACGCATATAGCCTTTCCCATGTGGAAATGTAAGCCCCCAGCAGGTAGAAATTATGCTATACTTGAAGTCAGAGCACTGTTAAAGATGACTGCTTTGGGAGATGCTATCATTTTACTATTACCTAAAATGTTTGTTTGTAGCCCAAAGCCCTGTGACACTTTCTGTAGGGCATTTCAAAGTAACTTTGACTCATCTCCAACCTTTTACTTCTAGATTCAAAATTGTTAACAGATCCTGGCAATTTTTTTTTTTTTTTTTTTTTTTTGCCTGTGATGTTTATGACATCCGCTAAATCCATTTTTAAATATTTCTTTAAAAGACTTAGTAGAGATTCTGGGCATTTCCTTTTTTCCCTGCCCCCGGATAGCTTATCTTCATGTTTTCTTCCATTGCTCCATGGACAAAAAGTCAATTCCATTTCAGTGCTTAAGTCTCTTTAAAGAACTTCTAGTTATCATCACACTAGAGAAGGTTTAAGGCCATAAGTTAGAGGTATAAGTTTATATTAATTTGAATGTAAGGATTGCCTTTTTGGAGATAGAAACAATAATCAATATGATTATTTTGAAAGAAAATTTTAACTAAGTCAACACATAGTAAACTTTCATTTGGACTATTTGAGGCTGATATAAGAATGATTCAGGGGGGCCGGAGGGATGTTATCTGCTGGAGGGAAGACTAAGAACTTCTCATCAATCTTAATTTCCTAAAGTGAAAGGAAAAGGCTGTTTTCTTTAAAGTAGCAGAAAGGGGAATCTTTTTTAAAAATTCTGTCTCCATTCAAGTAATTATCTTTTTTTATTTAGCTAGAAAGAAACTAAGAGGTAATCTGGTTCACCTTGTGGGGTATAGTGAAGAGGAACAAGAACTGTAAAATTACCTATACCCATTCTCATAGTCCTGGAGATTCTGATATCCCTTTAACTTCAGGGCAGAAAATCAGATGGTATAACAAATCTTATTATTTAATACATTTCTATAGTACCTATAATGTGCTAGGCACTAATCTAAGTTTTTTATGAATAGTAACAACCTATGAATAATTAGGTGTTATTAATATCTTCTACTTAACAAATGAGGAAACTGAGGCATAGAAAACTTAAGTAATGTGTCCGGGGTTACCTAGGTCACTGAAAGGCAGGCAGTTTGGTACAAGAGTCTGCTGTGATCAGTATATGGATGTCACAATCAGAATTAAATGTTGAGTTAGATTTAATTAGACTACAATGCTTTATGTAAAATATCTCCTTACTAACTCCAGATTTAATCAGTGAGAAGATACACAAGTGAAAGATATGTGTGCAATACAACCATAATGTAACCCTATAGTTTTTAAATATTTTGGGGAACAAGTGTATCAAAAATCTGACACATTCCATTGTGATCCAATTGTTCGAAATGAATCTGCCCGCTTCGGCTTCCCTGGAATGTTCTGTGCCTTTTCATGTGTTATTGTGTTGGTGACAGTGATTAATTAGCCTTCCTGTATACTTCTTATCATTTTCACACATGTGCCTTCTATGTCATGCTGAAACATGTATTTGCTTAGAATCTTTATTGTCTGTCCATGAACCATCTGTCCTCTTCCTGCTCTCAGGTGCTCTTAGGAAGTCAATATTTCTAATCATCTTTCAGCTTTGGTTTGTCATTGGCCCTTGGGGTATTGGAGAATGCAGTTCTAAGTCTACTGATGACTTTTCTCTAAATAGTTAATTTGTTACTGTATATAGTTTTTACTACCTTTTAAAAATTGCAGAAGTTCAGCGTTTAGGATAGTGTGCCAAGTGGATGAAGAGATAATGTTGGCTCCTTAGGCATAACTAGCTCACTAATTGTAAGTAGTTCTTTCAGTTATTTTAATGAGTGTCATACCAGTTTTAAATAAAAAAATAGTCATGCAGAGAACAGTTCATCTACTTACTGCTATTTCCTAGGAAAATAATTTGAAAAGGCTTGAATTATTACAGAACACATCTTGTGAATCTTTTCTTCAAAGACAAAAATAATTATTTTCCCATAAAAATTTAGTCTCAATTTTAATTCATAATTTTTAAGGTTTTTAATACAGATTAAAATTCAGCAGAGATCCATTTGTCTTGAGCAAATACTATTTTTTTAAACAAATCACTTCATTTCTGAGTGCCAATAGTTATTAATTGAACTGATCTATTAATGGTATTGCCAAGTACAGACTATTAAGGTCAATATCTCATTTAAAATCAGTTGCACTGATATTAACTATGTACAGAAGCCTGTGCAAGTCCTAATTGTTAGTTCCCTCTTATAATTTATTCTATCATGTCATTTTCTTAACATCATTTGGAAAATGGAAATTAACTTTTTAATCACTAGAAAGCTACCTTTGAAACCCTCTTAATTTCTAAATTTAAATTTTCAAAACTATAGTACAATTTATATATTCCAACTAAAATGAATATTGTATGTTCCTCAGAATTTCTGATAATTTTTGTGAGTCTTTTGTGGAAATGCCAGAAATACACTCCAAATCTCCAGAGAGTTCACTATTTGCTCAGGACCCAGAGTTTCCTTAATCTTCTCATTTTTAACGGGTATTAACACCATTTGCAGAGTCTCTATTCCAGGTTGCTCTTGAGAGATCTGTCCCATATACCTTCTTTTAAGAATGAAAATAAAGCCTAAAGCATGTCATTGACCACTTTCAGGAGACAAAGGCAAAACCCCGTAGGAAATCCCTCGGCTCTCCCTTTTATAGCTGCAGCGTTTGCCCCCAGATAACTCACAGATGACAGTCCTAACCTTACCCCAAAGTTTGCCAGGAAATATCTCACTTTTATTATTACTTTTACATCATTCTAGTACGTCCATAGTCTGAAAACAAATGACATCATTCTATTTATAATATTCTGGTTTTAGTAGTGGTATTGCTACTTTAAAAATATAGTAATTTTCCACCACCAAAAAATGTCAAATCTTAGAAAATTCCTACGTGTGATATTAAATTAACTCTAGCATTGAGCTGCACTTTTTTTCCTAAATGGGAAGTGGGTTAAAAAGTGGCCAGAAAAGCACAGGTGAGCCTAGGATATCTTCTATGAAAAAGCAGGGATTGGTTTTAAGTCTAATGGGATCATTTCAAAGGATACAAAATTCAGATCAAAATAAAAAATAAAAAAAAGTCTTGAGTTCATAGTAATATTAAGAAAATAAAAGAGTGAGGAGGGTACAGAGGATTTCAGAAAGGGAAAGTTGATTTTTAAAGAGGAATGGCACCTGAGAAATGTAGGAATAATGGTAGAAGTAGAAAATTAGTTTTGTAGCTCCTGTTTTATTCATTCACTCAGGCAAGGATTGTCAATGGTTGTTTAAAAATGGATTCATCCACATAAACTAAAAGTATCATTACCAAGGGAGAAGATACCTGTGAGATGGAGCAATCAGAAGGTCCTTATCCCAATGAACTGAGTATCAAACTTAGTGTCACCAATAATGGAACAACATGACATGAGTGCCACCTATTGTGGTTCAGTCTTTAGTTCACGGCATCACCTATGTGGCACTCATGCTAAAACTGGTTTGCCTAAATCTAATTATTAGGAAACAGTCAGACAAATATAGAATGTGGGATAGTCTATGAAGGTCAAGAAGGTCAGTATTATGAAAAAGGAAGGCAGGGGTGGGGGATGGAGGGTGTGCTACATAAAACAGACTAGAGAGATATAACTGTACGTCACGGGTGAATTCTCCATTAGATCCTAGATCCAAAATGGTCGGTGATGGGAGGGAGGTGTTATAAGGCATTTGAGTGACAATTGGGGAGATTTGAATATTGAAAAGCCATTTCTAACTAAATGGCTTTTTTCCCCCCTCACCCAATCTGGTTCCTGACCATCAAATCTCTCTGTGCCCTTACTAAAAGGATGTGCTAAAATGGCTGGCAAAACATATGTATATTTTAATAGAGTGAACCCTATGTTGATTCCAATTAAATTTTTTAGTCTTTCACATATGAGTTTTGTAAAGAAAATGAAGAAGGTAGATGTGGTACTGTTTGTTTTAATTTGGTTTCTTTGCCTTGGAAACAGTGTTTATCTCCTAAATGTTGAGATGGCAACTATTCCTGAACACTTTATGACTAACACGTTAGCATTTTTGTTTTGCCAGTGTATTTTTTTTTCCATACCAAAATATAAACTCTAGGAGTACAATGCCCTCATCTCTCTTATTCACTGTTCTACCCATCCCCCTTCCCCAAGACTTCTCAGCACACTCAGCGCACGGTAGGTACTCAATAAATACTTGTTGAATTGTAAATAACATAAAACATTACTAATAAGATTATAGCCTCATTTCACCACTACCGACAATCTCTCTCTCTTCCTCCTTTCCTCAGAAACACTGCTATCATGAGTTTGGATGCTTTTGTAAAGGTTTTTTTCCTTTTAACTGTTGTCCCATCCTTTGCATATGCCTCATTCCCCTATTTGATAGTTTTTTAGAGTGTTCCTACCTTTTTGCTATTATAAGTTTAAAATTTATACTTGCCCCTCCCCCCAGCTTTTCTTTTTGGAATAGAAGAATAAAATAATGACAATATTATAATGTTTGTAATCACTCACTACCAGCTAATGAAGCACTGCGAGGTCATTGATTGGTGCTATCTGCCAGGCTCTGTGCTAAGTACGTACCTCGTATTCATTATCTTGCCTAATCTTCACAACAGTTATTTTATAAGCTAATCTAAGATTTGAGCTCAGTTCTTGGATGCCAAGCCTTGAGCATGAGACATACTTGAGAGAGGAGGTGACCTCTCTTTACTAACTAGTCCTTCCCTTGTCTTGATGGGAGGATGTTGGTCAGTGTAGTTAAATGAGTTCCACAAAATGGGCGGAAGGAGTAGAGGAATCAACTAATGATCATTCCATTGACAAGTCGAATTGTCTGTTGCCATGATTTTCCTCTTCATAAGAACATGTTTTGTTTGCCTGTCATTTTAGGGGTTTAACCAATTAAAAGGTTTCTCACTTTCACTTATAAAATCTTAGCAGAGATAATTGGGAAGAGTACTTGTCTTGTTGAATTAATCTTTTACAAAAGAAGATAATCTTTTGTAACTATGGGACTTAACCATCAGCTGTACCTCACATGTTTGTATCCACAATTACACCTCTTTAAGGAAGCTTTTGAGGAGGGGATATATGTTAAGATGGGATAGTCTTTATTTCATACAACTCAAGAATATTTGGAATGTATTTTAACTTTTTCTCCTTCCATTCTGCAAGGGTGTTTTCAGTCTAATTTAATGGATCATAAAAGGAAGTATATTTAAAGAAAATAACCTAATAAAGAATGAAATTAGAAGTCTGGAAATTGATACTGCTGGTGGAAGCCTTTGTAATAAGCCGATAATATTGATGATGACAGTGGTGATAGTGGTGATGATTTGGGGGACTTCCTTCTACTTATGTGCCATCTTTCCTCAGAAGAGACCCAAACTGCTTACATTTACAAATTGAAGAGCCCTATATTTTCATCCTGTTGTATATTGAGGAAAGATGACACACAAAAAATAAAGAACTTGAAGGGAAAATATATGAGCCCCAGGTCAGTGGAGTATATCACAGTGTTTCGGGGAGATTTGCAAAAGACCCCCTCCATACACATACACCTATACTTGGCTTTCACAAAGCCTGACATTTTACGACTGGACTTCTTATTTTTTGTTATGTTTTTTAAAAATTCTTTTATAAGTTTTCAGAATATTAAGAAGATGCCTTAACAACTGTTAATGGTGACCAACAAGACTTTTAAAATGATTTAATTAATTAGAGATTTAATGTGAAATGTAAGGTGACTCAAATTCCCACTAAGGTACAAGGTATCATCAACATTTAATTACACTGTGCGTAGGTAACCATGCTAGGCAAGATCCTGTTCTGAAAAGCTTTGATGACTGAGAGGGAGAGAGGATTCAGATCTACTTCATCCTAAAGTGCAGTGGGCAGCATAGGATGACATGAAAGATCCCCAGAAGGGACATGATTATAGATACACTGTCCTTACTTTGTGACTGGGACTAATCCTGTGGCTCAGCATGGGGTTTGCTAATACCCACACAGTATTCTTTCTACCATGTGCCTTTGTAGCTGATGATGTCTCTATCCCCCTTATGGGGTTGGACTGTGGCTTAGCAAAATTGGTAACATCTCTAAGAGTTTCTGCAGTTTCAAGCTGTAATTGTGCTTCTGCTTATAAAAAGCTAGATTGGATGCCTTAAACTAATACTATTTTGGCCTCCTTGCCTTATTCTTTTGCTATGAAGGCTTTTTGTGGAGCTTTTTCTGTTTGTTTATGAATGGTACCTCTCCCTCCCCTTTTCTTGTAATGCTGTTGCTTTTTCTCTCTTCCATTCATATTTTTCCCCTTTCTTTTTGCTGCATGGAGACTCTCTGCTGTACAAGTGTAAGTATTTTGATGTCTCTGCTGTTTCCGGCTAGTTTCCGGCTATCCTAGTTTACGTTCTTGTGTTCCATTTGCTTCTGTGTTGCCTGGCTGGTCTCCCAGGAGACTGTCCTGTCACCATCCATCTGTGGATCCTGAATGAAATAGGCAGCAATTTAGAGACAAGACTGGATTTTACAAGTCGATTCAGCTAGCAAAACAGGTGATGAATTTAAAGTATCCCCAGCCATGTGCCTGAAAGCACGCAGAGTGTTGTTGAAGAGAGTGTAAACATTCAAGAGGGGAACAGTCCTTATTCCATCCATGTTAAAAAAAAAAAAGACCTGATTATTTAAACTTCCAGATTTGTTTACTGATTCTTATTATATCACTTGTTTTCCAGAGTTATAGAAAATTGGCATCACAATTCACTTCTTATATTAGAAGAATTTTACTAATCTGCTTTGTAACTGTTTTGTTTAACCAACTTTTTATTTTGTTTTTAGCTTCTGGGGAAAGAAGAAATTAGGGATTCTTGAGCTTGGATTGAGAGTGTTTATTATTCTTTGGTCAAACTTGGTAAAATGAACAAAGAAACTACTCTATCCTATTTCTATGGTGATAGAAACAATTTAACTCTTTTTTTAAAAAAAACCATGTTTAGGAATTATATGTAAAAGTGAGTTTAATGGGGAAAAATGTGTTATTTGGTAGGTTCAAACATTAGTCCTTGGAGTAAAAGTGAACATATCACTAATGAGCTACATGGAGAATCCTATATAAAAATCCTTTTTAAATCCTTTATAAAAATTGGATCAAATGAGTAAGGTTTCCGAGTAATGCAGACATTGTGCTGCTTTTGGATTTCTAGAAAACAGAGCCATGAATTTCGCTCACACTGTGTGCCACCCACTGTGGGAATTTACTGATGATTTATGATGTCAGGATGAGAAAGAAGTTTGTGTTTGCAGTTTTCCTTTTAAAGTTAGATTTTAAAGGGTTTGACACATCATTATCCTCATATTTCCTAAGGATGTGAATATTGACAATTACTTGTTTAACTCATAAAATGCATTTTTAAAGATAGGGTAATTTTGTCTAGGTCTAAAGTAATAGTGATGTTAACCATGAACTGATTTGTGAAAGGCTCATTTGGTGTGTGCACCTCTTCTGCTTCAATTGATGACCTTTCATCTGATGGGTACTTTGTGATTTCTCTGACCAGAAAATATTTAGGCATGAACAAATATCTAGAGAAGGTAAATGAGGACTGAAAAACAGGCTGAGAAAATAAACTCTTTAATTTGGTACTAAAATAGAAAGAGTTAACCATTCTGAAGAGGATGGTAAAGCCAGATTTTTTTCTCGGATGCAATTCAACCAACAGCATGGGGAGTTGGGAAGGCAGGAATACATATAAACCAGATTTCTAGAGAAACGGATTATTTGTTCCTAAATATACATTAGGTGGATCATAGCTCATTCTTCCACTTCCTCTTGCTTTAAGTTTATATGTAATGGGAACATAGGAATAAGCCAATAAGATTGAGCAAGCCCATGTTTTCTATAAAACAGTTAAGGAAGAAAGAAAGAGGTCATAAAACAGTTCATCTAAAGTAATGTAAAATTGGGTTGCATTCTTAATACCAGTTGTAGAAACAAGCCTGATTGCACATCCTGCACATCTGTGTTTTTCAACATGTCTATAAAATTAGGTTGAGCTGAATGACCCATTTGCAAATAGGCATCAGTTTATAAATGAGTCTCTGTATATCTTTTATATTTACATGTTACATAACATGTATTTTTATATATTATTCTATATATATTCCTTTTCACATAATTTAAAAATTGTAATATATTTAAAATATCATAATTGTTGTAGTTTTGCCTATATTTGATATCTGTTATAAAGGCTTAATAGGGAACTCTGAGCCAGATTATGTTTGCTAATGAACACTCTATAAAATCTAATGAAGTCACAGGAAAAAAAATTGGAAGACATCTTCATTCCATGCATTTTTAAACATCTTTCCTATTTATTTATGTCTATCTCAGTGAATTGGCCAGAAATTATATCCCAAGCTGCTTCTTGATCCTGTTACCTACCATGATTGTGCACAAAGTGAAGACTGAAGAAATTTCCTTGACTAAACATAGCATATATTTTGGTAGTTTATGCCTCTTGAGAATTGTTTTTGGTGGTTTCACTCAAGAATAGACTAGTCGGGCCACTTACTACCTTCTTCAGCCAGCTGTTAAGACCAAATTTGTGGAAAACAACCTTGAAACTGGATTCCTTTCCAGTTACCTTGGATTGACTTTTTATTAAACCTACAAAGCCTGTTGCTTTATCAGTAGGAAATATTCAGATTGTCTGCCTTTTACAAAACCTTGTAACAAACAAATCAGTTAAGTCTCATGACATGTTTCAGGAAGACCAGTCTAGATTTAAATACAATCGCTAATCATTTTTTCTCTCCTTTTTTTCTCAACAATAAATACTAGCCAGAGGGTATTATTGTTAAAACTGTCATAAAATTATCAACTGTAAGTTGTTTGCTTTAAAGGTCAGTATGAACCAATTCATTCTTTGATCCAAAGAAAGTTTATTGGCCTCGTGGATTTTTTTTTTTTTTTTTTTTTTTTTTTGAAAACCCTTAGGGGCAACCTT